>NC_071628.1:6185000-6485000 GCF_014839835.1 Dryobates pubescens
TGGCGAGGGGACGTGCACATGTGTCTCATTTGCTCTGCAGAGCATTGGAAGAGGCAGCTCTATTCTTAGAGAATCTGGTGTCCAAAAATTGTGCCCTGCTTTGGTGTTGCTACAGCTTCAGCTCAATGCAGTTTATAATGTCCTTTATGTGATTGTGATTTTTTTTTTTTGCTTGGCACAGAGTAACTTGCTCTGAGGATGTGCTCAGGTGAGGGGGGAATGGCAGGACCTATAGCAGCAGTAAGCAGGCCTTAGATGCATGAAGTTGCCTGTGTATGACAGGATTAACAGGAATGAGTAGACTTGAAGCACCAGATCTGTAGGAAAAGGACAGCCTAGAGAGCTGTGTGCCACCATTCTGCTAGGGGCAAGAAATACTGGGGGTTAAAAAAGAGAAAATAGTCAGAATTTTGGCTTCAGCTTAGCCAATCTTAACTAATACATGAAGACTGTTTATTCCACAAACTTCAATGAAATGGATGTTCTGGGGCTGCATTGAGGGGCTTTGTTTAAGGCTGTTGCCCTTCCCTCTAGGATGCTTCCTTCTCACTCATTAGTGCTCGTACAACTGGTTGTACAACTCTGCCACAGAGCAGGGAATGTGCTTAAAATAGAGTTTGTTTGGGTGGGTTTTTTGTTGAGTGCTTTTTGTTTGTTTGTTCTTTGTTTAAGATGAGTTGATTCTGCATTCAGGGTACCAGGACGGCCCTAGGAGCATTGCTTCAACACAGCTCGGGTGGGAAACAGGCAAAGCTAAGAGGCATTTCCAGCAGCTTTTACAGGCTCCACACTTGTGACACCTCAAACTGAGTGGGACATACCTGTAACCCTGTTGATCCCAAGACCTTACTGTCACTTCAGCTAGGAAGCTGCTTCAGGTTTTGTACTGTGGCCAAGCTGAGAGATCAGTCTTGAAACTACAAATGGGAGATGCCCTTGGTGTGTTCTACAGCAGGCTTGCTGCTCAGCAAGGGTTAACTACAAGGGGGGAGTCCTGCTTTTGGCCTTGTCACTTCCTTTGTGCTGTCAGTTCTCTGGACTTGATAGTCTGTCAAATCAGCAAGTTCTCTACTCCACCAGAACAAACACTCCAGATTTTTTAATGCATGTATTTGTTTTCTTTTGCATCAGATGGGCTGATCTGGCCTGAGGTGAGGGGGTGTAGCTGGGGCTGTGGCAGAAAGGCCCCCTTTCCATTCTGATTCCAGTGTCAGTAGCAGCCTACTGTTGCTGGTTCAAGTAAGGGCTGGGCTCAGCCATGCTGTGGATCTCTCTGCGTGGGAAATTATGAGCAGTTTTGGGGGGAAAAAAAAACCACCCAACCCTGAAGCTGAGCCAAGAGCTGGGATGGGAGGAGTTTCCCTCCCCCCCCCCCAACATCTGTTCAATGATCTCTTATTGTTCATGTTTGCTGGGATGAGGACAGAGTCCAGCTGCTCTGCTTGCAGCTGTTTGACTCTTGCCAGAGGAGGCTGAAGTCTCTGGGCACAGTGCTGTGTCATCTTGGCCCTTGCCCTTGGGCAGTGGTGGACGTGTGCAGGAGGGGTTTGGCTGAAGTGCAGTGGTAAGAGCCACCAGCACTTGGGTCTCTTCTCACCTGTTTTCAGTGCTCATTTTTGGCCGGTGGCTGTGCCGATGTTCTAAGCTTGCTCTGCCACTGGGTTAAGTGGTTCCAGGTGTGTCATAGCACCCAGGACAAACACAGGCTTGGAAACCAGTCGGTGTTCAAGCTAATTGGCAGAAGATGAGGTGGTTGCTCTGCTAAGTTTGATCACTTCTTTCGGTGTGTGAGAGCACTGGGAGGGAGGGAACAGCATGGGAGAGGGTGTGAGGAGCTGGAGCAAGAGCTGCTTGTGTTGGTTTGGTGTTCTGTGGCTTTAGGGTTGAGAGAGATCAGCAGGCTGCTCAGATGTGTGGTGTTCCTCCTGGTCATGTCATTCCTCATACCGGTTCCAGAAGTTTTTCCCCCTCTTGTTGGTTTTGTTTGTCACTTTGGGTTGGTTTTGTTGTTTTTCAGTGTGTCAACTGATGGAGCTCACTGAACTGAAGACTTTGTGGTGGTGATGGACATTCTTTCCCTGGAGGTTTTTTTGGTGGCTGAGGGAACCCTCCCTCCAGGGTCCAGCTGAGCACTGGAGCTGGTGTGGGGAATTGCCTCCATCAAGTAATAGTGTTCAAGACCTTTCTCACTTCATAGCATTGCATCAGTTTGATCTTATCTCTTCTCCATTTTATTCTCCAAACATTAGCAACCAATGAAGGATCTTCCACTTCCTGTGGCTTTTAATAAAGCTCTTCAGAAGAATCCCTGGCACTTCCCCTTGCAGGTTAAAGTGTTTTGGAGCCTCATGCCAGTGGCTTGTGCTTTGGCTGGTGGCAGGATCCGCTGGTTAATGAACTCTGGAACTGGCTTAGCTGGAACCCAGTCCAGCTTTTCTTGTTTCACTTCTGGGCATCTTTGCACACCTTTCACAATTTGTTTATTGAATTGGAGTGTGTGTGTGTCCCTGTTAGAAGTTATTAGGCTGGGATTGCTTTAGCACCTGTTCCCTTCAGGTTGTGCCGGGCAGTAAGAAAATGAGCAGTAACTGTTGCTGATGCTGAGGTCCTGTGTGCTGCTTGAAGCTTTCTGTTGAGCAGAAAGGCAGTGATGGTAAAGTTTGGAAGTTAGTGGGGTAGGGCTCTTTTAATCTGCTGCTGCCTTAAATGAGAAGGATTAATACCTGTGTTGTGACATCTCTGTTAGCCCTTGACATGCTCTGTGCAAAGTGGGGGTTTTAATTAGGCATCCGCTCTGCAACGGTCTGTGCCAAGAGTCACTTGTGTAAGGTTTCATCTTAGAGTTACCGAAGCACAGGCAGCTCCTGGCCGTTGACACTCCTGAAGCTGGGCCCAGCAGAGGAGCTGGAGCCCCACATGTGCTGCTTTGCAGGTTCATCCCAAAGGCCTGTCTGGGGAAAGGCAGAAATGAAAGTGCTCTTTCAGCTCCGAGTACAGTACTTCAGCAAAATCAAACTGAGCTGCTTGAGGTCAATAGGGGCTTTGTGTGTCCAAAGCAAATGCTTCTGTGTGGGGTGGGGGGAGTGCACTCAAACAGCTGCAATAAGCTTAATTGCAGGTTGAAGCTGAACAAGATGCTATCAGAGATTTTGTCTCCTGCCTCTGTACCTTCCTTGTCTTGCATCTTGACCAGTTTCTCATCCTCTGAGAAGCTTTTTGCTCTGAGCAGGCTTGGCTGTCCTTTGTGTTGCTGTGGCTTCTGCAGCTCAGGTATTAATGTTGTGTTCTTCGGGGAAGCAAAAGCAAAGTGCAACGTGTGGGGGCATCAGGAGAGGAGGTGGTATTTGTCTGAAAACAAAGTACTGGGAAAGTTGTTTGTGTTTGGCTTCAAATACACCTTGTGTGAAAGGAAATCATCTTGCTGTGGTTTAATCTAGTTTTATAACTTGGCAATTGGCAGAGTGTTCAATATCCTGTGAGCTCTCCCCTCCTGGACTTTCTTTGCTATTGAAAGATGGAGAGATTTTAAGTGAAATATTGTTTTTGTTGTTGTTGTTCTTTTGTCAGTAATATTGCTTATCTTTGGTTCCTCTTGCAACAGGCAAAATTATCTGTGCCCTTGAATCAGGAAGTGTAAAATGCTATAGAGCAAGGCTGATCCTGAATGAAATAGTTGATACCTTAATTGAGTCTCTTAATGAGGAACTGTTGGGGGTTTTTTGCTTTCCAAACTGATGCAAAAATGGGACAAGGATGTTTCTAGAGGGGCAGCAAGTGGAAAATTTAATTTACCCTGAGTGACAGAGATCAACAAGTGATGTACAAGGCTCAGAACACTGAAAATGGTGATTTATTGGGTGGGGGTGTTTTTATAGATCTTACAGAAGCCAGGGATCAAGAACACAAAGGCTGCAGGGTTTATGCCACCTGAAACTAAGGATGTTGCAAGAGTTACCTTGATGGTTCTCTCTCATCACTTTTACTGTGTTTTCTCATAGATGTGTACCCAGTCTAGTAATATTTGTGGCTGAAAGGGTGATGGGTTTTGTATGTTAACCATCCCAGGTCAGGTTCTGTGGCAGGTGGTTGTGTTGTCCTGCAGCAGTGACTAACCAGTGACGTGGGAGTTCGTGTGACTGCTGCTAATGGCAATCATTATGCTGTAAGCTTCTGTTACCCTGCCTGCCTGTCATTGCAGAACTCTCATTCACTCATCAAGGCTTCAAGTTTCAAGTAGAGTTCAACATAGGTGTCCCCCTCCCTTTAACTTACTACTAGAAGCAGTAACACTTCCAATCCTGTGTCCAGTTCTGGTGTCCCCAGCATAAGAAGGACACAGAACTGTTGAAGGGAGTCCACAAAGGTGATCCAAGGGCTGGAGCACCTCTGCTATAAGGACAGGCTGAGGGAGCTGAGGCTGTTCAGCCTGGAGAGCATTCCAGGGGGATCTTAGAGTTGCCTTCCAGTACCTGAAGGGATCCTTCAGAAAGGCTGCAAGAGGGATGTGTCTAGAGACAGGACAAGGGGGAATGGTTTGAAGCTGAGGGAGAGCAGGGTTAGCCTGGATCTAAGGAAGTTCTTCAGCAGGAGGGTGGTGAGACTCTGGAATAGGCTGCCCAGGGAGGCTGTGGCTGCCTCCTGCCTGGGGGTGTTGAAGGCCAGGTTGGATGAGGCCTTGAGCAGCTGAGTCTGAGAGGTGTCGCTGCTCATGGTGGGGAGGTTGGAGCCGATGATCTCTGAGCTCCCTTCCAACCCAAAGCAGTCTGTGAATACTTTCCTAAACGACTCTTCTTCGCAGGCCGTTTGCTGACCATCAAACGGAGGGGCTGGGAGGGGCTGTCTGGATGGGTCATGCAAAGCACGTCGTTTTTCACATGCCAGTGGTGAAGGGAGTTTTCTCAGGCCTCTAAATGCTGGGTTGCATGTTTCAATTTCAGGTTTGCTAGAAGAAGGGGAAATGGCTCAAGAAACGAACCGCAGCCAGGTGCCCATGCTGTGCTCCACCGGCTGTGGCTTCTACGGCAATCCTCGTACCAACGGCATGTGCTCAGTGTGCTACAAAGAACACCTGCAGAGGCAGAACAGCAATGGTAGAATTAGCCCTCCTGGTAAGTAATGCTAGGACTGCTGGCTGAACAAGGCTAAGTGACACAGCAAACGGCAGCTTGGTCAGGACAACCCCAGGCACAAGTCTAGGCTGGGTGCAGAGTGGTTTGGGAGTAGCTCTGGAGAAAGAGAGTTGGGGGGGTGTTGGTTGCTTAGAAGCTCCCCTTGAGCCAGCAGTGTGCCCTTGTGCAGCCCAGAAGGCAGCTGTGTGCTGGGCTGCAGCAAGAGGAGTGTGACCAGCAGGGTAAGAGAGGGGGTTTCCAATATTGCCTCCAGTTCTGGTGTCCCCAGCATAAGAAGGACACAGAGCTGCTGGAGTAAGGCCAGAGGAGGCCACAGTGTTCCAAGGGCTGGAGCACCTCTGCTGTGAGGACAGGCTGAGGGAGCTGGGGAAGAGAAGACTCCAGGGGCACCTTAGAGCTGCCTTCCAGTACCTGAAGGGATCCTCCAAGAAGGGTGCAGAGGGACTTTTCATGAAGGTGTCTAGAGACAGGACAAGGGGGAATGGTTTGAAGCTGAGGGAGAGCAGGGTTAGATTGGATCTTAGGAAGAAGTTCTTCAGCAGGAGGGTGGTGAGACTCTGGAATAGGCTGCCCAGGGAGGTTGTGGCTGCCTCCTGCCTGGGGGTGTTGAAGGCCAGGCTGGATGAGGCCTTGAGCAGCTGAGTCGAGTTGAGAGGTGTCCCTGCCCATGGTGGGGAGGTTGGAGCAGATGATCTCTGAGATCCTTCCAACCTGAGCCATCCTAGGATTATTGTGTCAGAATGCTGCAGTTTATGCTGGGAAAGCTGTTTGTGGATACTTTTAATTAAGAGAAAATAATAACTGTTTCAAAGCTCCAGCTTCAAAACCCTGTGCTGTGATTTCTGGGGTCTTGGGGCTTGAACATGATCAAAATATGGCCAAACAGAATTAATTTCTGTAAAATTACCTTTCATTATGACCTAGACAGGTTCAATTACTTTCCTGGCTGGTGTCATGGAGGTCAAAGAATAATTGCATTGTATGACTTTTGTAATCCCAGGAAGTAGCAGAACACATTGACATGAGTGTTTTCCTTCCAGCAACTTCTGTCACTAGTATAACTGAATCCTTACCAGTTCAGTGCACAGAAGGCAGCACCCAGGAAACTCAGTCACCTTTAGATTCTACATCGACTCCATCTATGCAGCCAAGGTAAGCTGCTTGCTATTGTGCTGTGTTCTTAGGTTAAAATGTGTGTCGGGGCCATCCCAGAATTGTTTTGAAGTGCGCTGATGCTGCACAATGAAATGTTAGGACCTGGGTTAGGGAAAGGTAAGAACTAACAGCTCACTTTAAAGCATGGGATCTGGCAGTCAATAGTAGCTGATCTGTCAGCTACATCTTGCATTCAGATGCAAATTTGTCTTTGGAATTTAGCCTCAAATAGGAGCACTGCCAGCTTCACGCTGTTCTACTGAGCTTTGTCTGGCTAGTCTTCTGAATCCACAATCTGCAGTCGGTTGTACATTTACCAAAGGAGAGCTCTTTGCATCTTACAAACGGGAGGATTTTGTTAAAAGGCAGAAAGCTCTTGTGAATGCATGATAATGTGTTAAACTCCAAGGTGCAGGGCAGCCCAAGATAAATGTCTGGGTGGCACACACCTAGAATATCTCCTGCAGACCTCACTGGAAAGCTTGGTATCTGTCAGAATGAATGCAGCTCTCCGTGTGCATTTGCTACAGCAGTGCCAGGGGACAAGTGGTGACTCTGTGGTAAGCACTCAGGCAGCACTAGCATCTGACCACTGACTTCCAGATCCTTCTCACTCACACTGCTGTTACCTGGGTTTCTGGTGCAATGGGATTCTGGCCAGGAGCATCACTGAGGAAAACTGAAGGCAGCGATGAAAGGATTCCTGGGTCAGGACAGACAAAACCACTTGGATTACAACTGGGAATGGACTTCTCTGTCTTCAACACAAGTGTCCAGGGCATAGAAGCTGTCCCACAGCCACCATACTGTCCTCTCTTGACTCATAAATGGAGCCTGCTCAAAGTGCAAGGCTAGGGATGCTCCACCACTGGCACCCAAGCAAGCAGGGGAGATGCCCGAATCTTAGTACAGGCTGTGCTCCTGAACTGCTTACTTAGCCAGTAAGTTCTAGCTGGCTTGTTGAAGGAGACACAATGTTCCTGTGTAAATCACCCAGGCTACCTGCTCTCCATCTCTGAAAGGCAAATTTGTTTCTGTTTAGTGGCTGCATTTCACTGCAGAACGAGACAGCCAGCAGTGACTTCAGTGCTTTGGAGAGCTTTTGGAGTGAGAAGTGTTAGTGTTACACTATGGCAGGTGACCTGCAGTAATATTCATTCCAGCTTTCCTTTTTCAAACCAGAATGTAGTAAAATACAGCCCAAGGGTGATTTCATCAGTTAGTGTTAGTTGATTATGTTCAAACTGCTTTCTGCTCCTCAGCTTTTTATAGGAGCTGTTATCTCATCCTTGGATCCTGCATATGCACCGAGAGCTAGGTGCCATGCTTGATGCTATATCTGATCTTTCCTTTCTGAGCTTTCTAATTGGGGGTAGGAAATGGATAGCTTACCCTGGTACAACTCTTCTGGTGTGTGTTTAAAAAGAAATAAATGAATCCATTCCTCCAGGTCAGTGCTCAGAGGTAAAGTGGGCAGTGCCTTGGGTTTTTCCTCACACCACCTTTCTAATGCCCTGGAAGAGGGAAGAAAGCTTTGATCACTGCTTTGATTAGTGGTCACAGCATAAATGTGTGGATGGTTGCTCTTAGACTTGCACTCCAAAAAATGGTCCCTTTTTTGGGGGAGGGCAAAATAAGTGATTCAACTTCAGTCTCTGGCAATGCTTTGGAGTTTTGATACTCAGGGCAAATGGTCACTAAATTGCCAGTGCCCTTTTGTATATGCCCATGGCTGTAGTTGGAGGCCTACCTGCAGTTCTAGGCAATTAAACTTGTGACTCCAAAGCCCTGGTTGTGTCATGGGCTGCTGGCAGGGCTTTGCTGGTTCATGGGCTGCTGGGTAATCCAATTTGGTTTTGGATTCAGAGTGGATCTCTTGAGTGTAAACCAATTGGGCAGATGGGACAGTGTCACATCTCACTTGGGACCCCAGCTGTGTCTCGTTCCACAGTAGAGCTGATGGATGAGCAGCTTGGCTGTGACTGCCAGGATGGAGTCTCTGTCCCACAACTCTCCAAGGGCTTCATCTGTGAGTTTCTGGCCACACTGTGATTTCAGCAGAATGGCTGGCAGGGCTGGGCAGTTTGGCCTGCACCACTTCACACTGTGACAGTCTGAGGGGTTCTGTGCACAGCTGCAGATGTTTTTGTTGCTGGAGACACTGACATGCTGCAATTTCCTTGTTTATATCAGTAGAACACCAGAGGCAGCTCCTCTACAATTATCTTGCTGACTTAGGGTAGAAAAATCCTTGCTTACAGAGTGTTGCACTGTTGCTTCCCCGTGGAAGGATGGTATGTCATGCTACCCCAAATGACTGTATCTTCCCTTTTTACAGTTAAACTGCTTCATTGCATTCAGTATGAATGCACAAATGTTAATCTTTTCCCATCCATTCCCACTGTCCAGGATGCTTAGGCACTGATGGCTTGAAATGGTTACAGACAACTTCAGAGGGAACAGTTTTGGCCTTCACTGAACTACATATTGGTGGAAGAGTGTTGCTATTAACTTTTTCTTTTTAGGAATGCTTTAAAGAATGTGCATATGCCTGATCACAAAAAACTAACAACTTTTCTCTTGCCCCTCCCTTCTCCCCTGCCCCTTCCAGCCCTGTGTCCAGTCAGTCCCTTCTAACAGAATCTGTAGCATCATCCCAACCGGATAGCACGGCTGTGGACAAAACAGTACCTGAGACAGAAGAGTTGCAAGGTTGGTGCCTGGTTTTCAGAGACAGAGCTTAAGAATCATTTATTTTGGCTGTTCTTAATAATACTTTCCATTTTTCAAGAGATGCCTTCTTCTTAAACCCAACTGTTCTGTGAAGCTGGAAGGCAAAACAGAGCTAAACTTTCTGTTCTTAAAAGACAAGTCATAAACTGAAACCTTTCATCTTGAGCTGGTGATTTCAGTGCCTGCCATAACAGGTATTAATTGGGCTTGGGAATGCACATCATGAACCAGTCTGTTTCTCTGGGTTTATGCCACAGCTGCTGCATGTAAGCAGCGTTGGAGTATCTGTTACTTCTCTCTGTAGTCCTTTGCAGCAAATGCCAGCAGTTTGTGACTATAGCTGTGATGGAGGAAAGCAATAACATTAGCTGCTCTAAGTGTCTTGCAGAAACATGAAGCACCTAGGAAAGACCTTTTCATCTCTGAACTGTAGTGGGGCTGTATTGTGACCCACTGAAATTCACTTTATCAAATACATGATCACCAAACTACAAACTCTGCTTCCTTGAAAAGGGTCGAGTGACTTGGAACTGTTTTGGCCTAAAAACCTTGGTGCTTGTACAAGGGAAATTCAGATTTCTTTCCATGTGCAAGTTTGCAGAGCTTTCTGATTATATTGCTTAGGAAAAGGTGGGGGCAAAAAGTCAGATAATGGCCAAAATCCAGTCAGACTTGCAATCCATAGACATTAGAAGAGGTATTTAAAGGTAAGTCAGTTAGTATCCTGCCCTTACCTGTGCTGACACAGCTGAGGCTGTGGTGGGTTATGTTTCTGTAGGCTAGTCTAACCATAGGAGTTTGGGTTTTCCACAGATAAAACATCTAATTCCACTTGAAGATGCTAAATGCATTTTTTCCCCCATTGTACTTATGGTGTACAAGTTCTGCTTTTCAGATGCTTAGCAAAACCTGAGCTCTCTCTATTGTGGGAGGGAATAGAGGAGTCATTATTCAGCTCCTGTGCCAAGTGAGGCCACCTCAGTCCCACAAAACAGCAGCTGTGAAACTCAGACAAGGTTTAATGCTAACACCATTTTTTGTACCAGCCCTTGAGATGCCAACTGGAAACATGTTTACTCTTCAAAAGCTAGATGCCAGACAGATAATTCCTGCCTTTTAGTTAGCTTTCTGGAGCTGAGAGCTCTTGTTGCCTCAGCTTTGTCAGTGCACAGAAGGCACGCTTTTAATGCTGACCAGCAAGTGCTGAAAAGGTTTATGAGCCTTAAATTCTCTGTATTTGCACAGCAGATGGAGGTTTGCAGGCTGGATTTTTAGCTGATGTACCTCTAAGGAGCACAGGTGTGGCTCTGCTTTCATCCTGGTTCTACAGAGCAGGGAACCTGGCGTGTGCTGCCTGCCAGCTGTAACCCATCACCCACACAGGTGCAGCCCTCTCTGGGACCCCCAGAAGTGAAACATCTCAGGCACTGCAGCTTTACACTGATGTGGATGTTTCATATCAGAGAATAGCAAGGCAGCTTCTGTAAGCTGATCTTGCTGCCTTGTCTTTGTGTGGTGGTGTTCTTCCTGGCAGTGCTGTGATTGTTCATCTTCTACCCAGTGCCTGCATTTGCCAGCCTGGTTTTTGCATCTTGTTCGGCTTAGCTGTAAGTTCAAACTCTAGGTTTGCAGCATCTTCTGGCTCCTCACTGAGGGGGGGTGGAGGGAGTGCTTTAATTCAATTTAAAACAGTCTTTGATGCTTGTGCTGTGAGGTGGCTTGAGCCTCTGAAAAGACTTTCTCAGCTGCTTTGCAGAAGGTGGTCTCTGCCCATCTGTGTAAACCCTCTAATTTTCCACCTCCAATTCTCCCTCTGAGAAGGAAAGATGAGTTCCTTAGCTAGAAGCTTTGACTTCAGGGGCCTGTTCATATTTCACAATGTATATGACAAGGATCAACCTCTCTCAGGTGTACTCAGCTGTGTCCTTTTCTTTGTACCACAGCGATTTCTGAGCTGAGAACACCACCGGCGTGGAATTGCAGCTCTAAATTACAGTCCCTATTTATAACTCTCAGTGGCAGGGTCAGCCTCATTTCCTGGAGAGTTGCTTCTCTGCTGTCCCTTAACTAAAAATCACAGGAAATGTCAGGCTGCCAGGTTTTTTTCAGAGTGTTTTGCTTTGGCAGTGTAAGTTTGGAAAGAAGGGAAGCCTACCCTGGGTGCTGAGTGGATTTCATTGGGCTGCTGTTGCAGTTGTGCATCCTAAAGTTCACACACCCCCTGAATTTGAATTTTAGGCTGCTCTCAAGGGTGTAATAGAAGTGTGTGCTCCAAAGGTATTTACTATTGTCTGGCTCTCTTTTATTTAGAATTGGAAAAGAGGGTAGCTAGTTGCAGACTGAAGAACTGAGAGTGCTGCTTCTGTTGATGTGAGGGAGGAGAAAAAGGAGTTGTCTGCTTTGATCATTGTTCTGTACTTATTCTGATACATCTCTTGCTTCATTGCAACCTCTGTTCTGGAGCAAATTGCCATGTTACTCAGAGGAGGCCACGAAGATGATCAAGGGCTGGAGCACCTCTGTCATGAAGACAGGCTGAGGGAGGTGGGGTTGGTCAGCCTGGAGAATACTCCAGGGGCCCCCTAGGAGCTGCCTTTCAAGAGCTGAAGGGATGCTCCAGGGAGGCTGCAGAGGGACTTTTCATGAGAGTGTCTAGGGACAGGACAAGAGGGAATGGTTTGAAGCTGAGGGAGAGCAGGGTTAGACTGGAGCTGAGGAAGTTCTTCAGTAGGAGGGTGGTGAGACTCTGGAATAGGCTGCCCAGGGAGGTTGTGGCTGCTTCTTGCCTGGGGGTGTTGAAGTCCAGGTTGGATGAGGCCTTGAGCAACTGAGTCTAGTGGAGAGGTGTCCATGGTGAGGAGGTTGGAGCAGATGATCTCTGAGATCCATTCCAACCTGAACCTCAAGGGAATGCTCTTGGATCACCTGGCATCAACTTCAGTGGACCTTTATCAGAGCTGGATCAATGGATGGTCCTGGACAGAAATGGATTGATTCCTTAGAGAGGCAACAGCAGTTAGATGTAAAACTAAACTCTGTAGGTTAAGTGTGCTCTGAAACAGTGTTTGAGGTGGATTCCTTCAGCCTGCTGTTAAAAAGTCAGTAAGCAGCACTCCTTCCTAGGGTTAGCTTCACCTTTCATTCCTCCAGAGCCTGTTGTTCTTCCTTTGCCAGTTTGGATGCACTCGAGGTCAGTGCAGCTGTTCATAGTCGTCTTGTGGGGATGAGGAACCTTTGTCTGTAAGAAGCTCTGCCCAGTAATGCAGAGGTGACACATGTAATACTCAGAGTAGACAGACAGGAGGAGAGATGAGGTGTCAGGAGTCCTGCAGCACAGTTGCATGCTGTGGCTGCAGGAGTGCAGGCACTGCAGTTTGCTGCATCTCGTGGGTGCTGTTTCCTTGGTCAGAGCTCTGGAGTTCAGGCAGGTTTGGCACAAAGAAAGAAGCAGCAAAAGCTGCTGCCTTTAGGAGGAAATCCAGGCTCTCCTTGTTTTGATCAGCAAAGACCATGCTTTACAAAAGAGGGAACTTCCAGCAGCCAGCCCAGCTTGTCAGCTGCAGAGAAATGAGAGTGTGCTCCAGCTTTACTCCTTTTAAGTGAGCTGGCAGCTCAGAGTGGTGCTGCCAGTGCTTTCCTTCTCTGGTTAAAGGTGGAGCTGGGGCTGGGGGAAGGGAGGGGATCAGTTTGAGGAAAGCAGTGGCCAGGAATCTAAACAAAGTACAGAAGCTGGGAGTGGCTGCAGCCTGTTTCCTGCAGGCTCCAGAGCGGGTGGGATTGCCTTTTACCTGGCTTTTTATTGCCCTCATCACAGCTACTGTGGCGACAGAGCACCAAACACTGGCACCCTGCCATCTGAAGGTGGCTTAAGGGCTCGTTGTCATAGAGGACTTGGAGTCAAAGGGCTGGCTTCCTTGCACAGGCAGCTTGAGGTTACTACAGTAGGTACAAAGTGACTTGTGGCAGCAGCAGCAGAATCTTCCCACTCAGCTCTACCACGAGCAGCAGCCCTTAAATGCTTTTAAACCTTTTAAACAGGAGAGTTGTACACACACACGATCCAAGCATGCATGTGGTAGAGAGGCTGTACTGGCCACTGGAGCACAGCCTTTGCCTGTTGATGTTGCCTGGGACAGACCACAATGTTTGGTTCCAAGGGCATCCAGCAACAGGACATGGGGCAGTGGTTTTAACCTACAGAAGAGCAGATGTAGGTTGGACATGAGGAAGAAGTTCTCTTTACTATGAACACTGGAGCAGGTTGCCCAGGGAGGTGGTGGAGGTGCCATCCCCAGAGAGATTCAAGGGTCAGGCTTGATGGGGCTCTGAGCAACCTGATCTAGTGGAGGATGTCCCTGCTGACTGCAAGGGGTTTGGGCTGGATGACCTCTAAGGGTCCCTTCCAACCCAACTCTGTGACTATGATACAGTGCAGAATTGGAAAGTGCTATTTCCTTTCAGCAGCACAGGAAGAAGCCCCAGCAGAACTGGCATGCAGAATGGCAGTCAACTGGCAGAGGGCTAGCACAGAACTGCATCTGACAGCCTCTGCCTAACAAAAGTCCAGCTGCACAGAGATGCCTGCAGCTCTTTTCCCTGACAGAGGTCTGGGTTTGCTGCTGTTTTCTCCCTGCAGCCCTGGTTCAGTCTCTCCTCCCAGCTGGACCTTACTTTGCTGCAGATACACCTAGCTTGGTGTACTTTACTCCCTGGAGATCTAGCAATGGCTGCTAGGCAGAGATTGGCTCTTGGCCCTTCTTTAAATGAAGGTTTTTTTGTTTCTCTTTCTGTTTTGTAGTGTAAGGAATGTGCAAATACTGGAGGAAGAAGAGCCAGTTTCTGTTTTGACCTGAGTCAGGCAAATACTGTCACTACTTGTTTATATTCTCCCACACCACCTGTAGCCTGTTCCTTGCAGATGTGAGAGAATATTAAAGTAGGTTGGAAGCTGTCTTGGCAAAAATCTTTAAAATGTGGTGTTTCCCTGCTTCCTTCTGGGTTTCAGGATGGTGTAATCCCTCCCTGGCAGTCTATCTTGGGCTAATGGTTTCTCACCCCAGGTGCTGACTAGCCCCTCTGCAGGCTTTTTGCAGGTGTGCTGCTGCAGCAGCAGTCTCACAGTGGTAGGGACTGTTCTGAAATGCTGCATTTGTGTGGCCTTCTATTACAGCCTTCAGCAAAAATAGTGCTGGGTCAGTATTTGAGAGGGAGAGTTTTACTCCTCTGACCCTAATATCAGTGCTTTCCACAAGCAGATGTTGGTAGCCCTGATGGGGAAACACTTGGGTGTGGATTCTCTTCCCAGCTCTGACAGCACTGAGTCTTAACCCTTAAAGCTAGTTTTCAATTCTGCTGTTTCTTGGTGGTGTCTTTGTGTTGTGAACTCTGTGTGAGCATGCAGTGAATTCTCACCTTGTGAACATCTAGAAGGAAGAAGTTCCAGTACCCTGAGTCCGTTACACTTGAGACGTGGAAGCTGCAGCAGAATGGTTAACCTCAGAGCCTAAATTTGCCGCAAGGGCTTTAGGTGATCATCTAACTCAGAGCCAGGAAGGGGAGAGGGGCAGACCTTGTGTTTCATTGTTCTCATTCACTTCTTTTGCTGCCAGCTTCAGTGTCAGAGAATGCAGAGCCTACACCTGAAGAACAGGACAAGTCGCTCGACAAACCCAAACAGAAAAAGAATCGTTGCTTCATGTGCAGGAAGAAGGTTGGGCTGACTGGTAAGGAACACTCAGGGCACTGCCCCTGGCCTTGCCTTAGGCTTTGCTCCTTTTGCAAGGCCCTAAGGGGGAAGTGGGGTGTGGTGATCTCAGTGGTGTTGGGTTGAAGTAACACTTGGCAAGAGGTGCTTTCAGCTATCACTTCCTAGAGGTAGTCACAGAATCACAGGGTGCTAGTGGTTGGAAGGGACTGCAAAAGGTCAAGTCCAGCCCTCTTGCCAGAGCAGGATCAGCTGGGGCAGGCTCCATAGGAGTGCATCCAGGTGGGTTTTGAATGTCTCCACAGAAGGAGACTCCACAACCTCTCTGGGCAGCCTGCTCCAGGGCTCCACCACCCTCACAGTGAAAGAGTTTTTCCCTAAGGTTCCTATGGAACCTCCTCTGCTCCAGCTTGCCCCCATTGCCCCTTGTCCTGTCTTTGGGCATCCCTGAGAAGCAGTCACTTGTGAATCATTTTGGTTTTCAACTTCCTGTCTTTAAGTGAAGCTCACAATTCCAAACACTTCCTTTTGGAAGTCTGCTTAGCTGAGAAATTAGATGATAGCTGGCTGCAGTTCACTAACCAGCTCTGCAGTGAGAAGAATGGAGTTGTATGGAGTGAAGACCTGTAACCAAAGGAGGAGAGGAGGTCTCCAGGAATGTCTGTTGTGGTAGGAAGGAATGGGCAAGCCAAACCTTCCTGTAATCACTTCAGAATGGATTCCTTGTGCTGCTTGTGCTTTCCACAGCAGAGGCCCCTTGGCTGGTGTGGTGGGTTGAAATCACCCCCAAAATGAAATGGCCAGATCAGCTCAGTTGGAAAGCAAATGAAGCTCTATTTGCAAGCAAAACTACAATCTAGAAACATGGACTGCAATGAAGATGTCCAAAATGTACAATATTTACAGGCATTTCCACTTTATAAACAACACAAGAACCACCCTGGACAAAACCAGGGGGTTACCAACAGCTTCCCCCTCTCTGCTCCCTTCCCTCCTGTACAAGGGAAAAAGAGGAGAAAAGCAGAGAGGAGCTTGTTAGTACTTTAGCCACAAGAAGAATGCAGCCAAGGTCAGCAAGCCAGCAGAAGCCCCAGCTAGTATCTGCTGGAGAGCAGAGCTGAGAAAAGAGCAAGAGTTAGTTTATACAACTAACTTTGTTAGTTAGCAGACCAATAGGATCTGGACCTGCTGGAATGTGCCCAGAGAAGGG
Source organism: Dryobates pubescens (assembly GCF_014839835.1). Taxonomy (NCBI): domain Eukaryota; kingdom Metazoa; phylum Chordata; class Aves; order Piciformes; family Picidae; genus Dryobates; species Dryobates pubescens. The sequence goes on from NC_071628.1 coordinate 6,200,932, forward strand.
CCATGAGGATAAGCAGAGGGCTGGAGCTGCTCTGCTATGAAGACAGGCTGAGGGAGTTGGGGCTGTTCAGTCTGGAGAAGAGAAGGCTCTGAGATGACCTTACTGTGGCTTTCCAGTATCTGAAGGGGGCTACAAGAAAGCTGGGGAGGGACTTTTTAGGGTGTCAGGTAGGGATAGGAGTAGGGGGGATAGAACAAAACCAGAAATGGGTAGATTCAGATTGGATGTCAGGAAGAAGTTCTTCCCCATGAGGGTGGTGAGAGCCTGGCACAGGTTGCCCAGGGAGGTGGTGGAAGCCTCCTGCCTGGAGGTTTTTCAGGCCAGGCTGGATGTGGCTCTGAGCAACCTGCTGCGGTGTGAGGTGTCCCTGGCCTTGGCAGGGGGGTTGGAACTGGATGAGCCTTGAGGTACCTTCCAACCTTAACAGTTCTGTGATTCTATGGTTTAAACCTTATCATTATTTTCCTTTTACATCCCATGGTAATTTACTTGCACCCCATGGTGATTTACTTGTGTGCTACTACTTTCTACTCAATCTGTGGAAAAACTGCCTGAGCACCAGCCTCAGACCGCCAGAGGCGGTCGACACTGCCGCCTGAGGCGCGCTGGTAGCGAGTCCGTGGAGGACTTCCGTCCCTGGAGGCGTTCAAGAGGGGATTGGACGTGGCACTTGGTGCCATGGTTGGGTCAGTCATGAGGCGCTGGGTGATGGGCTGGCCTCGATGCTCTCCGAGGTGTCCTCCAGCCTGCCGGGTCGTGCGAGTCCTGAGCAGCGCCGCTGTTTGTGTCGGCAGGCTTCGAGTGCCGCTGCGGGAACGTCTTCTGCGGCATGCACCGCTACTCGGACGTGCACAGCTGCTCCTACAACTACAAAGCCGACGCCGCCGAGAAGATCAGAAAAGAGAACCCTGTGGTCGTGGGGGAAAAGATCCAGAAGATCTGAACTGCTGCTTCTGCTGGGACACCAGGATCCCCTCCACCATCTGCAGATCGAATTGACTTGAGCTTTTCTTTCCTGTAGTCACCAGGAGCGTAGAGCAGTGTACCTTGCCTAGACCTTTTAATCATGCATGTCAGCAGATGAATAGGTTCTTTGGGGGGTGGGGGGGGGGAGGGGGTGTTGGGGTTTTTTGGTTTGGTTGGTTGGGTTGTTTGTTTGTTTGTTTGCTTGGTTTTTTTTTCCCCCTGGGTTTTCCTTGGTTTGTTCTGAAAGATGAGACTGAACTTTTCATTGCAGTTTGGGGTTTGGTTGGTTGTTTTTCTTTCCTGTGGCTGAAGACTTTTAAGTAACCTTTACAAAAGTATTATCCTTTTAAACAAAAAAAAAAGATCACCTTGAAATTCGAGGGCTTGGAGTGCAGAAGGCTTTTGATAACAAACGTGGAAGAAGCCTTTTTTTGGGGGGTGGGGGGGGTTTGATTTCTTGTGGTGGTGTTTTGGGAGGGCTGTGCTTCTCCAGGATCAAACCTGCATGCATTACCTTTATTGCAGTTTATTTTCTTCTTGTATATAGCTTTTTTTTTTTTCCCCTCCTCTGCAGCACAACTTCCTTTTTATTTTGGGGGGTGGGTTTGGTTTTATTTTGATAATGCCTCGTATGGCACAACTAGTTATCAGTAACTGAATGTACTTTAATCATTATGGCTGCTTCTGTTTGGGGTTTATCTTTTGGTTTGGTTGGGGTTTGTTGGTTGTTTTTTTTTCTCCCCCATGGATGAGAGGTTCTACCTGTTGGCATATTAGCTTGTTTGCACCCTCTACCTATTTATGTATGAATCAGTTGGGAATGAGAGCGAGTGCTGAGGTTTGTCTGCGTGGCTTTGGGTCGGGTTTGGGGGGTTTGTTTTGGTTCTTTGTTTGATTTGACCTCGGGGTGGGGTGGGTTGGTTGGGTGGGGAGTGTGTGTGTGTGTGTGCGTGGGGGGAAGGCTGTATGCACCTCACTTGACTGCAGGTTCCCTTGGGGTTACATCCATCAGTCTGTCTGTACACAAAAATGAAGAATGATCTGAAGTACCTGTGCTGTATTTATGTTTATCCACGTCTTAACTTTGATTAAATAAAATTGGAGAAAAAAAAAAAAAACAACAGAAAAAAAACCCAAAAAACAACCCAAAGCCTGAGCTTCTCTTGCCTCTCACTGCCCTGGGCCAGGTGGCTTTCTCTGGCTGTAGTCTCGTGGGCACCTGCCACTGCCCGGTACTTTCCTCTCTGTTTATTCACAGAGCACAGCGCAACCTCCGCACTGTTTCCCCTCTACTCATCCCCGGTGAGACCCCACCTGGAGCACTGTGTCCAGATCTGGAGCCCTTATTACAGGAAGGATCTGGACCTGCTGGAAGGTGTCCAGAAAAGGCCCATGAGGATGAGCAGAGGGCTGGAGCACCTCTCCTAGGAGGATGGACTGAGGGAGTTGGGGCTGTTCAGTCTGGAGAAGAGAAGGCTCTGAGGAGAACTTAATGTGGCCTTCCAGTATCTGAAGGGGGATACAAAGCTGGGGAGGGACTCTTTAGGGTGCCAGGGAGTGATAGGACTGGGGGGGATGGAGCAAAGCTAGAAATGGCTAGATTTCAGATTGGATGTTAGGAAGAAGTTCTTCCCCATGAGGGTGGTGAGAGCCTCATCTCTGGAGGTTTTGCAGGCCAGGCTGGATGTGGCTGTGAGCAACCTGCTGTAGTGTGAGGTGTCCCTGCCCATGGCAGGGGGGTTGGAGCTGGATGATCCTTCGAGCTCCCTTCCAACCCTAACAATTCTAGGATTCCATGATCAGCTCACTTCTGATTCTCACCTACAGCTATCAGAGACACTGCAGTTCCCACGGCCTCTCTGCCTTGCCCATTGGCACTCGGGGAGCTCTCTGTGCTCCCTCTGCAGCATGTCACTTGTGCAGGAGTTGGGGTCATTTGTGACAACACCCTTATGTTGGGGGCAGACTTGCAGGTGAAGGAGATGTGGATCCACAGCCTGCTCAGTGGCTGCCTGTGTGGTTCTGCTGCTAAGAAATACAGCAGTGGGGGTGGGATCCACTGTCTGACAGCAGTGCACAGGCTTCTGTGAAGGTAGGTGAGAGCATGGTCTGGAGACACTTCCTCTGGTGAGATGTCTGCTTCTGAGGTTTGAAGTCCACAGTGCCACAACCACCCTCCACATGCTCCTTAGCAGATCTGCAGGCTAAGTAATCCCTGTCTAGAGGCAGGAGAGATTTTCTTTGGTCTTGTGAGGGTGCCCAGTAAGTTTCTTTAATGAAGATGACCTTTGCTTGTCAGATCAGAGGCTGTGCCTAAACCATTGAGCCACCCTGGTTATCCAAAGAACTGAAGGGCTGAGTGGTTTATGCAGTGTCATGGTAACTTCAGCCTCTCCTGCTTATCACCAGCCTTAACAGCACACTAAAGCAGAACTAATTCTGCTCCAGATGGCACTGATCTGCTGCTGAGATTTCACTTGGTAACTTGCTGCCTCTCTGAAGCATTTGTGAGATGAATGAGATTTGGCTTTATTTAAAACATTCCATTTTTCACCAGAGCTGCCTCCACCCTTTAAAATTCAGAATGCTCTTTAAAAGCTGTGGCTGGCAATTAGCAGACAAAGCACCACACTGAGCATCTGAGCACCGTGCAGCAGAAGGAGCTTTCTCTGTGCATAGCTATGGAGAGGAAGCTGCAAGACACCATCGGTGAAGTATCCTGTGCTTTAAAAATGGCTTAACCACAACCTAGGAAGCACATGGGGTTGGGTTTTAGACTAAAGGAGAGAATAATTTGCCCTCTCAGGTAAGTTCTGGTTATGGTCTACCTTTTGTGGGTCATGGATCTTGTGTTTCCTTGGAGCATTTGCTGAACTCACACAGCACAGAGCACGGGAGAGCAGCAGCCTTCTCTCTTTTGTGGGTGTTTGTTTGCTTTCCTCGCTGCTGCCACTTCCCCATTCTTTAATCCTTCTGTTGGACTCCTCCCTCTTCCCTGTTGCTGGTCTCCCTTTTCAACAGTGTCCTTTTCTCTTCCCTCTGATCTGGCACTTCAGGGCCAAGCAGAGGGGAGAGTGCAGATTGCACAACATGGGGGAAAGCCAATCGTGTTTGTAGCTTCTGGTAGCTGAGAGACTAAAGGGAGAAAAGGTACAAGCAGAGCAACCGCCTTCAGCAGTCACAGCCCCCCTCCTCCACCCCCTGTTAGGAAGCAGCAACTCTTCTGACCCTCAGTTACTCAGCAGGAAGCATAGCTCTGCCTTGCAGTGCCATGGGGGTACCCACACCCAGGCAGAGTAGCCCCTGGGCATGTCCACACCCATTGTGTTCTAAGCAGCCAACTAACCTTCCTCAGCCTGGCCTGTGCAGGTGTCTCAGTTAAGAATAGTCATAGGGTCCATGGTCTTGGTAGATGAGCTGGAATTGAAGCTGGAAGTCCACCTTTCCCTGATGCTTCAGAACTGGCAGTCGTCTCTGCTTCTCAGTCCAGCTCTGTGGCACCAGCTTGAGGTTAGCAGAGGAATGTTTCCATTCCAGCACATGGGCAGCACTGCACAGCCCTTGAGCAAAGCTGTCTTCTCAGGGTGGGCACTGTGTGTTTGGAGCATGCTTGCAAGATGCTTACTCACAAAATGGCATGAGAGCCACTTCTGCAACTTGGGCATAAAACACCTCCACTGTGTCCAAAACCTTTCCAGCAGCCACTGGGCTGGAGCTGGACCTTGGGCACAGGAATTTTTGCTAGGCATTGTGCTGTTTAGATGAGACCCCTGCCAAACAGCACCGTGAGAGCTTGTGTGTCTCCACTGGTGAAGAGCTGTCACAGATGGGCTGTCATCAGTGCTGTTGTGTCATCTTCCACTGAGTGAGGCTTCTCTGCCAGGAAGCAGAAAGAGTTGAGCATGAAACCAGTTCTTGGGCTTGGCAGTCACAAGCATCTGGCCATTTTTACTGAAAAAGGGTGGTCTTGGCTCTTTGCTTCTAATTTCAAGCGTATCTCAAGGTTAAGAGAAGAGATTCTGTCCCTTTGCTTTGCTGACATCCCACCTCCCATACTGCCTCCAGTTCTGGTGACCCCGGCATAAGGAGGGCACAGAGCTGATAGAGCGAGTCCAGGGGAAGCCACAGTGACCCAAGGGCTGGAGCACCTCTGCTGTGAGGACAGGCTGAGGGAGCTGAGGTTGTTCAGCCTGGAGAAGACTCCAGGGGGAACTTGGAGCTGCTTTCCAATAGATGAAGGGATCCTCCAGGAAGGCTGCAGAGGGACTTTTCATGAGGGTGTTGAGAGATAAGGCAAGGGGGAATGGTTTGAAGCTGGGGGAGAGCAGGGTGAGCCTGGATGTGAGGAAGGAATTCTTCAGCAGAAGGGTGGTGAGACTCCAGCATAGGCTGCCCAGGGAGGCTGTGGCTGCTTCCTGTCTGGGGGGGTTGAAGGCCAGGTTAGATGAGGTTGGAGTAGATGGTATCTGAGGTCCCTGCCAACCTGAGCCATTCTGGGACTGATTTCTGCCTTCCCTGAATATGGGTGAATGTTTCCTGCAAGTGAGAGAGAGCTGGGGCTGGGAGCAGACAGCCTAAGCTCCCTGCTCTTTCTGGTTCATTGCACATTAGTCTCTGTTTAAGCTTCTAGAGGTAGGGAGGAAAGACTCAGGTGCAGCACTACAAAACTCAAAAGCACTTGAAGGGCAGTTTCAGGTGTGAGCTGTGAAACTTCCCAAAGGCTGCAGAGCTCCTGGTGGAGCTCAGTGTGAGCACAAACATCTCGCTCTCACTGTGGTGCATAAGGATCCCTCTTAGAAGGTAAATGAGTGGAGCTGCCTCGGGTCTCGGAGCTGCCTTGGGTCTCAGATCTGTCTGCTTGGATCCCCCACCACAGCAATCTAGCTGGTGCCAGAGTGCCTCAGTTTTACAGGAGGATTTACCCAGCAGTAGGAGCGTTTTCTGCACCATCCCAGCTGTGCTGGGAGCAGTCTGGAGCTCCTGACTCACGCAGACCTCTGGCACTCATTAACTGTGGCCGGGGGAGCAAGCAGAGGCGTGGGATGGAGACGGGTCAGCCATTGGTTTGGGGCTGAGGACAGAGGGTGGGATTTGGTGGTTCTGTGCTCTGGGTTGCAACATCTGGAGCGGCTGTTTCTCCTAGGAGGACGTGGCAGGCCGGTGCCCAGCATGTCTTTCATCCAGGTGGACAAGGACTCGGATTTCCCAATCCAAAACCTCCCGTATGGGGTTTTCTCCACGAAGGAGGAGGTGAGTACCAGCAAACTGCCCTTGGGGTGCGGTGCCATCGTCCTGAGGCTACGAATTGGAGCAGAAATTCCCAGCAAGCAGGGAGAACAGCAAGACTTCCCAGCCTGGGACGCTCACACAAGGCTCCCTGACTCGACAACCCAACCGCGGCTGCCACGAAGGCTTCTCTGGGGAGTTTGTGATGACAGCTGCTTGGAAGCTGCACAAAACGAAAGCAGAGCGTCGAGCCTTGGGGGAAGTGCTTTGGTTACTGCAGGCAGCAGTTTGGGGGAGGGGATGAGGGGGAGGGGGCCGAGTTTTGTGCCACCGTTCAACCTGTTTTGGATCCTTCCCCAGCTCGCACTTGTTTGTTTTCATTAAACCCGACCCTTCGTTGTCTTTGTGGCTGAGGCTAATCAGCCCAGCACCCCTCAGAAGCCACCTTAAATCGCTATTTCAATTCTTCTGTCGATTCCGTGGCACCCAGGCCCTCTTACACAACGTTAATTAACATGAGGGACGAGTCAAGTCTGGACTGAAACGCATTTGCAAGCGAGTGGTGTCTCCTGGTCTGTTCACAGCCTGCTCCTGGCCAGTTGGGTAGCTGCAGAAGCATTAAAGCAGGGCAGAAAATGAGCTCTGCAGTGGGGGTTATTTTTTTTTCAGTTGGGCATGTGTTTATGCAATGATGAATTAAATGTGCAAGTGTCACATTTAAAGCTGTGCCCAGCAGCTACAGGCTGAGCCAGCTTCAGGCCTTCTGTTTTATGCTCCCATAAGAAAACTGCGGTTCAGCATCTCTTCCAAGGGTGTAGCTCCCAGCTCCCATTTGCATGAGAACTGAGGCCAGCTAGGCTGAAACTCGCACCTCTGAGTGCCTGCTGGGATGGAGCCCTGGAGATAGGGCCTCCTGGAGGGAGGGGAAAGAAGGCAAGAACCACATCTCAAGGAGAAGTGGAGGATTTATTTATCATGGCTGGTGGAAACTTCGTGATTATCTCCTGCTTTCTGCTGTCTTGGCTGAGCCAGGCAGGCTCAAAAAGAATTTAAACTGGAAGATTGTATTTTCTGATGTGGTATTTTCCAAAGATAAACCCAAGATGGCTCATTTAATCTCCTCCTAGGGCTGTGTGTGTGGTTATCTAGCAAGTCGGGATTATTTTCCTGCCTTCTCCAGTAAGACTTCTCTGAAGGAAACCTCTTCACTCAAACTGTGTGAAAAGACAGCCACAGGCTCAGGGAAATTGCTTAGGAAAGTCCAGTTCTAAAAGCAGCCCCGTGGTTCAAGGCTTTCCAGCTGAAGCAGTTGCTGTCACTCCTGACCATCCCAGTTACAAATTAACCTGACACGACCTCGAGCTTTTCCTGCAGCAGGGTTTGCTGAACAAACGCAGACTATCACATTTGGAATCATCTTTAGAAAGCAGAGGCTGAGGAGCAGGCTTCAGAGCCTGGATGTGCAGAGCTGGTTTTGGAAGGACTGTGACCACTCTGCCTTTTATTTCCCTGAAGACATTGCCAGCTGCCTTTGAATGCTGCAGCAGTTTTCTGGTCCCCGTGGGGTGCAGCTGTGGTGGAGCTGCAGCGGTGTCGCTGCCAGCTCCACAGGCGCTCGGTGCTGGCCCTGACGGGGCTGGGGTGGATGAAGGGAGCGTTGTGTCCTTGTGTCCAGCACATGTGAGGAGCTGTTCCTGCAGCAAGGGCTGCACTAGGGTCTGCAGGCCAGTCATGGGTTCCTTGCGTGGCAGCAGGAGTGGTTGTATAGGGCAGCCTCATGCAGCATGGCTGCAGCAGTAACCTGGCTGGGCAAGGTGTTCCCCATGCCAGTGGAGCCCAGAGCAGCCTGGTTCTCCAAATGCATGGTGCTAGGGATGGGATCAGTCCTGCCCAGAGGGAGTCTATGCTTACTTTCCCCACCTGTGGAAGGAGGAAGAGCATTTGCCTGCTTCCCAACCCTTTTGAGATGTGTGGGCTTGTTCTGCAGTGCTTGTCCTTCAAGAGGGGTGGGCAACTGCTTCTGGGGAAAGGGAGCAGTGAAAGAAAGCTTTGCAGCTTGTCCTGACCTTCCCCTAAAGGATGGGGCTGAGGAGAAGGCTGTCTCCCATCCCTCAAAGTCTGCAGAGGGTCTGCAATGATGCCTCAAGGTCCAGTCTCATGGAGTAGCTTTTACTGGCCAGTTGCTGTGCTATCAGCCTCTTGTTCCTGAGGGATTAAACTTTCTGTGCTCACTGCCTTCCTCCATGCCTTCTCTGGAGGCTGTGTGAGCACAAGCACAAACTCTCCTCTTCCCCACCTCCTCTCCCTGCTTTGCAGCCTAGGCACAGGCTCGGGGTGGCGATTGGAGACCAGATTTTGGATCTCAGCGTCATTAAACATCTGTTCAATGGGCCGGCTCTTGCCAAGCAGCAGCATGTCTTTGAGCAGGTATTTACCAGTCTGCTGTTCTGATTCCCTTCCACACATTAGAAATATTCCATGGGGGCTGTTAGCAGCTTGTGGTGAGGTGATGGACACGAGCAGGCAGGAAGAACTCATCACACCTGTGGCAGCAAGGGCAGCAGAGGCACTGGAGGTTGGGGGGGAGGATATTTTCATTGGAAGCTTCTTCAGACTTTGGCAGTGCAGGGTCTGGCACAAAACCTAAGCATCACTTCAGTCCTGCTTGTGCCTCCAGTGCTTTGTGGCACCAAAGCAGATGGGATTTTAGTGACAGGGAGGCTGTGTTAAAGGCAAAGGTAAACACAAATTAGTGCTGGTTACAGCTGGGCAAGGTAGCAAAGCTGCTGAGGTCTGAAGTGATGTCTTACGATGGGCATGCAGCACGTCCTGCTGCAGAGGACTTGTGGTGGCAGGCCAGGAGCACAGCGGGGACAGGCAGCGTGGGCAGGCACTCAGCCCTGGGGTGAAAGTGCAGGGACATCTTCCATGCATGTGAAGGTTAAGGAAGCTGTGGGCTTGTGTCTGCCACCCCACCTCTCTGTGTCACCTGTCAGCCTACCCTGAATGCCTTCATGGCCCTGGGCCGGCCAGCATGGACCGAGGCAAGGGCCTGCCTGCAGAGGCTGCTGTCAGCTGGGGAGCCAGCCCTGAGGGACAACGTGGAGCTGCGGAGAAGGTGAGGGGAGCAGGCTGTGGTGCCTTGGCAGCCATGCTCTGTGTCACCTGCATCACTGGGTGACACAAGGCACCAACATCAAAGGGCTGAATGTGGCCACCTGCCACCTGCATGGGAATTCACTGGGGTTGGAGCGTAGTGAGGGCTTCCTGCTCCTAACCATGTCCCTAATGAATCCTTTGACTGCCCACAGATCCGGGGTGTCACCCTCTGCCTGGGAACACCAAGCTCTGCCCCAGGGTATGCCCAGACCTGCCTCTCTGGAGGCAGGAGGCCTTCAAGGCAGAGGAGGCTGCAAGGGCCTCTATTCCATCTCTCCTGCTTCCTCCAGCACTGCCCTGCCTATCCCAGCTGGAGAATCTTCTGGCATGGGGACGTCCCTCCAACTGCTCCTCAGAAACCACCTAACTTTGCTAAACCCAAATCTGTTGTCACAAACTGGCTTCAGATATGGGGTAGGGCAGCGGTGCAGGAGGGGAATCTGTGCTTGCTGTGCTGGTGGGGAGCCTGCCTCCATCCACCACACACCGTGTCTGCCCAGGGCCATGCTTTGAGCAGCTGCCCCAGCAGCAAGCAGGAGCCCTTCCTCCCTCCTGCCGGGGTGATTTAGGCAGGCGTGCAGGGGAGGAGCTGAACCACTGTTTGACACAAGAACCTTCTGCAGTTCCAATTGGGCACCCCATGAAATCATCCTTTCCATGCAGCAGAGGCAGTGGAGACCCACTCAGCTGTGTGCACGGCCATGGGGTGTTTCTCTTGGGGGTTGGACAAGATGATCTCCAGAGGTCCCTTCCAGCCCCTGTCATGCTGTGTGTGCTGTTCTGTGTCCCCAGGGAAACCAGTCAGCTCTCCTCAGGCGTGCCTCCCTTCCCACTCACACCCCCAGGGCTGCTCTTAACCATCCCAGTACCAGCTCCTTGAGCGCTCGTCTCAGTCTTTCTGCAAGGTTTCTGTGCTGCAAAGTAAATTAAGGAAGGAGCTGGAGAGAGAGTCAGCCTCTTGCATGCTTAGAAACCGCTTAGGGGATGAGAGCTGCGGGTTTTCTGGGAGCTGAAGGTGCTTTTCATTTCAGAGCATTTGTGCCTCAAGCTTCGGCCACGATGCACCTGCCAGCCCACATCGGTGAGTCTGCAGCTGAGGGATGCTCAGCACTGCCCTTTGCTCCCTCCCAGAGAAGCTGCTTTATTTCCAGCCTGCTCAGACAGACAGGCCATAGCTGAGACAGGGAATGGGTTTTGCAGGAGCTAGAAGTAGTTTATTGCACGTAATGAAAGGGAGGTGCTGTCTGTGGCACAAGAATAAAAGCCTGGGGAAGTTCAATAGCAGCCAGAAAGTTCCTGGCTGCAGTTTTCCCTAAATCAGGGTTGTCTGGTGCCCCATAACTTTTGTCATTGCCTTGGCATCACCAAACCTTTGTGACTGAAGCCAGGGAATAAACACTTGCTCAGTTTCCAACATTTCCCCCATCTGCCATCAGAGAATAAATCAGCTCTTCCAAGCTTTCTGTGGCACATACTCTGGCACAGCCTCATCAACAGGCATGAGTCTCCACTCCCACACCGTTACTCTGCAGCTCAGATCTTACCTTTGCTCTCAGGAAGCCATGGAATGCTTTGAAGTTAGTGTTTGCCTACAGCTACAGAGATAGTTCCCTCTTTTTAACAGAAATTTGTATTTGGACTCAGACCAACTTGATCAAAATCACTCGAGGGATGTGACCTTGACAGGAGCGGGGACATCAACTTTTCCATTTCCCAGCCAAGCCCTGTTCCTGCTGGGCTTTTGTCTTCCATGGAGCACAGCCCTGGTTTAGGACAAAGGCTAGGCAGGCCCAAAGGAACCACGATAAGTTTCCATAGATGTGATACCTTCCTGAAACCGGTTTCCAGCTGAATATGTCTTGTCCAAAAGGGGCCAGCTCCGGGCAGTGCTGGCTGCCGAGAACGAGCGCAGTGCCCAGGCTCTATTCCACCGTGAGAAGTTATTTAGCTTTCCTCCACGCTTCGCTTCAGCCCTGTCCTCTGCTGGGGCTGCAAGAGAACTTTCTGAGCTTGCGAAACGACCGAACGTGATGTGAATGTCCCCCGGCAGGTTGAGCTTTGTCCCCAAGCCCCGCGGCTGGCCCGGGAATCCGAGCGGCGAGCGCTGTTCTTCAGGAGCGCCAGCAGAGGGCAGCAGCTGCCCTGCCTTGGAGCCGGCTCCTCGCTTGGGCGCCAGCGGCGGCCCCGGCGCAGCGCGGCCGGGCTGGGCTGGGCTTGGCTGGGCTTGGCTTTGGGACGCGCTTTTCGCCCTCTTCTGTACCGGAGACTTCCCAAACCCGGCCAGTTTTGCAGGCATAATTTATAGTGAGGTGTTAATCACTACCTGTATGCTATTAATTGCATCCCAATGCTAATAATACCAAGCGTCGCTGCGCGCCTCTGCTCTGCTCTCGCTGCCTCCTCTGCCAGCAGCCTGCCATGCCCCAGCGGATGGGAGATCGATACCCTGCCATTGATCTTTATCTTACGGCCTTCTCCCCACGCAGGAGATTACACTGACTTCTATTCTTCCCGACAACATGCCACAAACGTTGGGATCATGTTCAGGGGCAAGGAGAACGCTTTGATGCCGAACTGGTGGGTAGTTCCAGTTTCCCTCTGGTGCAGCACTGGTTTGCATGCTTCTCCCTAGTTAAAGGTAAATTATTTTAAGAACTGAGGAGTCTTTCAGCAAAATACTGATTTCAGCTGATGGCAGATGAGAGTGTGAACTGCCAAGAGCTGAGTCAGAGAACTGCAAACTGCATTTGTCCAGCCTTAGCCACGTTGTGTTGCAGCCACGCTGGTTACAACACAGACCTCTGGTTCAAAGACAGCTTTACCTTTGAAACTGGGGTTTGGGAAGTGATAAGACAGCAAGGTTGAAGCTTCAAGTAGCTGAGTGGCACAGAAGTGCATTAACCCAGCCACGTGGCTTTGGACTATGGTGTGTCCACATCCTGTCGCAGAACGAGTAAGGTGCAGGTGTCCACACCTGCCTGTGCAGAGCTCTCTCCTCATTCCTCACACCTCCCTGGTGCTGGTAGCCCCAGAAGCTGCCCTGGGTGGTGGTGATCACACAGCTAACCCATGCTCTGTGGTGCTCTCTCACAAGGCTGCACTTACCTGTTGGTTACCATGGCCGGGCATCAAGTGTGGTGGTGTCTGGGACGCCCATCCGGAGACCTGTGGGGCAAATGAAACCTGACAATGGTGAGTCCATGGGAGGCTTTTACTGGGACATCTTCCTGTTGTAATTGTTTTAATGTGTGTTCCACATTATAGAATAGTAGGGAGGAAGGACCTGGGGTGGCTTGTCTAAAGTCCAGTCTGGGGTCAAGGCAAGAGAAAGCACCAGGTCAAGTCCATCATGTGTTTGCCAGCCAGGCAACATTCACTGCTCTCTTCCTTCTGGCTCTTACTTTCATTTCCCTTCTTGCCTCCCTGTTGTGAAATACTCTTTCTTCTACCCACAGATAAACCTCCAGTGTTTGGTGCTTGTAAGCGTCTGGACATCGAGTTAGAAATGGTAAGAGGAGGCTTCCCCACCCCCCATCTGAAGACTCTTAAAATAGGAACAGAGGCAGCTTCAGCTTCTTCTCAAATGAATGTCTCCCAAGTCCCTTGCTGTGGTTCCCTCTGAGCAGAAGGCAGTGAAGGTTTCTGGAAGACAGACTGAGGAAGTTGGGGCTGTTCAGTCTGGAGAAGAGAAGGCTCCAAGGAGACCTAATTGTGGCCTTCCAGTATCTGAAGGGGGCTACAAGAAAGCTGGGGAGGAACTTTTTAGGGTGTCAGGGAGGGATAGGACTGGGGGGGGGGGGGTGTGGAACAAAACTAGAAATGGGTAGATTCAGATTGGATGTGAGGAAGAAGTTCTTCCCCATGAGGGTGGTGAGAGCCTGGCACAGGCTGCCCAGGGAGGTGGTGGAAGCCTCATGCCTGGAGGTGTTTGCAGCCAGGCTGGATGTGGCTGTGAGCAACCTGCTGTAGTGTGAGGTGTCCCTGCCCATGGCAGGGGGGTTGGAGCTGGCTGAGCCTTGAGGTCCCTTCCAACCCTGACAATTCTATGATTTTTGCTCCTGTGCTTTGGCAGCATCATGCCCTTGTTTGATGCCTGTCCCTTAGCCACACAGTGCTGTTAAGGATGTCAAGCCTGCCAGCTTCAGGGAGAGGAAGAAAGAGGGAGCAGGCCATGGGTTTGTCTAGTTGTGTATTGGGAAATGCTGCAAACCCCCATCCTGGCCAGCCTCTGTTGCTTGTGCACTTAACCCTCAGTGCAGTAAAGATGTCTAGCTTCAGAAACTGCCTTCATCCCTATTTTGCTCTTCAATTGCAGGCATTCTTTGTAGGTCCTGGAAACAAGTATGGGGAGCCAATTCCTATCAGCAAAGCCCAGGAGCACATCTTTGGGATGGTCCTGATGAATGACTGGAGTGGTAACTGGTGCTGGAGAGGGGTTTACAGTGTCATGGGAAAGCCTACAGAGGGGCCAAGGTCATCTGTTGACAGTGGAGTGGTGATCACTGGCAGCACAGGGCACAAGTGGAAGGGCTGAAAATGAAATGCTGTCTGCAGTTCTCAGGCTTTGTCTCAATCCATCTCTCAGCAATCAGTGGAATCACAAATTGCTGTCTAATGAAGATTCATTTACTTATGAAAGACCTAATACCAGCCTGGTTTCTCCTGAGCAGGGATGGAGCAGCCCTAAGGGTGGTGATGCCAACAGAGGATTGATTTTTGTGTCAGGACTAGGGGCAGGATTTGGCAATCACAAATCCCTCAGCCTCAGCATGGATTTGGCTCGTTGAAACTGGCCCTGTGACTGGCACACACCACTGGCTGGCTGCAAAAGCAAAGTAGTGGTTGCATGAGGACAGCCTGAGTCCTTTTCCTTGTTGCTGGATTTGCTTCCTCATCACCCTAGTCTAAGAAAATGGATTTGAGGGTCTGGAAGGGATGGATTTAGAATCAGAGAATCAATAAGGTTGGAAAAGACCTCAAAAATCATCAAGTCCAACCTGTCACCCAACACCTCATGACTACTAACCCATGGCACCAAGTGCCACATCCAGTCCCCTCTTGAACACCTCCGGGGACAGTGACTCCATCACCCCCCAGGGCAGCACATCCCAATGGCCAATCTCTCTTTCTGGGAAGAACTTTCTCCTCACCTCAAGCCTAGATCAGGACTTGGGCACAGTGGCTAGAAAAGGGTGGTGGGGACATTTCCACTCCATGCTATTCTTTCACAGACTATGTTTAACAGCATTGCTCTGAACTTTCTCTCCCTAGCCCGTGACATCCAGAAGTGGGAATACGTCCCTCTGGGTCCCTTCCTGGCCAAGAGCTTTGGCACCACCATCTCGCCTTGGGTGGTTACCATGGATGCTCTGATGCCATTTGTGCTGCCAAACCCTGTCCAGGTTAGCAAGGGCAAGGGTTGACAAGGAGGCAAAGCAGTGGCTAGAAACTTCCAGCAGCACTGGGAGCTCCCATCAGTAGAAACCACCGAGCTGCATCGATGCCAAGCCCTTGCTTCATGGAGCTGACAAGTGTGACCCTGCTCCCACACTCATGAAGGCACCCTGGGCCCTCTGAGTTCAAATGCTCACTGTTGTCACTAGTACTGGCACCTGGTGCCCTGAGCTGTCATCCTGACAGCTTGAGCAAGGCAGAAAATTCACCTCCTTTAGAAGAGCTGGAAAAGAAACTGATCAGAGAGCCTCTTGTTAGTCTTTGGCAGCACTCAGCATCCAGCAAGCAGTGGAGAAAGAGTGGACTGAGGCCAGAACACTTTGTTCAAGCATTTCCACTTGTCTGCATTGTGGAGATGTTTAGTTGAAGCTGGGAAAGAGAAGAGAGACCTGCAGAGGACTGCCTACCCCTGGGCAGGCACAGAGCAGGGGTGTCCTGGCACTGTATTTGTCTTGGGTCTGATGCTGGAGAGGGCTTTTGGACCCTGGGTGCAGAAGAAGGAACTGGATTGCAGAGCTGTCACAGCTCTGCAGAAAGGTCTTCAGGTTTCTTGATAGAATAGAACAGGATTAACCAGGTTGGAAAATACCTTTGAGCTCATGGAGTCCAACCTATCACCCAACACTATCTGAGCAACTAAACCATCTTCAAATGTGAGTGCCTGAGAGCAGGCTCAGTGAAGTGAATGTGGTCTGCTTGAAGAAGAAGTCCCTGGGATGGCTCCTGGGGTCTATCCTCTCTGTTTGTTTAGACTGTGATGCCTCTTCTATGCTTTCAGGACCCCAAGCCACTGCCCTACCTTCAGGATAAGGAGCCCTACACTTTCGACATCAAGCTCTTTGTTGCTATTAAAGGTATGGCAATGCTGACTGAAGCTGACATTGGCAGCTAAGGAATGCAGAACCACCACACAGACAGTTTGCTCTTGGCTCTGCAGACCTCCTTTGCCCAGACTGCCTCTGCCAGAGAAAGAGGCAAAGCCTCTTGCTGTTCCCACCGGCTGTGCAGCAGCGTGCCAAGGAGGGGAGACCTCCCAGATGGGGAGGCTCCCTGTGGGGGTCTGCCTGCATGGGCAGGAACAAGTAGGGCATGGAAAGATCAGATGGGTGTGGGATTCAGATGCTCACCCAGCTCATGGCCCTGCTGACTGGTAGGTCCAGGGGGTGCTCCTGCAGCGGAGCAGAGAGCAGGAAATGGGCAGCTTGGTGCTGCCCACTGCCCTCTGCACTCTTTGTTTTGCCTTCATTTTCTATGGAAAGTGTTGCTACTTGTTTCTTGCTGGGGATTGCAGTGGTCAAAGGAGTCTCCATCCACCTGTACAATGAAAAGGCTCCAGCCTCATTCCCCCAACACAAACAAACTGCTTCCTGTGTTTCATTTTCTGCAGGAGAAGGGATGAGCACTCCAGCTACTATATGCAGATCCAATTTCAAGGTAAGACACCAAACTCTTTCATTTGTTTGAGGTCTTGCTGATGCTATCAGCTCCAGCCTTTGGCTGTTCCAAACATGGACTTTTGCCTTAGCTGAAGGTCAGACCTGATGCATGAGGGTGCAGGGGACAGAGGGAGAAGAGTGGAGAGTGGTGAGGGTTCATCCTGACTGAGATGGAGACAGCTAAATGCTTAAGGGTTGGAAGGATGCAGCTCTTTCTGCTGCTCAGTTTAGGGTACTCAGAGCATCCTAAATTGTGGCTCAGGCCAGGCAGGCAATGGGAATGACCTTTGCTGTGCTGGGGTGCAATGCAGCCTCCCAGTCACAGCTGGAATTCAGCTGCAGTCTTGCTGCTGCAGC
This sequence comes from Dryobates pubescens, assembly GCF_014839835.1. Lineage (NCBI taxonomy): Eukaryota > Metazoa > Chordata > Aves > Piciformes > Picidae > Dryobates > Dryobates pubescens. The sequence continues at coordinate 6,217,530 of NC_071628.1, forward strand.
ACAGCCTGAGCCTGGCTCTGCCCTGGCCCCTCTGTGGCTGCTGGAAGCCAGGAAGTCCCTGTACCAGCTGCAGGATTCCTCCATCAGTTTTATAGTCACATTTGACTCTTTGCATAGTAATTACCTTAATCAGTAAATCAACAGTCAGCAAATCAGTCGTAAGGAGATTTTCCCATAGAGCCATTAAAACAGTGGAGGTACTCACGGGGCCTGGGTCAGCAGAGCTGGCCTTAGGGAGGAAGAAGAGAGAAAATGGCATCCAGCCGAAAGAAGAGACATTTAAGGGGCTGAACTGCTTGTTAAAGTGTTAGGTGTGCACATGGCAGCTCCTGGTCACCATTTAGAAAGCAATCGGCCAGGCCACAGTGACTACTGGAAGCACAGCACTGAGTAGTGCTGGAGGCTGATTTTAGGCTGCTGAAGGTTCCCAATTCAAGAGGGAAAGCTTTTTCTGTAGGTACAGCCTTAGCAGCAGCAGCCCAAGAATGCAATGACTCCTGCATGGCCTAATGGCACACCAGAGAGGTTTCTCTTTCACTGCTATAGCCTCCTCTTCCTCCTTCCTCCAGCACATGTACTGGACAATGAAGCAGCAGCTGGCTCATCATTCCATCAATGGCTGCAACCTCAGACCAGGAGACCTCCTGGCCTCTGGCACCATCAGTGGACCTGTAAGTGTTTAACAGTCACAGAACTGCTCAGCAACCCAAAACCAGCTGAGCAGGGCTATGGGTCTAATACTCCTTTGGTTTGTGCAGCCATGAAGACCTCTGCAGCTCTCCCTAGGCACTTTGGGCTGATGCTTTGGTAGCCCCAGACCCACACTGAGGGGTTTGTGGCATTTGGGGTTCTCCTCTTTTCCTTCCCATCAGAACTGTTTTCCTACAGATGCAAATTGATTTCTGTGCACAGCCTTCATTCCACCCTGAAGTGCAGCTGTCCTGTGTCTGGGCAGAATGTTGAAGGTGCATGGGGGTAACTTCTAGTTCCCTTGATGCTACCTAGTCAGAGCTAACTTCACAAACCACTGCTCCCCTTGGGCTGCCCAGGGGACAGCTGCTGCAGGGCAGGGGTACTTTGTGCAACATCCAACATAAATCCTGCTCATGCCCTTTGAAAGAGCCTCAGGTAAATGGTTCAAGTTGCAATACCTCTGTGCTTCCATTCTGAGCATTTCTGGACTGCAGATAGACATTGAGGGTTGGGCAAGAGGTCCTTTAAAGGTCCCTTCCAGCCAAAAGCATTCCATGAGTTAATGATGGGGACTTAAAACCTTCACCAGCTTTGCTTTTCTGAAGAACAGACTGTAAAGGAAAAGTGGCCAGGCACTGGAACAAGCTGCTCAGGGAAGTGGTGGAGTCACCACCCCTGGAGATGTTAACAAAATGTGTAGACATGGCACTTTGGGGCATGGCTTGGGGGTCATGGTACTGTTGGGGTGATGGTTGGACTTGGTCTTAGAGGTCTTTTCCAACTTTACTGCTTCTGTGGGTGCTGTGGTTTCTAAAAATCCAAAGCATGCCTGCATGAATGCACTGCACTTGTGCAAGTGCCCTCACTTGGCTTCCATTCTTGCTGTAGCAAACCCAGACCACTTTCAGAGGGTTTTGCACTGCCTTGCTCGCAGCAGACAATGGCTCTCAGCATGACTGCTGCTGGTGAGCAAGCAAATAACATGCAGAAGCAGGAAAGCAAGCTGAGGGATCCATGAATTAAACCAACAGTAAAGCTCTGCTCTGCCAGGCTAACACACTGGTGTGTCTCCTTCCAGCAGCAGGTAGAATAGAATAGAATAGAATTAACCAGGTTGGAAAAGAGCCTCAAGATCATCTAGTCCAACCCATCACCCAACAAGAAGGCCAATGGCATCCTAGCCTGTATCAGGAACAGTGTGGCCAGCAGGAGCAGGGAGGTCATTCTGCCCTGTGCTCAGCACTGGTCAGGCCACACCTTGAGTCCTGTGTCCAGTTCTGGGCCCCTCAGTTTAGGAAAGATGTTGAGATGCTGGAAGGTGTCCAGAGAAGGGCAACAAAGCTGGGGAGGGGTTTGGAGCACAGCCCTGTGAGGAGAGGCTGAGGGAGCTGGGGTTGCTTAGCCTGGAGAAGAGGAGGCTCAGGGGAAACCTTCTTGCTCTCTACAACTCCCTGAAGGGAGGTTGTAGCCAGGAGGGGGTTGGTCTCTTGTCCCAGGCAACCAGCACCAGAACAAGAGGACACAGTCTCAAGCTGTGCCAGGGGAGGTTTAGGCTGGATGTTAGGAACAAGTTCTTCCCAGCAAGAGAGGTTGGCCATTGGGATGTGCTGCCCAGGGAGGTGGTGGAGTCACCATCCCTGGAGGTGTTTAAGAAGAGCCTGGTTGGTGTGCTTGGTGCCATGGTTTAGTTGATTAGATGGTGCTGGGTGAGAGGTTGGATTTGATGATCTCAAAGATTTCTTCCAACCTGGTTAATTCTGCTCTGCTCTGCTCTGCTCTGCTCTGCTCTGCTCTGCTCTGCTCTGCTCTGCTCTGCTTTCTGGTCAACTGAGCAGGACAGACACCAAAAAGCTATTTATCTGTTGCTGAACTCTTGCTGCAGGAGCCAGAGAGCTTTGGCTCCATGCTGGAGCTGTCCTGGAATGGAACAAAAGAAATCCCCCTGGGCAGTGGTCAGTCTCGGACATTCCTGCAGGATGGAGATGAAATCATCTTGACAGGTAATGGCCAAGCAGCTGCTCTCCCACTGCACCAAGGACACCTTTCCATAGACCTCAGCAGGGGGCTGGGCTGTTCTGTTGGTAGGGAGACCTTATTGCTGTCTACAACTACCTGAAAGGAGGTTGTAGATGGGTGGGGGTTGGTCTCTTCTCCCAGGCAACCAGCACAGAACAAGAGGACACAGTCTCAAGCTGTGCCAGAGGAGGTTTAGGCTGGAGGTGAGGAGAAAGTTCTTCACAGAAAGACTAATTGGCCATTGGAATGTGCTGCCCAGGGAGGTGGTGGAGTCACTGTCCCTGGAGGTGTTCAGGAGGGGATTGGACGTGGCACTTGAAGCCATGGTTTAGTCAGTCAGGAGGTGTTGGGTGACAGGTTGGACTTGATGATCTCTGAGGTCTTTTCCAACCTTGTTGATTCTGTTCTTCCCTTGCATCTGCCTCGTGACATCTGCCACCTGAATGAAGTGCAAGGTTGGGCCAGGCAGCAAATCAGCTTGCCAGTTAGAGTGAGGATGCTGCAGGTTAGGTTTGCAAACAGAAAGGTGGCCCAGCCTGCTTTTGCTCTTTGATCAGTGTCCCCCAGCTTGCCCTGGGGCTGTGCTGAACGCTTTGGTGCTGCTGCTGTTTGGGTTTGTGTTCCTGGGCTACTCGAACTCCTCCAGCTGTTATTCTTGTCCTGCCCCTCATTGCATTTCTGAAATGTTTCTGCTCAGTTTTGGTCTCTTGGTGCCTTTATTTCCTTTCAGTCCTGCTGAAACCCTGCTGCCCTCCCAGAGCAAAGCTGTCTGTTGTTTTCTGACTCCTAGGTTACTGCCAGGGCAACGGCTTCCGCGTGGGGTTCGGGCAGTGCTCGGGGAAAATCCTTCCAGCCCTGGCGGGTCCCTGATGACTGGAGGAAGAGAACATCCAAGGAGGAAGATCTCTTCCCCCACCCCCAGCACTAGCAGTCCTGCTCCTCTGTTCAGATGTATTATTTTTATATGAGTGATTGGAATCTTCTTGGATGTAATGATCAATAAATGTCTGAAAGCTGAATGTGTCTCTCTGGTGCGGGAAGAAAAGGATTTCAGCGCTGGCTTTCAAAACAAGGAGGTGACCGTGCCAGGGGAAGTTTAGGCTGGAGGTGAGGAGAAAGCTCTTCCCACAGAGAGTTGTTAGCCATTGGGATGTGCTGCCCAGGGAGGTGGTGGAGTCACCATCCCTGGAGCTGTTCAAGAGGGGATTGGACGTGGCACTTGGTGCCATGGTTTAGTAGTCACGAGGTGTTGGGTGACAGGTTGGACTTGGTGATCTTTGAGGTCTCCTCCAACCTTATTGATTCTATGACTGAAGTGGAAAGTGAGATTTAAACTCTCCTGCTGTATTACTGTTTGCTTCATAATTATAGAAAGAGGCTTTCAAGTGAACTTAAGTTCTCAGAAATCTAGGCTGGTGGTAGCAGCTGAGGTTGCATGCTGACCTGCTTTCTTTCACAGGCATCCTGGCCTGTATCAGGAATAGCGTGGCCAGCAGGAGCAGGGAAGTCATTGTGCCCCTGTGCTCAGCACTGGTCAGGCCATACCTTGAGTACTCTGTCCAGTTCTGGACCCTCAATTTAAGAAGGCTATTGAGACACTTGAACGTGTCCAGAGAAGGGCAATGAGGCTGGGGAGGGGTCTGGAGCACTGCCCTGTGAGGAGAGGCTGAGGGAGCTGGGGTGGTTTAGCCTGCAGAAGAGGAGGCTCAGAGGAGACCTTATTGCTCTCTACAACTACCTGAAGGGAGGCTGTAGCCACTGGAATGTGCTGCCCAGGAGGTGGTGGAGTCACCATCACTGGAGGTGTTTGGGAAGAGACTGGATGGGGTGCTTGGTGCCATGCTTTAGTTGATTAGATGGTGCTAGGTGATAGGTTGGACTCCATGATCTCAAAGGTCTTTTCCAGTCTGGTCTGGTCTATCCTATTCTATCCTGTCCTATTCTATCCTGTCCTATTCTATCCTATCCTATTCTATCCCTGGTCCTATTCTATCCCTGGTCCTATTCTATCCCTGGTCCTATTCTATCCTATTCTATCCCTGGTCCTATTCTATCCCTGGTCCTATTCTATCCCTGGTCCTATTCTATCCCTGGTCCTATTCTATCCCTGGTCCTATTCCATTATTCTCCCATCCTGTGCACCAGCTTGCCAGGGGCCAAGGAAGGAGGCCGAACTGCACGTCTGGAGCGATGCCCAGGCGCTCCCTGGTGGCAGTCACACCTTGTCACCTAACAGAGGCTGTGGTAAGAGGATACTGAGGGGGCAGACCTCCTTCCTGCACACCTAAAAGGCCTCTCTCGCTGCGGTGTCCCCTTGCAGCAGGCAGTAAACAAAGCCACATGCCGCTTGTCTCAAGTGTAAAGGGCATCTGCCGTTTCCTGCTGGTCTACAAATCAATTTAACTCCATGGCCAGGTGCCAAATCACATCAATTAGAGGATATTACTGACTGGAGGAGCTCAGGAGACCGGATAATGAACTCTGGTGCGGCGCAAGGGGAGCTTGTTAAATATTTGCCTGGTCCTCCAAGTGAAGAGCCTGCAGAGGCTGCTGGCTTCGTGCTAGACAGCAGGATGGGCACAGGCTGCTCTTCTCCTCTGGCTGCACCACAGCTCCTCCCAAGCTCTTCTCACAACCACAGAATTATTGAGGCTGGAAAAGATCTCTGAGATCATCAAGTCCAGCCTATGACAAAGCTACCTTCTGGGTAGCTTTGCTGGTGTGGGCCATGTGGGTGTTGGATGGCCAGAGGGGCTGAGAGCCCTGGGGCTTTATGGTCTGGAGAAGACTGAGAGGGGATTTAATAAATGTTTATCAATATCTGAGGGTTGGGGGTCAGGAGGGAGGGGACAGGCTCTGCTCAGCTGCACCCTGGGGTAGGACAAAGGGTAATGGATACAAACTCCAGTGCAGGAGCTTCCACCTCAACGTGTGCAGGAACTTCTTCACTGCGAGGGTCACAGAGCCCTGGAACAAGCTCCCCAGAAAGGTTGTGGAGTCTCCTTCTCTGAAGACTTTCAAGAGCCATTTGGATGCATTCCTGTGTGACCTGTGCTGGATTCTGTGCTCTGGCAGGGAGGAGGGGGTTGGATTTGCTGATCTTTGAAGGTCCCTTCCAACCCCTAACATCCTGTGATCCTGGAGAGCACCCAGTGCTGTTTGGGAATGTGAAGCTCTTGGCCATGCAGGAGAGGAGGAAAAAAAAATGCATTTGAAATGAAGATTAATGAAAACATGTGGCAGTGCAGCTAAATCACTGCTGATGGGGCATGCTCACTGAAACAGGCTCTCCTCCAGTGTACAGCAATAATAGGCCCCTGCAAACATTATGCTTGGAGGACCATCCCCAAATGAATTGAAATTCTTAGCCTAAGACATTCTGTTATCACCAGGGGGATGACCTGGCCAGCCAAACAGTGGCTCGTTGTTTAGCAAGGAAAAGCTATTTCCTCTTCTGGCTCTTGTGGGAACTTGGAGCTGAACTAACAGGCAGATACTTATTCAATGTGCTCTGGCTCCATTGTCAGGGTATGGGATGCTTTGCACTCTCTTCTGACCTCAAAGGACAGCCACAAGTTGACACCTTCCCTCTTGGATTTAGAAGTAACTCCTGCAGCTCCTCTGAGCACAGCCTGGCTTTACCCCTGGCAGAAGCAGGAGGACCCAGAAAGCATTTACCCAGTGGAGGAATTCCTCTGCAGAAGCAGCAGCCACACTGTGCCTTGCTGTGTCTGAGTTGAGGGCTTCACCCCCAGAGAGACAAGAGCTGATACTGGGGCAGGATGCCATTAGTCATGGGTTTGGACCTGGTTGCAAGACAGTTTGCAGCCAGGAAGAACTATGGTGCCAATGCCCTCTGGGTGCAGGAGGACTGATAACAACTGTTAGCTCCAGAGTGCTCTTCTCCAGTTTGGTGCAAGGTGAAGGAGTCTCCCAAAGAGCCAACCTGATGGTGCAGGTGGTGCTAACAAGAGGGAACTCAGTTCTCTGCCTGGGCAGGCAGGAAGGTCAGTGGAGCTGAGAGCCCCACTGCAAAGCAAACCCTGGCAGGACTGAGGCATCCAGCAACAAATTCCCCCAGGCTGGCTGCCAGCCCAGAGCCAGGCTGCCACCTGCAGCCCCAGCACAGGGGGACAAGGGTGGCTTTGGATCTGCTGTGGCCACACTTTCCATGGTGGGGGCCACAACTGCCAGGCATCCCCACACCATCCTGGGGATGGGTAAGACAGGGTGAGGTCCTTCAGAAGATCACAGGATGTTAGTGGTTGGAAGGGACCTTCATCAAATCCAACCCCCTGCTAGAGCAGGAGCATAGAATCCAGCACAGGTCACCCAGGAGCACATCCAGATGGGGCTTGAAAGTCTCCAGAGAAGCAGACTCCACAACCCCTCTGGGCAGCCTGCTCCAGTGCTCTGTGACCCTCACAGGGAAGAAGTTCCTCCTCATGTTGAGGCAGAACCTCCTGTGCTGTAGTTTATATCCATTGCCCCTTGTCCTACCACAGGATGTCATCTTTCTGTGATCCAGAGATGATATATCTGAGCTTGTGTAGCCTGGGGACATCTGGAGAAGCCCCAGGTGCCCAGAAGGTGGAAAGTTTCTGGGAATGAGCTCAGACACAGCTCTGAGAGCAGGTTTCAGAGGTAAGCTGGAGAAAGTCCAAAACCTTGCTCAGGACAGAGCTCAGAGACATCTGCTGCCTGCTGCATGGATGGGGGCCAGACAGCCAGGAGATGCAAACCAAGGAGAGTCTGGTTGGGTTTTTTTCATGGCCAAGGCCACTTTCTTTTCATCCCCAGGAGAAGGTGGTGGGCACTGGGGAAAAGGGGAGCCCATAGCTGGCCTGCCCTTGCTAACACAACAAGCCTGGAGCCACCAGCATGGCTGATCCTCATCCCTGCCAGGGTGCCCTGTGTCAAGGGGCAAATGAAGGGTGTGTGGAGACCGCAGTGTGCTGCACTGTCCTTAACTGGCATTGCTCTGCCTGGGACCAGCAGCACCCACTGCCTGGGGAGGCAGCACCCAAGCCCAGGGAAACACCCAGGTGTTCTAGGCATCTCCCAGCTCCACCTCCACTGGGGCAGCTGTGCCCACTTCACACCCTTGGCCTTTAAAACTGAAGGTTGTGGAGCTTTTTGCTGGTTTGGGAGGAAGGTGGCCATAGAGTAGGGGTGAAGCTGAACAGAGGTGAAGAGCTGAGGCTTCTGGAGCAGGAGGTGACCTCAGCTTGGGTGCTCTTGGCTCAGCACACAGACCTTGTGCTTAGAAAAGCTGATTTTTGAAGTGCCATTTCAACTGGGTTGGCTCTAGAAAAGAGCTTTCCCCCCACTCCTGGCAGCTTTTGCTGTGATCAGGTTGGAGCTTGGCTTGCTCTCTTTCCAGAGGGCTTTGGTTTTCTTTGGCTGAACCCCTGTTTTCCTCAGCCTGCTGACCAGCTGCCTTCCAGCAAAGATGAGAGAATGGGGAATAAAGTGATCAAACCCAGAGCCCCATTTCATCTGCCCTGTCATAGCCCCAGGTTTGTCAAGTGGGTGGTGGAGAAGAAATTCCTCCCTGGACCTGCAGAAGCCTGAAAGAGGAGGTGAACCTTTCTGCTGTCTCCTGGGAGGTCTTGTTCAGAGTCACACAACACTGTGTGGGAAGAGAGACCCTGCTCTCCCAGCCAGAAGAAATGGAAGTGTGTGCCCAAATGGAAACCACTGCCCTTCTGCTTGCCTGGAGCATCCTTCCTGCTGCCCAGGTGTGGCACACAGCTGAGGTCAGCAGCGACCTGCGGTGGAGTGTGGTGATCCTGGGGGTGAGTAGTGCTGAGCTGTTGGATGCAATGCCTTGGGAGGATGCAGGGGGTGCTTTGGGGCTTGCTGCTGTATCCTGGGGTGGATGCATTTGCACTGAATCAAACTGCCTGGTGTCTTTTTGTCTGGTTTTGTTATGCTGCTGGTAAGAAAACTAAGGGCAGCTGCTGCCTGATAGTGTTGGAGGTGCATTTGCTGGTAGCTGAAAGCATCAGCTGGTTGGTGTGGAATGGGAAAGCTGGGCATCATTCATAACAGTGCTGGTGCTGTAATTAAATGTCAGCAGGAAAGCAGGGACTAAACCCCTCAAGCATACTGCAGGATTTAAAGGAAACGATGGATTGTCTGTGTGAGATGCTGACATTCCTCACCAACAAGAAACCCCCCTCAGAAACTGCTTTTCTGCAGAGATTCTAGTCAAAAATGGCTGCAATATCATAAGGGAGGGGGAAAAAAGCCCCCACCCAGTTTGGATGGAAAGGTTTGGGCCAGCAAGAGTCATAATTCCTCTATTAAGCAGGCAGCAATCACTCAAAGTAAGATGCTCTCTCAGTGGCTATTGGGTAAGAGGGTCAGAGCTGGCAGGTGATATTCACATTGCTTTCAGCTTTAAGCACTCAGGCAGGAGGCCATTTCTCAGGCTTCATTGCTGCCTCTGCTCAGGATGTCCACACAGCTGCTGCTGCTTAGTGAGGAGGAAAGAGATCACTCCTTGCATTTTAAATTGATTGAAGGCTCTGGGTGTTCATGGGGGACATGCTGAAGATCTGCTGTGAGCTGCTCCTCCTTCTCGTGCCCCTTCCCAAGAACACTTTCTCTGTGGCCACACCTTGAGTCCTGGGTCCAGTTCTGGGGCCCTCAGTTTAGGAAAGATGTTGAGATGCTGGGAGGTGTCCAGAGAAGGGCAACAAAGCTGGGGAGGGGTCTGGAGCACAGCCCTGTGAGGAGAGGCTGAGGGAGCTGGGGTTGCTTAGCCTGGAGAAGAGGAGGCTCAGGGGAGACCTTATTGCTGTCTACAACTTCCTGAAGGGAGGTTGTAGCCAGGTGGGGGTTGGTCTCTTCTCCCATGCAACCAGCACCAGAACAAGAGGACACAGTCTCAAGCTGTGCCAGGGGAGGTTTAGGCTGGCTGTTAGGAAGTTCTTCCCAGCAAGAGAGATTGGCCATTGGGATGTGCTGCCCAGGGAGGTGGTGGAGTCACCATCACTGGAGGGGTTTAGGAAGAGCCTGGATGAGGCACTTGGTGCCATGGTTTAGTTGATTAGATGGTGCTGGGTGATAGGTTGGACTCAATGATCTCTGAGGTCTTTTCCAACCTGGTTAATTCTGTAACTGTGTTTGGGTTTCCCTGGTGTTTGAATTACAGACCTGTGCCTTCTCATGTTGATAGTGCTTGCTCTGTGTTAGCTGACTGGCAGCTCTAACAGAGCTGGGTCAGACACAGTTCTGATGTGTCAGAGAAATGCTGCCGGTGCTGAAGTCCATGGTGACAGCTGAGCTCCCACTGGGTCAGCTTGTAGTGTCCACACCTTTGTCAATGAACATTCAGGGTCTAGCTGGGAGCTGAAAGGGCAGGGAGGGTGTCCTTTCCCTCCTCACTGGGCACTGAATCCAGGGTAGAGGAGCTTCAGGGCTCTGGACCTGCAGCTTCACTGCCCTGCAGAGCAATAGATGGCCTGGAGTTGCCATGTCCCAAGACTGTTCCAGGGGTGACCCTGGGCTTTGTCTCAGGGGCTGGTTGGACATCCAGCTCATGCTTGCCCCTAGCAGGCCCCTTGACTGAGAAATCCCATTAGTGTCCAACTGTTTGGCAAGCTTGGGCTCCCTTGCAGCTTCAGCCTGCTGGCTGCACTTTGGAGAGGTTTTAGACTGGTTTCTGGTTTGCCTCCAGGAGCTGCCTGGCAACATCCCAGTACAGAACACGGATCATTCCACACTCCCTAGTGCCAGTGTGGGTGGAATTGAACCCTGAGGGGGAAAAAAAATGCAACCAGAAATCTCAAACTGTGTAGTGCTTCCAAAATGTTTGTATGAGCAGTGTGTGCCTCCTGGTTAGCCAGGAGGAGGACTGGGCAAAGGCTATCAGCCATTTGTAATGGAAACAGGCTTGAAAGGAGCTTAAAAAGTGCAAATGCAAGGGAGAGAGAGTGAAATCAGGAGTTCCCACTGCAACACCCAGGCATGGCTAAACCTGGGCATCTAATATCCTGTATTCAAATCAAATCACCTGAGCTGTAAAGCCAAGGGACAGCAAAGACACGTGGTCTGAGCTTGGCAAGCCTGGAGGGACAAGGTCAAAGAGAGGGTAAGGAAGGGCAGAAGATGAATCTCAGTGTTTAGCAGGATTTTCACACCCTGGGCAGCCCAGGCAAAGCCATTGCAGGAGTGCTGCTGGTGCACTTCTAGCACCACCCCAGGCCAGGAGTGAGCTGGCTGTGAGGCAGGGTGCTGCTGCCAGTCCGTGCATTGCCATGTGGACCTCAAAGGTGCAAAACTGCGGGGCTGGCTGCTTGTTTGGGATGGCTCCTTGCCCCAGCAGCAGTGCCCAGGCCACATCAGCTCATGCTGTTGGTGCTGTCCTCGGGCCTCTGGGGGGAGAAGCTCAAAGCTTTGTAGGCTCAGTGATCACTGAGCATTTGTAGGGGTCTGCATGAGAGCTGCAGGTAGCGCAGGGGAGCAGTGCCAGCCTGGCTGCGCAGGAGCTCAGTGTGGGGCAGTGCCAGCCTGGCTGCGCAGGAGCTCAGTGTGGGGCAGTGCCAGCCTGGCTGCACAGGAGCTGGGTTTGGGGCAGGGTCAGCCTGGCTGCGCAGGAGCTGGGTTTGGGGCAGGGTCAGCCTGGCTGCGCAGGAGCTGGGTTTGGGGCAGGGTCAGCCTGGCTGCGCAGGAGCTGGGTTTGGGGCAGGGTCAGCCTGGCTGCGCAGGAGCTGGGTTTGGGGCAGTGCCAGCCTGGCTGCGCAGGAGCTGGGTTTGGGGCAGGGCCAGCCTGGCTGCGCAGGAGCTGGGTTTGGGGCAGGGCCAGCCTGGCTGCGCAGGAGCTGGGTTTGGGGCAGGGCCAGCCTGGCTGCGCAGGAGCTGGGTTTGGGGCAGGGTCAGCTTGGCTGCACAGGAGCTGGGTTTGGGGCAGGGTCAGCCTGGCTGCGCAGGAGCTGGGTTTGGGGCAGTGCCAGCCTGGCTGCACAGGAGCTGGGTTTGGGGCAGGGTCAGCCTGGCTGCGCAGGGGCTGGGTTTGGGGCAGGGTCAGCCTGGCTGCGCAGGAGCTGGGTTTGGGGCAGGGTCAGCCTGGCTGCACAGGAGCTGGGTTTGGGGCAGGGTCAGCTTGGCTGCGCAGGAGCTGGGTTTGGGGCAGGGCCAGCCTGGCTGCGCAGGAGCTGGGTTTGGGGCAGGGTCAGCCTGGCTGCGCAGGAGCTGGGTTTGGGGCAGGGTCAGCCTGGCTGCACAGGAGCTGGGTTTGGGGCAGGGTCAGCCTGGCTGCACAGGAGCTCGGTTTGGGGCTGTCTGGCAAAGTCACCACTTCCATCTCTCACCCCTGGCTCTGTTTTCTGGAGCACTGGCTTCTAAAGTGAGCCAGTTACACCCCTGAGCTCTGCTGTCCTCCCCATGTGTGCTGTGCAGGCTGCTGGATCCTTGAGCACAGCTTTGTGCTCATCTCAGCCCTCTGTTGGCTTCTGAGCTCTAGTGATGTGGGTTTGAGTCACCTGCTGAGACCTGTAATGACCCAGCAAGCTGGGGACACCCGCTGTGGGTGCCTCTTCTCTCAGAGAACCCTTTGTGTGCACAGTTCTGCAGGGTGTCTGCCCAGATCCAGACACTGCTGGCTCCAGTTCAGGTCTGCTCTTACTTTAGCTGCTCTGGAAACTGTGCAGATTCTGCTCCTGACTAGAAGAGAGTCTGTCAGTGGGGCTTTGGCTTTGTGGCAAGCTGGATTTGAGGCACAGAGAGCCTTCTGCTAGAGGACTCCCTGCAGGGACAAGCAGATACATAAAGCACCCAGCTTTGAGGCAACAGAGTCCTTTTGCAAGATGAACAAAATTAGCAGACTTTCTCTGTGGCTTTTTCAAGAAGAGAGGCTCCCTGGGCTCTTCAAAGAGCCCCCCACAGATGCTCCACGCTCTTGGCTTTCAGTTGCTAGCAGGAAGGATTCCAGTCCCAGTGGCCTGGTTTCTTTCAGAATGCAATTTGTTCCTGATAATGAATTGCTGAAATACAGCAGGCTGAGGTGCCCTGCTGAGCTGCAGCTCAGCTCAGTGCTCTTCCTGACTGAGGGAGTAACCTGAAATAGCCATTTTGGAGGGGCTGAGCTCCCTGCAGAGCTGCAGCAATGCCTGGAGCTCCACCAGCTCTGCCCCAAGCTGAGAGCCTATAGTGGTGCAGCTGCAGAGGGAGCAGTTCTCTGCTCTCAGCCTCCAGGGAGGGCTGTGCACCCTTCTTGACCATCATGTTGTGTTGTGGAACAGGCTGCCCAGGGAGGTTGTGGCTGCCTCCTGCCTGGGGGTGTTGAAAGCCAGGCTGGATGAGGCCTTGAGCAGCTGAGTCTAGTTGAGAGGTGTCCCTGCCCATGGTGGGGAGGTTGGAGCAGATGGTCTCTGAGGTCCCTTCTGAGCCATTCTAGGGTGTTTTTAAGGGGGTCCTGGCAACCAGAAGCACACCACAGCAGAGCCAAGCAGCAGCTTTTCCACGCTGAAGCCGTTTATTGTGTTGGATAAATACATTTGCAACAAGTCAGAATCATTTCCTCTGAGTGCAGGCTGCCGGTCGTATGGCATCATGATTAACAGGAGAACCAAAAGCAGCAGAGGCACTTGTTGCATGCAGCTGCAATTGCTAGCAAGGCCAGTGATGCAGCCCTGCTAGGAGGGACCTTCCACCCCTGGGAGCTGCCAGGGCTCACGGGACTGGCGCCGTGGTGCACCCCGGGTGGGCCAGTCCCAGCTCCCAGGGCAAGGAGGAGAGAACTTCTGCTTTCAGCTTGGTGTTTAGTATTGCTTTGGGTTACAGAGTGGTGAGGTTGTGTGATTGTAGCCAGTGGGGCAAGGCAGGAGCTCGAATGCATGGAGGTTACCTCTATGAAAACAACTAGCCTGACCTTTGCACGGTCAGGAGGAGACCGGAGGTGGATGCAGGGATGCTTGTGGAGACCTTTGCTGTCAACAGCAGGATGGACTTGCCAGGCTGTGCCAGGAGGACAAGTGCCTTTGGCTTAGAAAATAGAGCTACCTCCTTTTGGGTTCTCAGGAAACCCCAGGACATGGTCTGTAAAGCTGGTGCAGAGGAAGATAAGGAAGTGGGGAAGGTCCTTGCAAAGCAAGCTTGCTCACTGCTTCCCCAGCATTCCTAACCCTTTGTCCTCACACAGGCTCTGCTCCTGCCAGGGCTCTGTGTTGCTGGCCCTGCTCTGCCAAGGACACACATGGCTGACCTTGGTCTCTGTGTAGGCAGGAAGCCTGCTCAGAACCTTCAGCTTAAGCATGTGCTTAAATCCTTCGCTGAGCAGGGCCTTAGCAGTGCCCTGGGGCAAAGCCAGAGAGTTCTGCCTGCAGATAGCACTGAGGGGAGTGCTGGCACTGGGAGGTGTGATGGCAACAAGCTCTGGCCTTGCTCTGCATCAGCTGTGAATGCAGCCAGGTGACCTGCAAACTGAAAGCATCTCTAGCCTGGGAATAGAACTATTTTGTTCTCTCATTTATACTGTAAGTAGCCCCCACTAGCATCAGGGTGGGATAAGAGCCTGAAAGACACAGTGTGGGTTCTAAATGTTAACCCAGGGAGCAGAAGCAAGCTGCTTTGAGCTAGGGCATCCCTTCCTATGGCTTGGATAGACACCCCCATGAATAAGAGAGACCAATGTGTTTGCTCCAAGAACGGTGAGCATTGACCCCCACACCTGAAAACCTCCTCAGCTACTGGTGATTGGCTAGCAGAAACCGAGGCTGGCTGACAGCCTGCTGTGCAATCTCACTCACCAGCCGGCGGAGGTCTCTCGCCAGAGACTAGCAAGGTTAAAGCCAGCCCTCAAATGTCCTGCCTCCCGAATGGAAGAGATTAGCAAAACCTGTGCTGTGTGGAAGACCCGTGCAAAGACCCCCCCGTGCCTCACAGCCTGCTGTGTTTGGACTTTCTGTGGTCACAGTGCTGAGCACCTTACATCCAGGCTGTCCTCTGAAGTCAGTGGGACATATGACAAAGCCAGGTGCCACTGGGCATGACTGAGGACACTGCAGTCTTACTGAGGGTGCAGGTGGAGCTCTGGACAAGTCCTCTGCCTGAAGAGAGCTTCCCTTGCTGCATGCTACGACTCAGACCTCTGCCATTCCTTTCACAAGGAGGAGTGGTGGTGCTTTATTCCTGTGTTCCTATCTAAGACTCTCCAAGTGCTTTCTGCTGTCAAAAGACAGAAGGCTGTGAGGCAAGCTGATATTGCTGTACCCATTGCAGTGATGAGTAGACTGAGGCACATAAAGAAGTGAGTTGTGTGATCTGTCTGAGCTCTGAGTAGTAACCTACAAAGTCTACATCCTGGTTCCTTGCCACAACCTTTGGTTCCACCTTCCTCACCCACTGGATGCTGCCTTATGGCAAGAACCCAGAGATCAGGTAGGGTGGTAAGGGAGAGGGGAAACAGTGAAACCCTCCCTGCAGATCTGCACTTTCAAGTCTTGTGTGCTCATGATGCCTGCTGTGGCTGCAGGACCTCCTCTGTGTAGCTTCAGCAACACCATGAGCCAGATGTAGCCACTGGAAAAGGCAGCTGTGAGCAAACCTTAGCCTCTGGGGCACAGAGGACATGGGAATCCCCTCAGTCCCCCACTCCTTGAAAGGTAAATAACAACTTTCCAAAGCTCTCACATGCCTTCATGCCTTCCTGCAGAGTGCTCCCCTTCATGAACTGACAGAAGGAAATGGACAGCTCTTTAACATTTAGGGGGGAGGGGGGGATCCTTCTTTGCAAGGTGCTGGGTTTCTCCGAGGTAGAATGCAGCTTATTGTGTGGTACTGTGTCATGCTGAGGAGTCTGAGTGACAAAAGCTAGGAGCAATGTCTCTGCTTATTGCCTTGGACATCCTATTAGTGTCTCATCCCACTGAAGTGCACCTGAAACCAAAGCTGGCACATGGAACCAATCTTGCAAGGTCAAAGCAGGGCTTTATGGAGTTGAAACCAGCAGCGTCCAGGCTCTGCTCCATAGGCTTTTGGTGGCTACCAAGCTTGTAGTAAGTGGTCTGACACATCTGGCTAAGCCACAGCCCCACAGCAGAGGATGTGCCTGGTTACAGCATGAGCTGGGTAGAGTCAGGTGATGCTACAGGGTAACCAGCAGTCCCTGACCCTCGTGGGGAGCATGGGCTGAGTGCTGCTGTGTCCTGCTTGCTGCAGTGGGGCAGGGAGTGTGCAGAACCAAGGGAGCTGAGAGGAAATCTGCTGACAAAACCCTGCTTAGCCAGGGCTGCTGAAGTGCTTCTACTTGGGGGGGGGCTCTGGGACACGAGATTATAAAACCTGGGCCTTTTCTGAAACACAAACATCATGACTGAGGAAGACATCTGGAGCAATCTATTGCCAGGAAGACAAAATGCTGCTGTTGCTTTCCCAGATTTCTGGTGGTGAGCCTGGGTCTGTGGGAGGTCGTGAGGGGAGGGCAAGCTGTGCTACACCAGGAGTTCTGCTGGGAACCACCTGGGGAATCTTGTGCTACTTGAGTGCCCATGATGGCTGTGCTCAGGAAAAGAGGGGCTGCTGCATAGTGTTAGGCTGTGCTGCCAGCATGGCTTGCTGAGATCCTGATCTGCTGAGCAGGAATCATTGCTGCTGTGTGCTCTGGGAGGCAGTGCCAGTGCCCTGCGGGTCTGGGAGCGGCTGTTTGTGTGGCAGCCTTCCTGTTGGGAAGGGCCTCCCGGATTGCAGCATCTTCTGGCTCTGTCTAGCGAGGTCCTTTCAGTCATCCAGATGCTGCTCCTCCCATGTGGATGTGGGGATGGCACTGTAAGGGTCCATGATGACCTTGGCACAGCGAATAATCATCACAATCAGGAAGAGGCAGAGGAAGACGAAGCAGGCCAGCGTCAGTCCCTTGTCCACATCAACGTACACAGGCTCTGGGGTTGGGCCCTCCATTGCTTGTGCCGCTCCTCATCTGGGTTTATGTTTGCTCCTACCATCATCAACCACCTGCAAACCAAACACAGGGGTCAGATACGAGTGGCTGCTGCCTGGGGAAACTCGGGAGCGGGGCTGGAATCGGGAAACCTCTGCGCTGTGTTCTTGTAGGGGAAGCAACCTCCTGGAGTGCTGCTGGGCAACGAGTTCTCCATGGGGCAGCAATGTGCCCTTGTGGCCAAAGAGGGCCAATGGCATCCTGGGGTGCACTAAGAGGAGTGTGTCCAGCAGATCCAGGGAGGTTCTCCTCCCCCTCTACTCTGCCCTCCTGAGACCTCACCTGGAACCTTGCATCCAGTTCTGGGCTCCCCAGATCAGGAGGGACAGGGATCTGCTGGAGAGAGTCCAACAAAGAGCTGCCAGGATGATTAAGGGGCTGGAGCACTGCCTGATGAGGAGAGGCTGAGAGCCCTGGGGGTGGTTAGTCTGCAGAAGAGAAGACTGAGAGGGGATTTCATAAATGTCTATGAATATCTGAGGGCTGGGGGTCAGGAGGCAGGGGACAGGCTCTGCTCAGTTGTACCCTGTGATAGGACAAGGGGTAATGAATATAAACTACAGCACAGGAGGTTCCACCTCAACATGAGGAGGAATTTCTCCACTGTGAGGGTCTCTGAGCACTGGAACAGGTTTCCCCAGAGAGGTTGTGGAGTCTCTTTCCCTGGAGACTTTCAAGCCCCATCTGGATGTGCTCCTGTGTGACCTGTGCTGGATTCTATGTTCCTGCTCTGGCAGGGGGGGTTGGACTTGATGATCTTTGAAGGTCCCTTCCAACCCCTAACATCCTGTGAGTCTGTGAGATGTCAGCACTTGGGTGGCTGAGAGCTTGAACAGGAGAAACTTCCTCTGCACCTGAACTTACCCATGAATAATTCTTGTTAAAATACCAGACACTAAAAGAGGTGTTAGGGGTTAATGAACACTCTCCATTTGGAACCTCATTTGTTGAAAGAGCTAAAGGCACTCTTCTTGTCTTGGCATTTCTCACTCAGGAAAATATTTCCCCTCCTCTGCCAGTGTGAAAGAGCAGACAAATGGCAGAGCAGACTGTTTCTATCCCAATTTCCCTCTCTGTCCAAACATTCCCTTTTTCTCACTGGCACAAAGCAAAGTGAAAATTATGCCTTTTTTTCCCCCCCATGACATTTACTCTCTGGTACTCACAGGTTCTGCAGGCAATAGAAGAATCTTAGGAGCAATATCAATTTTAAGTGGATGTTTTATCACACAGGGAGGTGTGCAGGTGATTGATGCAAGATTTATCTTACTTGATGCAGATGTCTGCATAGCAGAAGGGCTCTTGCAACCTCATCAGCTGAATCTGTGACCCAAATGGCTCCAACTCCCTTCTGCCTCTGCAAGTTGCTTAGCCTGGAGAGGAGGAAGCTCAGGGGAGACCTTGTTGCTCTCTACAGCTACCTGAAGGGAGGTTGTAGACAGGCAGGGGTTGGTCTCTTCTCCCAGGCACCCAGCACCAGAACAAGAGGACAGAGTCTCAAGCTGTGCCAGGGGAGGTTTAGGCTGGATGTTAGGAAGAAGTTCTTCCCAGAGTGATTGGCCATTGGAATGTGCTGCCCAGGAAGGTGGTGGAGTCACCATCACTGGAGGTGTTTAGGAGACTGGATGGGGTGCTTGGTGCCATGGTTTAGTTGATTAGATGGTGTTAGATGATAGGTTGGACTTGAAGGATCTTGAAGGTCTCTTCCAACCTGGTTTATTCTATTCTAAGTTTGCCCCTGAAGAGTTCTTCAGCTGCTACCACGAATTGCTTTGTATGCTGAAGGAGAGGAACTGATCTGGCTTGTGGAACTGAGTCACTGCCCAGGGATGGGGGAGATTTCTCCTGACATCCACCTTTGGTCATGGTGGGAGGCAGAAGTGTTGAGGGTTACTGCTGGAAAAGAGCAGGAATGTGGAATGCCTCTCCAAAGCAAAACCAACAACAGAAAGTAGCTCACATCAAATGCAATGATCAGAGAACCAAGCCCTGCTTCACCTGGGGAAGAGAAGATACTGAACCTTTGGGGAGAATTGAGTGAAACTTGGGTATCAAGTGGTCCAGGTGCTCTGTAACTGCATGAAGGCAGAGAGGAAATCTCAGGTGCAGGTTTTGGCTGCACAGCCACATTTGCCTGGTTACATCTGCAGTGAGCTGATGCTGCTGGCAGGGCTGGTTCAGCAGCGGCTCACATCTGGCTGGGGCATCTTCTCCTTACAGTGCTGTCTGTGCCAGCTGGGAGTGGGTGTCCCAGTGCCCCCTGAACTCTTGTGCCCTGCCCTTGGTTCAGGGTGAACCAAGGACCTTTTATATCACAAGCTCACTTCCTTTTCAGGCTCATCATTTATTCCTTCTCAAGTTGTTTTCCAATCTCTCCACCTCCTGGATCCTAGGAGGCAAGGATAAATCAGCTGGGCCCTCCAGGCTATTTTAAGCACAAGGGCAGCAGATCTTTTAATTTCCTGAAAGCACAGAAGTGAGTGTGACAGCCAGTCCTGCAGCAGGGGGCTGGAAGAGAAGCTGATGGCACAGTGACTGAAACCAAGCAGCCATCATATGTGCCCACCAGCCACATCCTGAGGACCAGTGAGTTGGGGCTTGTGAGGAAATCATGAAGGAGAAGGGCCAGGCCTCTAATGCTCAGCTGGCTTGGCCAGAGGGCTGTTATTCCCAGAAGACTCTATTATCCCTCTAGCTCACCAGCCAACAGATCTTGCATTACAGCTTGTACCTTCATTTGGTGGAAGAGACAGGTCTTTGTCAGCCAGGCTGACTATTGACTCTGGATACTTTCCTTTTTTAACTTATTTACTTCCCTCCCCCCCCCCCCCCCCCCCCCCCCTTTAAAATTTTCCCTTTTCCCCCCTGGGTTCCCCTCTCCCCTTTCCCCCTCCCTTTTCCCCCCTGGGTTCCCCTCTCCCCTTTCCCCCTCCCTTTTCCCCCCTGGGTTCCCCTCTCCCCTTTCCCCCTCCCTTTTCCCCCCTGGGTTCCCCTCTCCCCTTTCCCCCTCCCTTTTTCCCCCTGGGTTCCCCTCTCCCCTTTCCCCCTCCCTTTTTCCCCCTGGGTTCCCCTCTCCCCTTTCCCCCTCCCTTTTTCCCCCTGGGTTCCCCTCTCCCCTTTCCCCCTCCCTTTTCCCCCCTGGGTTCCCCTCTCCCCTTTCCCCCTCCCTTTTCCCCCTGGGTTCCCCTCTCCCCTTTCCCCCTCCCTTTTTCCCCCCTGGGTTCCCCTCTCCCCTTTCCCCCTCCCTTTTTCCCCCCTGGGTTCCCCTCTCCCCTTTCCCCCTCCCTTTTTCCCCCCTGGGTTCCCCTCTCCCCTTTCCCCCTCCCTTTTTCCCCCTGGGTTCCCCTCTCCCCTTTCCCCCTCCCTTTTTCCCCCGGGTTCCCCTCCTTTCCCCCTCCCTTTTTCCCCTTTTTCTTTTATCCCTTAATGTGAAACAAAAGGGGGTTGGGGGTTGGGGAAAGTTACTAAAGCTACTACTGAAGTCCAGCCCCTCCTGAAGTTCTCTTGTGAAGGTCCAGCAAGGGTGGGCTTTGGTGTTTTCCCCTCCTGACGTCCTGGCTGCTGTGGTGTCATTTCACACTGAGTTAAGCTCCTGCAGAACTTCAGAGCTACCTGGCAGCTCCCACCAGTGCTGGGCCTCGATGAGAAGCTGCATTTTCAATCAAATGTGCTTCCTGCTGAAAGATGAATCATTTGCTCAGAAAATGCTCTGAGCTTTTCAAGCAGGCATCCATCCCTTGGAGACCTATCCCTTCAGAATGACATTGCACAGTCTCCTGAGAGTTGGGGCTCAAGGGCTTGCCTCTGCCCCAGGGCTGTCACTGGACTGTGATTCCCATGAAACACCTGAGCTGTCCTGCAGCCCCATCTCCTTCTGGAAGAGCAAAGCAGGTGCTGGAAAGGATCTGCTAGGCAGAAGGCTTCACCCAGAAGGCAGAGAGTGAAAGCTGCAGCTCAGGGAGGAAATTACAGTGACAACTCCAATGGAATGGTTCCAGGTGTAGGCTGCTCTGGTTTGCCATGAAGTCAGCATTTTCAGTGGGAATATCAATATTTATTTTGTTTCAAAGGAGCTGTATCCTTGAGGTTGTACAAATCACTTCCCTCCTCCTTTAATGCTTCTAAGCTGTGACTGCTGTTCTGCATTAAGTCACTGCTGATGGAGAACACATTTCTTGGGGCTGGCCATCAGGACTTGGCTTTCCAAGCTGTTCTCTTCTCTCCTAGCTTGACTGCTCACCTGAGTCTGTCTGTGGGCCATCTTCTGCAGGTCCAGCTTGTCAGAGCTGTACCAGTCTTATGCCTGTGCACGGTGGATTAGGTGTCAGAAGGTATTTGGTGATGTTCCACACTGTTAGCTATTGCAGTTGCCTTTCAGCAAACTTGGCAGTGTAGAGGCAGTTATTGGCACTGAGCAGATGTAGTGCTGGAATGGAGTTGTGTCTGAGGCAGTTGTCTCCAGGTTAATTTATTCCTGCTGGAACATGCCACTGTTCTAGACCAGGTGTCTAGGAACCAGCAAGAGAGGTTCCCAAAATGGGTAAGGAGTTCTTTGGATGTGCTGGCCAGGACTGGTTCCTCTTGAGCAAGTCCAGCTCCCTGGTTTTACCATGGACATGCTGCTTATTGCTTCAAACCCTTTGTCACCACTGCAGGTGGGGATCTGCAAGTGAATCTCCAGCACCCCTTGTATCTCCCAGCACAGGCAGCTGGGGCTGCTGCACAGCAGTGAACTCTATTCACCTAGGCCAGGGAGGGTACAGCAGCTATGTGCTGCTCCCCACTGTTTGGCAGGTGCTTGTGGTCTTCCATCTCCTAAATAGCTGAGCAGCTCTTCTGATTGTTTGCCACATCCTTGGGCAGTGCCTCAAACACCCCTTTCATCCCCTTGGTGCCCAGTGGTACAGCCAGGCTGGGTGGTGGCTGTGGAAGTGTCTTGGAGGTTGAAGCAGAGCTGGTTGATTAACTGTCACGGCCCCAAGTTGTGGCAAGGGAGGTCCAGGTTGGGTACTAGGAAGAATTTCTTCACAGCAAGAGTTCTCAGGCACTGGAACAGGCTGCCCAGGGAGGTAGAGGAGTCACCATCCCGGGGGATATTTAGAAGATGCATGGATGTGGTGCTGAGTGACATGGTATAGCAATAAGGAGGGGTTGTGAGCTCCAGGTGAACAGTTGGACTTGAAGATCTCAAAGGCGTCTTCCAGCCTCAACAGTTCTGATTCTATGATCTGACTCTGTGGAAAGCAGTCTGGCATGTACTGAAAAAGAGCATCAGCATGGGAGGGGTTGGACTAGATGGCCTTTAAAGGCCCCTCCCAGCCCAAACCATTCTGTGGGCCGTGCTGGAGGGGGCTCTGCCTGCACATCAGCCACGGTGGGGTGGGAGGGGGATGTGCTGTGTGTGTTGGCAGGATGGTTTTGCAGGTCCCAGCCTGGTTTCTCATAGCCATCATTGCTATTGAAACTCACTCTGGCCATGGGCTGCTTTGCTTTCCTTGCCCAGCACAGGTGATGTTGACAGGAGATGGGGGAAGTTGGGGCTGAGAAATTGGTAGCAGAAACAATTCTGAAGCTTTGCACTTGAATGATGAAATTTCCCCTGAACAGCTGGCTTGGAGAACATGACTTTTCCCCCTCTTGTCAGCACCAAAAGGTAGCATTGGGTTTTATTTGATTTGTTTTTAATTTCTTCAGATTTGTTGAAAACAACTTGGTCTGAATAAAAACAGCAGATGAAGAAGGGCAATCCCTGGTTCCAAGGCTGGGCAGATGAGCAGTCCTGAGTGTCCCCTCTGTAAACCCCTGGGTGTTGCAACACAATCTCTCCCCTGATTGCCCATTGGAATGGGCTGCCTGGGGAGGTGGTGGAGTCACCATCACTGGAGGTGTTCAGGAGGAGACTTGGTAGGGTGCTTGGTGCCATGGTTTAGTTGATTAGGTGGTGTTGGGTGATAGGTTGGACTTGATGATCTTGAAGGTCTCTTCCAACCTACTCTACTCTACTCTACTCTACTCTACTCTACTCTACTCTACTCTACTCTACTCTACTCTACCCTACTCTACTCTACTCTACTCTATTCTAGCAGAGGTGTGCCAGAGGCAGCCCAGGGATGGAGCTGTGCTGCCTTGTGGTGGGCACAGTAATGCAGTGCCCAGAGGGACTCTGTGCTTGGCTCCCTGAGGGCCAGGCAGCAGCTGTGTCTCTTCAGAGGGTGGTCACCCTGTAGTTCTGACCCTGAGCCATGTGCAAGAAGGGTCAGGGAGCACAGCCTGGGGATAAAGAACTCAATGAAGAATCAGGCCTGAGCATCTGGCATTTGCTCTGCTGTTTGTTTCGTGTTTCCCAGGGCTCTTTTCATCAGGGATTGCCACAGAAGAGTCCATTCTCATGACCTAATGTACCCAAGCAGGCAGAGATGTTGGCCCTCCTTTAGCACCCCATGCTTGCAGCCATTCCAACCTCTGCAAGCTCATCTGAAAGCCATGGGGACCGATTCCCAGGCCTGGCAATCTTGGCACTGTCACTTTAAATACAAGGTAATAACGTGTCTCGTGGATTGCAGGGAGCTGGGTCTGAACCACGGCAGGTCCTGTGCTGGTTAATCACATTTCCACTCATCTCAACCCTCAGGGTAGGTTTCAAAACACTTCCTTTGCTTGTTTGTTTGTTTTCCCTTTCCTCCTCCTGTATTCCCTTCCCAAAACAACAGATGTGCAGGGAGGGGAGGGAAGGGGACTCTGTGAGAGTTGATACATGCACAAGCTCCCCTACCTTGCAGACCTGGGTAGGAAGCCTGTCACATCCCAGCATAGCAGCATCGTGGAGGTAAAATCCTTGCTGTAGTCATATTTGAGACGTTCGGGGTGGTGGGGGCGGCGTGCAGGGCGTCCAGCCGGGTGCAGGGCCCCCACCCTCCCCTCCCCCCAGACCTGGAAGCCGTTCTCAGCCGGGTGTTCTGGAAAGAAACGAAAGTAATCAATCCATCAGAGTTGCTCACCGGGCAGGATGTGGGCGTCACAGATCCTGGAGCAGTTGGGAAGTGCTGCGGTGGCAGCCTGATGCAGCCAGGAGCAGTCACACTCAGGATGGATTCCTCCGGCAGAGCTCTCCCTCCAAGAGCATTCCTGATCCAAAGAGTGATGGCCAAGCCCTGAGCCATTGCAGCCTGGTTCTTGATGAAACCAGCAAAAACCTCATTTTTAATTCATTGGGAAAGTTCAGCCAGGTCTGACTTGCTGCTGCTCAGGAGTTTGCATCCTCGGTGAGGTTGGGAGGAGTTTTGTTTCTTTGGAACCTATTTTAACAGAAATGGCCAGAATTGAAGTGAAAAGATTCAGTGGTTTCATAGAATGGCTCAGGTTGGAAGGGAGCTTAGAGACCATCTGCTCCAAGCTGACCTGCCTGGTGGATGTGGGGCAGGCTGGGGATGTGGTCTGCCTGGACTGCAGCAAGGCCTTTGGCACCATCCCCCACAGCAACCTCCTGGCCAAGCTGTCAGCCCCTGGCTTGGACAGCAGCACTCTGAGCTGGGTCAGGAACTGGCTGGAGGCTGAGCCCAGAGAGTGGTGGTGAATGGTGCCACAGCCAGCTGGTGGCCAGTCACCAGTGGTGTCCCCCAGGGATCAGTGATGGACCCTATCCTGTTCAACATCTTTATTGATGATCTGGATGAGGGGGTTGAGTCAGTCATCAGTAAATTTGCAGGTGACACCAAGGTGGGAGAAAGTGTTGATCAGTTAAAGGGTAGGAGGCTCTGCAGAAGGATCTTGACTGGCTGGACAGATGGGCAGAGTCCAACATGATGGCATTCAACAAGTCCAAGTGCCAGGTGCTGCACTTTGGCCACAACAACCTGGGGGTACTGGTTGACAACTGGCTGAACATGAGCCTGCAGTGTGCCCAGGTGGCCAAGAAGGCCAATGGCATCCTGGCCTGCCTCAAGAATAGTGTGGCCAGCAGTGGACCTCAAAGATCATCAAGTCCAACCTGTCACCCAACACCTCATGACTACTAAACCATGGCACCAAGTGCCACATCCAGTCCCCTCTTGAACACCTCCAGGGATGGTGACTCCATCACTTCCCTGGGCAGCACATTCCAATGGCTAACAACTCTCTCTGGGAAGAACTTTCTCCTCACTTTAAACCTAAACCTCCCCTGGTGCAACTTGAGACTGTGTCCTCTTGTTCTGGTGCTGATTGCCTGGGAGAAGAGACCAAGCCCCACCTGGCTACAACCTCCCATCAGGTAGTTGCAGAGAGCAATAAGGTCTCCCCTGAGCCTCCTCTTCTCCAGGCTAAGTAACCCCAGCTCCCTCAGCCTCTCCTCTCAGGGCTGTGCTTGAGGCCTCTCCCCAGCCTCATTGCCCTTCTCTGGACATGTTCAAGAGTCTCAATGTCCTTCTTCAATTGAGGGGCCCAGAACTGGACCCAGGACTCAAGGTGTGGCCTGACCAGTGCTGAGTACAGGGGCACAATGAGTTCCCTGCTCCTGCTGGCCGCACTATTCTTGATGCATAGAGGTGACTGACTGGGAAGGAAGGTGAGGTGCTGCTCCATGTCTGTATTTCATGTGTGTGTGTCAGGCAGCTGACCTCCAATTTGCAGTTCAAATCTATAAAAGAGGAGCCTGGACACTCAATCATCCTGTAATATTCTTAACAACCTAGTTTCGATTAAAACCCCCCTGCCTCTGAGCAGAGAGTCAACTGCTGCAGACAGATACAGACAGATGAGCTGCTTCCCCTGTCCAGAGAGCACTAATATGACTGTTACCTTCATTTAAAAATTAATTGTCCTTTTAGGCTTACAGATCTTTCAGCAGAAAATCAATGCTTTCTTTCAATCCGCGTGTCCTCCCATCAGCATGGCTCCTCCTGTGCACCACGTAGCTCAGAGGCAGGTTTGAGCCTCAGTTTCACAGTATCACAGAATCACCAAGGTTGGAAGAGACTTCAAAGATCATCAAGTCCAACCTGTCACCACAGACCTCATGATTAAACCATGGCACCAAGTGCCACGTCCAGTCCCCTCTTGAGCACCTCCAGGGATGGTGACTCCACCACCTCCCTGAGCAGCACATTCCAATGACAAACGACTCACTCGGTGAAGAACTTTCTCCTCACCTCCAGCCTAAACCTCCCCTGGTGCAGCTTGAGACTGTGTCCTCTTGTTCTGGTGCTGGTTGCCTGGGAGAAGAGACCAACCCCCTCCTGGCTACAACCTCCCTTCAGGTAGTTGTAGAGAGCAAGAAGATCTCCCCTGAGCCTCCTCTTCTCCAGGCTAAGCAACCCCAGCTCCCTCAGCCTCTCCTCACAGGGCTGTGCTCAAGGCCTCTCCCCAGCTTCGTTGCCCTTCTCTGGACACATTCAAGTGTCTCAATGTCCTTCTTAAACTGAGGGGCCCAAAACTGGATACAGGACTCAAGGTGTGGCCTAAATAATGCAGAGTACAGAGGCAGAATGACTTCCCTGTTCCTGCTGGCCACAGTATTCTTGATACAGGTCAGGATGCCTTTGGCCTTCTTGGCCACCTGGGCACACTGCTGGCTCATGTTTAGGTGGCTGTCAATCAGCACCCCCAGGTCCCTTTCTGTTTGGCAGCTCTCCAGCCACTCTGACCCCAGCCTGTAGCCCTGCATGGGGTTGCTGTGGCCAAAGTGCAGCACCCAGCACTTGGATTTGTTGAGTGCCATCCCATCGGACTCTTTCCTTGGCCTTTTTGGTTTACTTTAAGTTGCTTGCTTGCTTTATATATTGACTTCAAATCTGTGTGCTCAGCTTAGTTTATGCAAACTCATTTATTCAACCCAGCCCACTCAGTTAGGGTCAAGAGACAAATAATCTTCCCTCAACACTCTTGCTTTTGGCCAGCCATAAATTACTGGATTGCCAGTATTCCCTCAGAAGACTAAAGGCATCATTTATGCTTGCCCCCCCCCCCCCCCCCCCCCCAAGAAAAGAGTTGGAAACAAATGAAGGCATAAATCAGCCTGAGGAAAGTGTTTAAAATTGCTGTTGCACAAATGTTTCCTTCTTCCATAGCCCCAGGGCAAGAGGAGCATTAATCTTCATTGAGGAAAAGATGCAGTGTGCACTTAAAGTAACTGTGGGCTGCTTACAGTTTGAGGGTGTCCTACACCAGCTAATCATTTCCCACTTGCTTCAGGAGCTTGTGGGGTTGGGAAGGAAAGGTAAAAAAGACCAGTGGTTGTGCTTGGGAGCAAGTTGCTGGTTGGACCTAGTGAGTGAACTGATGGACAGTTGGGCTCTGGAGAGAAAAGTGCCTCCAGCCTGCCAAAGTTCAACTTGCATGGCTAATCATTAAGCTTTGCTGAAGTGAGAGCCTGAGAAGATGCAGGAACCTTTTTCAGAGGCAGGAGATGGTTGTCCAGAGGTGAAAAAGTGGAGTAGAATGAGTGATGGACTTTAAGAATTGCTGGCTACTAGGCACAAGGGTGGGAAGTGCTGTAACTTAAGCAACAAGGGCAGCTGAACAAGGGCAGGTAAGCCAGAGCTGGGCTTGTAATGTGCCCTTGCATTGCCTGGTTCACAGTCCCTAGAGGGGCAAGAAAGGACATTCACTGCTCCCTTCAGACCCCAGCCCAGGGGGTTTTCTGCACCTCCCTAGTTCTGTCCTCACGTGGCCAAGCTGTGAGAAGCGTGCAAGCCCAGCTCAGCCCTGGGGAGAGGAGAACAGCACCTCCATTGCATGCTGCAGGGAGGTTTCTTTGGTTCCCTGTTTGTGTTTGTGCTGTGGGTGTGAGCGCTGCAGTGCTTTCATAACATGGTCCAACCCATCCCCCTTGCAGGGGCTGCAGGGAGCCTTGATTCATCAGGTGCTGGCATCCTTTAATGGATGATGGCAGGGAAATGCAAAGCAATGCCTGTGATATGCAAAAGTTTAGAGGGACTTGAGAAGAATGCCTGCAGCACAGGGCCATCTTTCACTCCGCCTCTGCTCAGGAGGGACCTGAGGCTGCCGCTCTGGTCGCTGAGTGCGGCGGAGCAGCGCCTCTGCGTCCCCTCTCATCGCGGCGAGTGGCAAATGTGGGGGAGTCTTAGAGAAACAAATGGATTTGGCCTTTAAGCCAAGGCTTGTAAGGGCTGAGCAGATATGATCTGAACTCATTTTAATGGAGTGTCTGCTGGTTCAACTCTCTGCTGCTTCAATGCTCTGGAAGCAGACAAACAAGCCTGTTGGTCCTGTCAGTTGTTTAACAGATGAAGCGGTGGCTGTTAGCCAGCAGAACTGTAAGCAAAGCTAGGTGGAAGTTTTTCACTGCAGCAAAGCTGACAGGGGGAAAAAAATAATTACAAAAAAAGCCTAATTTTTTTTTTCCACCCCTACCCTGAAGATCATCTTCTCTTTGCTTTGCAAAAACAAAAGGTGCACTTTGGGGTAGAGCAGCAACTCCCTTTTGCGTGTGGTAGCAACGTCCGGTGGCCTCTAACTTGTAGGATGCTTCTTGGAGACACTGGTTTTGCCCTTTTCATCTCAAAAACCTACCTGCACAGAGCTCCCATCAAGGACACTGCTCATGTCTGTTCTTCCAGGACCAGTTTAGTCCAGGGGGCACAGTGTGAATGGAGGTTTGGAGCTTGTGCTCATCCGTGTCCTTTCCTGTGCTGGTTCTTTGTGGTGATCCCATCAGAGGTGTGATGCCAGCTGAGCTGCATCCCATCCTAAACTGATTCATTTCTTTTTTCAAAGGCTGAATGAATAAAGCATGGGATGTAGGGGTGCTCCTGTGCAGGACTATGGATCTGAGGGCAAAGCAAGACATGATGTTGTATGCTGCTCAGCACCTGTTGCCCGGTCACTGGGCAAAAGAGGCCCTACAGCAAGAACAGCCTCAAAGCCCAGAAGTGTTGTTGGGTAAGGGTGAAAACCCAACCCTACTTGAGCAGATTTCTCTAGGTTTAGACTGGACATTAGGAAAGCTTTTTTCCACAGAAAGAGTTTTCAGACACTGGAATGTGCTGCCCAGGGAGGTGGTTGAGTCACCAACCCTGGATGTGTTCAGAGGTGGTTTGGATATGGTGCTTGGGGACTTGGGTGCTTGGTTTAGGGGTGAACTTTGTAGAGCAGGGCTGTCAGTTGGATTCGGTGATCCTGAGGGTCTTTTCCAACCTGAATGTTTCTGTGATTCTTTCTCTCCACTACTATGGGGACTTGGAGAAAATTAAAGTTCTGAGATGCAAAACTGGGAGCCCCAGGTGATGTGAAATGAGTTTGAGTTAGGGCTGTTTCAAGGAGCAGTGCTTTGTGCTGTGGGAGACCTGCAGAGAAGCTCTCTGCTCCTCACCCTTTCCAGCTGGAAGGCCAGAATAGTTGCAGTGTGTTAGCTCATCTTGGTTCTAATTTGCCAACAGGAGAATCAGAAATATCATTACTACTTCTTCCCTGTTTTCTTTTCTCAAGAGAACAATTTAGTTCTTACTACTGTAAGACCTGGGAGGATGAAAACTGGCCTCTTTTCAGAGCTGCTCAATGCCTGGAGCACCATCTGGAATCACTGCAACCTGCCAAACAACAGCACCAAAAACCTTCCCTGTTTCAGACCCCCTTTCTGTACAGCTCTGCACAGGAGCACTGCACAAAACCTTCTTTCTGATGAGGATCCAGTTGGCACCCAGAGAAACCAGGTTCTCCACTGTCTCCCAGTGGGGATGGATTGCATTTTCCTTCAGAGGGAGGCCAGATGATTTTTATTACAAATGAACCCAAGCCTTGAGGCAGGACATGCATTACATTGCCATGACAGCGCTGGCAGGAGTGAAGGATCCTGATAAGAGTTTAAGGATAATGGAGCTCTGGTCTCCAGCTCTGCAGGTAGATAACAAATAGAGCAGCCTCCAAATTCTGTGTGTCTGGGTGAGAGGATAAATGGCCTATTGCTCAGGAGAGTGAGGCTCAGTCAGCACCCTGAGTCCAGCTGTGGATCTCTGTCTCTTGTCTGGGCTGTATCTTGTGCTAGTCAATCAAATGTGCCCAAGATGAATTTTTGGCCTTGAGGCTGTCTGGCAAAGAGCATCCATGCAAATACTGTTAGACCTGCTTGACCTCTGCAGCAGGTGAATGTGCTTTAGTGTGGTGACATTGAGGGATGACAACAGCAACTTGTAAACTTTTAGTGTCTGTTAATTGCAGACTGTGAATCTCTTCTGCTTCTGAGGGGTGGGTGTACAATGCAGCTAGTGTCTGATCAGAGATGCAGGACAGTCAGAAGTGCTCTCTGAGAAGGGTAAGGCAATTGGCTACTTTCTGGATGGCTTTGGTGGCATGAGGAGGCAGAATGCAGATGTAGAGACCACCAGCACAGCCTGACATCAAAGAGTGTCTGAGTGGTGGAAACAAAGCCTATGGCTCTAACCCTGGTTGCCATTCCCATTTCTGGAGCGTGCCTCCAGGATCACCTCCCAGTCTGCAGCAGCCAGGCACCCAAGCCCAGGGGCACTTCTGCCTGTGATGCACAAGCCCTATGAGGAGAGGCTGAGGGAGCTGGGGTTGTTTAGCCTGGAGAAGAGGAGGCTCAGGGCAGACCTTATTGCTCTCTACAGCTTTCTGAAAGGAGGTTGGTCTCTTCTCCCAGGCAACCAGCACCAGAACAAGAGGACACAGTCTCAAGTTTAGGCTCCAGGTGAGGAGAAAGTTCTTCACAGAAAGTAATTGGCCATTGGAATGTGCTGCCCAGGGAGGTGGTGGAGTCCCCATCCCTGGAGATGTTCAAAAGGGGATTGGATGTGGCACTTGAAGCCCTGGTTTGATTGTCATGAGGTGTTAGGTATAAGGTAATAGGTTGGACTTGATGATCCCTGAGGTCTTTTCCAACCTGGTTGATTCTGTGAAGCAGCTCTGATTTGTGCTAGTGATACTTCTGGTGATAGCTTTGTTTGTGCTCAGGGGCTTGGGGGAGACTAATGCCTTTTCCCTCCCTCCTTCCCTCTTACCCCAGCCTGTATTGGTGGCGCTCTCAAGTGCATCCCCCGGCTCGGGTTTTACCTGTGCTTCTACATCGCTTTGTTTCTGATCATGCTCTAAGTACACGTGCAGCTATTTCATCTCATCAGGAAAGGTCCTTTCCTCAGCTGGAAGCTCATTGACTATTCTATAAAACTTGTAGTCAGAGCCACTCTTTAATTAAGACTGCACTGAAAAGGAGCTTTGATTCCAGCCATGTACCACAGCCTGATGTTGTTTTCTTTGTCGCTGCGGCAGATTATTGGAAGTGTAGTCCTTGATTAAAAAGATTGGGTGCAATTACACTCCATCTCCACAGCTCCAGCTAGATCCAGGAGCTTGTCAGTGGGTCACTGGGAATCAGAATGCCAGAACCTTTGTGCATGTTCAATTTATCCAAGCCTCTGTTCCTGGCACAGCTCTGGACAGGCCCAGCCAGGCAGTGCCTCATTAATGTGCCATTAGCCACCGGCAACGGTTTTAAGTGAACCTAATGTACAGGGAGTGAGGGAGGCTTGCCTGAGCTGACTCAGCAGGCTGGAAGGTCTTTTCTCCCTAGCAGGGATCACACTAACTTCTCAGTGTGCTCAGATGTCCCCAGCCTAAATACTGGGTTTCCCCTCCTTTATTTCTGGGGGTTCTGGTGGAGCAGGACTGCTGTAACCTGCAAGCAGGTAACAAAGCTGGGGAGGGGTTTGGAGCACAGCCCTGGGAGGAGAGGCTGAGGGAGCTGGGGTTGCTTAGCCTGAAGAAGGGCAGGCTCAGGAGAGACCTTCTTGCTCTCTACAACTACCTGGAGAGAGGTTGCAGCCAGGAGGGGGTTGGTCTCTTTTCCCAGGCAACCAGCACCAGAACAAGAGGACACAGTCTCAAGCTGCACCAGGGGAGGTTTAGGCTGGATGTTAGGAAGAAGTTCTTCCCAGAAAGAGAGATTGGCCATTGGGATGTGCTGCCCAGGGAGGTGGTGGAGTCACCATCACTGGAGGAGTCTAGGAAGAGACTGGATGAGGCACTTGGTGCCATGGTTTAGTTGATTAGATGGTGTTGGGTGATAGGTTGGACTGGATCTCAAAGGTCTCTTCCAACCTGTTCTATTCTGTTCACCAGTTTCCAAAATCAGGAAACTTGGGGACAGTCAATGGAACTAGTAGGAAACCAGCTTGAAGCAGGAAGAAAGTCCTTGTTTATTCAGCAGATGTGACTTCATTCAGCATGACTTCCTGAAACTGGCTGCCCCAGGAGACTGGAGACAGCACCAGCAGGTTTGGAAGGGTTGGGTGAGTTATGGAGAGCAGGTCCATAAGTAGGCACTGAAAGCACTAAGCAGAGCTCTTCTCTAATGCAGCAGTTGTGGATGTTGGAGGGTGGGCTGCCAAAGGTGGCCAGGGTTCACATCACATCCCTGACAAACCTCCCCCCTTGACACTGCCTGAGGCAGAGCCCTGGGCTGGGTGGATGAGCCTGACCCTGCAACAAGTGTCTTATGCTCTTCTTTCTTTGGCTGCTGATGCTTTCAGGCCAACTCCTGGAAACTTCCCATTGAACAAAAAAGAGAAACTGTTGAAGATCTGAGCTAATTTCAGCTTCAATCTCTATTTATAACTTGAAGTAATATCACTCCAATGCTTTTAAAACCAGGCACTGATCTTTTGCTTCTGGTTTAACCCTGTCTCTTTATATTAATATATTCAGTACAATAATGAGATTCCTCAAAAGCTTTTCATGCATGAAAGGAAACTAAGCTCAAACAGCTCAGTCCTATGAATAATAAGGTGAGATGTATCCCAGTGGGTCTCTGCCTGCCCCCTGACTGGTATTTGTTTATTGTGACAGGCTCATTTTATGTCTGGGCTCCTGGAGGGTTAGTTAATTGCAAATGCAGGCAATGGAGGCTACTTATCTTGCAGAACACTTGACTTTGGGCCAGAAACAAGAATACATCTAACAGCTAGCTATTACATCCCCAAATCTGTGTGTTCTGAAGAAGACAGAACTGCCTTTGACCACCCACCAGGCTGGGGACAGAGTGGCTGGAGAGCTGCCAAACTGAAAGGGAGCTGGGGGTACTGATAGACAGTTGGCTGAACATGAGCCAGCAGTGTGCCCAGGTGGCCAAGAAGGCCAATGGCATCCTAGCCTGTATCAAGAATAGTGTGGCCAGCAGGACCAGGGAAGTCATTCTGCCTCTGTACTCAGCACTGGTTAGGCCACACCTTGTGTCCAGTTCTGAGCCCCTCAGTTTAAGAAGGACATTGAGACACTTGAAGGTGTCCAGAGAAGGGCAATGAGGATGGGGAGGGGTCTGGAGCACAGCCCTGTGAGGAGAGGCTGAGGGAGCTGGGGTTGCTTAGCCTGGAGAAGAGGAGGCTCAGGGGAGACCTTCTTGCTGTCTACAACTACCAGAAGGGAGGTTGTAGCCAGGTGGGAGTTGGTCTCTTCTCCCAGGCAACCAGCACCAGAACAAGAGGACACAGTCTCAAGCTGTGCCAGGGGAAGTTTAGGCTTGAGGTGAGGAGAAAGTTGTTCCCAGAGAGAGTTGTTGGCCATTGGGATGTGCTACCCAGGGAGGTGGTGGAGTCACCATCCCTGGAGGTGTTCAAGAGGGGATTGGACATGGCACTTGGTGCCATGGTTTAGTAGTCATGAGGTGTTGGGTGACAGGTTGGACTTGATGATCTCTGAGGTCTCCTCCAACCTTATTGATTCTATGCTACCATCTTCCTGGGCACATCACTCAGTACACAGCATCCAGGCAATGATCTTGAAGGCTGTGCAAGGTACCACAATGCCACCAGCATCAACTGCATTTCCCTGCCTGGGTTGGTGCCTTGTGTTTAGATTGATGGCAGAAGAGGAGCTGGGCTGCAGTCATAGCTCATTACACAGCCAGCCTCTTCTAAGGCAGGTTTTTATGTATGCAGAAATGCAGATCTGAACCCTCGTGTTGCTTGCAGTTATTTTGGACAAGATGTTCTCTCCTTCCCCTTGGACTGTTTGCCCTGCCAAGGTCCTAGACACAGTCCTAGTGCTGTGCATTATGGCAGGGAATGACTCCAGATCTCCCACAGGTTCAATGTGCCACAGCAGAGTCTGGGAGCATCTGGAAGGACAGGGCACGCAGCATTGCTCAGCTGCAGGTCTGCCTGGTGCTGTTCCACCAGTGCTGGCTTCAGAAGCTGCTCCTGCTCTCCTGCTGGCAGCAGCCAGGCTTCTCAAAACAGGGTTGGGATTGAGGAGGAGGAGAGTGGGGTCACAGAGCCTTTATACCTCCACTGTGGTTCAGCATAGCTCTTCTCTTAGAAGGTGAACAAAGGCAACTCTTCTCCATCAGCTTTGCAGCGTTTCTGACAGCAGCTGATTCACAGAGAACCCCAAAGCCTGTGATCTTCTCTCCTGTCATTGCAGATTAACACACAGAGTGATCAGGGTGCAGAGGCTGGGGGAAATGGCTTCCTCTCTCTTAAGAAAGCCTGTCTTTGCCTCTTGAGGGGTTTTGTTCTGTAGTGACAACAAAATGAGCAAACCTCTGCCTGTGTACAGCCTGGGGTGTGAAGGGTGCATGAGGTGTTTGGGTTTTGGGTGGTGGGAGCTACCTCAGGCCCCAGGGAATTTCAGTGGCAGGACGAGGCAAGGAGCCATGGTTTATTTCCAGCTGGCTATTTAGAGCAGGGCTGGTCAAGTCAGCTGTGATGGGGAAGGTACAGACATGGATTTTAGCAGAGCTTTGGAGCTAACATGTCTAGAGGAAGGCAAATAAAATCTTATGACCTCTTCTGTTGTTCTGAATAAGCTTAAAGTAACTGATAGATGATGCACTGAGCCAAGGAAGCCCCTTTAACAGCAACTTCCAACCCTGCCCCACACTCTGTGCCTGGCAGGGTTGTGCTCGCTCTTGGGGCCTGCTCTGCCAGCTGAACTTTGCAAATCAAGATGCAGTCAAACCATTCTGTCCATCTGCAGCAGCACCTTGGTGGCACCCACAGCTTTGAGGGGGGCCAGCAATGGAAAGCAGCCTGAGAATGTGTGAAAAGTAGTTCTTCTAAACAGATCAAGCCTCAAAGCAGGAAAGGCATATGTTGGCTGGCTGCTAAAGGAGACAGAGTGGGAAAGAGGTTGGAGAGCCAGCTCACAGGCAGCCTGATGCATGTCATGTTACCAAGGTCAGCCACCCTGTAGTGAGACCCTGGTAAATAATGGGGCTCATATGGCAGAGCTGCCTAAGGCATCTCTCCTGGGCTGGCTGAACATTGCAACTGCAAAGCATTCGAAAGCAGAGAGGTGTACAGCACTGTGCCAGAAAATACCACTTTATGGGTGTGTTAAAATGCAGGCTGCTCCTTGCCAGGTACCTTTCCTTGGATGACTTCTCCCCAGCAGAGAATAATGTTTGGCTTGCACCTACTTGACTGCAATGCACCCTTGAACTAAATGAGCTCTGTGAAGGTTGGACTGGCAGTGGGGGGGTTGGCTTCAACAGAAATTCTGGAATAATCAAATCATAGAATCAGCCAGGTTGGAAAAGACCTCAGAGATCATCAAGCCCTACCTATTACCTAACACCTCCTGACAACTAAACCATGGCCTCAAGTGCCACATGCAATCCTTTTTTGAACACCTCCAGGGACAGTGACTCCACCACCTCCCTGGGCAGCACATTCCAGTGGCAAATTACTCTCTCTGTGAAGAACTTTCTCCTCACCTTGAGCCTAAACCTCCCCTGGCACAGCTTGAGACTGTGTCTTCTTGTTCTGGTGCTAGTTGCCTGGGACAAGAGACCAACTCCCACCTGGCTACAACCTCCCTTCAGGGAGTTGTAGACAGCAATAAGGTCTCCCCTGAGCCTCCTCTTCTCCAGGCTAAGCATCCCCAGCTCCCTCAGCCTCTCCTCATAGGGCTTGTGCTTGAGACCTCTCACCAGCCTCATTGCCCATAATGCCTCATCCAAACTGCATTGACTTCAGCCAGGCAAACTGCAGGCAGCTAGAAACTTCTCCTTGCTTCATTTTTAATCCAATACCTTTGGGCTAACTGGAATATAAACCCCTGGCACATGCCATCACCTTTCTGGCAGGCATCTCCCAGGAGCAGGATGATGAAGGGCAGCACCACTCACATGGGCATCCTGTCAGTCTGGCCTGAGGAGAGGAAGACCCAATGCAATGCTCAGACTGAGCAAAGTCTGTGCTTCCAGGACAGCTGTATGAAATCAGTGGGCCAGAAGGGCTGACAGCATGCAGGGAGGTGATGAGCACAAACCTCAGCCCTCCTCCCCCTCAACTGCTTTCTTTCCAGCTGCCCCCCTGACTCAGTGCTAGCTGTGCAATGAGAATGACAGTGGGTTCTGTGTGTTGCTGGGTGGCTCTGTCTGTCTGCAGGCAACATCTCCTCACCTTCCAGGCCTCCATAAAACCATGCCTGAGTGGGGAACAGTCTCAGGAAACCCAGCTCAGGAAATTCTTCCTGCCAGAGAGGACACACTGACGGGAACGCTGCATTCCCAAGCCAGATTCTCCTTGGTATCACCTCCCCTTCTCTGCCAGCTAATCAAACCCTTCTTTTCTCAGAGGGAAGCCCAGGAGGAGTTTTGACTTTGAAGAACAAGTGCCAGCAGTTATCTTCTTTTCAATATGTCCAGTTCTAGTGCCATGCAGTTTTTAGCAGGAGGTATTTACATATTAAAGTAGCTGCATAAAAGCCTTAGTCTGACCACAAAGGATGGTGTTCAGAGGAATCCTTTGGCAGCTCCTGAACATATACCTTAAGACTTTTGTGAAGGCTTTGCCTCCTTAAGTTCTGACAGGCTGTTTCATCCCAACTTCAAACTTCTCCATGCTTATGAAGCAGTTTCCTGAATGTTACTCTGGGGTTTGTGGTTTGTTTTTTTCTCTTGGCCTGCTGCAGTGGATACCAATGCAAGCATTTGCCAGGTCACTTACAAATATAACCTTGGAAGGTGTAGTAGCAGCCCAGGGGTGTCATGCATCTAGCCTGTGCATATCTGTCCATCAAATGGCAATGCAGGTGCAGGGATTAGGGATGGATGCAGAAATTTGGGGACCTCCTTGCTGCTCACCACTGGTGCGCATACCCCCTGGCCTATGCTGCAGGGACTCCCCTTCATTCCTCTCTATTTAAGGTCTTCTGACAAAGCTAATTCTGGTAGCAAGCAGCTTGCCTCAATGTCACTTAGGGAACAGCAGCATTTCTGCTTTCAGGGGTGCTGGTGTGGTGCCCTGCATCTCAGATGTGGTTTGTGTGCAGACAATCCAGTCACTGAACTGGGGTGCATTGCATGGGTGTGGAGTCCTGCTCCTCCTGCAGATTTTGCTTGTGCCAGAGGAAGAGAGATGGTTTTGCTTCTTAAATATGTGTTTAGTTCCCTCACTACCCATTCATCCTTTTTACTCCACCCCCAGTCTCTTGGGTATCTCCCAGATTTGCTCTGTTATACAAAGTGACTCTAAACCCCAACTGCCTTTCCTTCCCCTCCCCCCTTTCTTTGTCTTTAATTATTATTAGTTTTAAGTTTGAAGAGCAAGATTGCTTTTCTAACCCTGCAAACTTAGCCTGAGAGCAGGATCTAGGCTCTTTGCTACCTCGTGAATCACCAGCCTGGGAATGATTCTGCACTGGAACTTGGAACAGCTTGGTGATTCAGGAGCCAGGAGACATTCCAGCTCCCCCACACCCCCTGGCCTTACATATGGCATTGCTGCATTGATACTGGATATAAAAAGTCTACAGGATCTGTTTCAGGCAAGGAGCAGCTGGGACTTTGACTGCAGATGAGAAGTAGATTTAATTCACTTGAGTAAGAAGAGGTCAACAGAAGATGAACATTATTTTCCTGTCCATAATTGCATTTTAAGTAGATAATAAGTAGACAATGGTAACCACGTGCTAAAGGGTCCAGCTGTTCAAAATTGATTCAAACAGCTTCTGAAGGCTGCTTCCAGTAAGGGTTTAAAACAGCACAGTGTTCTACCATTGCACCAGGCTGGGCTTGCAGGTTAACTGTGGTTCTCGTCTCTGATCAGGCAGCTTTGCATTAAGATGGTTTATTCCACAGTTCAGTTCTTGGTGCTGACAGTCACCCACCTCTGTCCCACTGACCTCAGGAATGGGGCAACAACAACTTATCTGGGGCCTTTAGTACCAAAATCCCTGCTGGCTTGTGTGAGCTGATGGAGTCTTTTCCAGTGATCATACAAAGTTCAGCTGCTAGAAAGAGGTCAAGGTTCCTGGTCAGATATTTTGAGTTGAGGGTACTGTACCCAGCTGCTCTTCCCTCTCTTTCATTTCCCCCTACCCCAAGGCCAAATCTCCTGTACAAAAACTCTGTGTTGTTTCTCCTCTGTTCAGGAATGTTTTAAGCTTCCCCCTTAGGAACACAGAGCAGGTCTGGGAGGGAGCCCAGGTTGTTAAGACAAGACAGTAAAATCAAGACTTGTTCTCTGCCTGTGCATGGAAGGCTCTAGAAGAAAAGGAGTTTTCTTTAAGGTCCTAAAATGAAAGTATTGCTGTGCCACCCTTGTCTAGAACGAAGGCTTTTGCTCTCCAGCCAGAGAGCGAGATGTCTGCTTCTGAAGGGTCTTCAAGTTGGCTGCAGTGCAGGTTGCTCAATAGGAATGAAAATCCATAACAATAATGGCCTAATCATCATGGCAATACCAGCCCAGTGCTTTATGCCACCTTCTTTAAATAGCCTACATCAATAATTGACTTCACCAATAAGTGCCCACGAAGCAGCATGACAACTGCCCCAGTTTACTGGCACTGGTGCAGGCAGCAGAATCCTGGCAGAAGTCTGACACACACACGAGAAGAGAGTCTCTGGGGTTTGCCTTCCAGATGCAGGGCACTGAATCACACAATCCATCTCTCTGCAGGCTCTCTGTCTCAGCCAGGTGTCCTGTTAACCTGTTGTCAAAATGAATGTGAGTTGCAGGCATACAAGAGTCAGGCTGTGGCTTCAGCTTTAGATCACTCAGCTGAGGGCAGGTTGTTTTTTTCACACAGGGATTTAAGCATGTGCCTGACTTCAAATATGTGCTGAGAAGTAAAGCAGCAAGGCCAAGATGCCTAATTGCAGTTAGGTATCTAAATCCTCAGAGAGACTTGAAAGGGGATTAGGGGTTCCTAGGCGGGGTTTAGGAGCCAGTCTGTGTCTAGACCTTTGACTTCTAACTGAAGTCAAACTCCTGCTGTCAGCATCCTCTAAGCATTTGCTTGGTTTGCTGGGGGGGCAGCTGGGATCCCTTGCACACTGTGGGGGGCAGCTGGGATCCCTTGCACACTGTGGGGGGCAGATGGGATCCCTTGCACACTGAGGGGGGCAGCTGGGATCCCTTGCACACTGTGGGGGGGCAGCTGGGATCCCTTGCACACTGTGGGGGGGCAGCTGGGATCCCTTGCACACTGTGGGGGGGCAGCTGGGATCCCTTGCACACTGTGGGGGGCAGCTGGGATCCCTTGCACACTGTGGGGGGCAGCTGGGATCCCTTGCACACTGTGGGGGGCAGCTGGGATCCCTTGCACACTGTGGGGGGCAGCTGGGATCCCTTGCACACTGTGGGGGGGCAGCTGGGATCCCTTGCACACTGTGGGGGGGCAGCTGGGATCCCTTGCACACTGTGGGGGGCAGCTGGGATCCCTTGCACAACAAAGTCTTTGTAGCAAATAGGGTGGCACTTGTTCCAAACCCCAACCTCTGCTGTGGAATGTTGAGGCAGAGATTTGAAGCATTGCTCATTACAGGTAGGAAGGGACTTTGTGACTTGATAAATGAATGCATTTATCTGAAATTTCCCACACACACACACCTTGGAATTCAGATGATTTCCTCTTATCTCAAGAAACAATAACCATCTCCTTCCTGTAGGTCAGTGTGTATGCCTTGAATTAAATTCATGTGACAAATGATATCAGATTGAGCTGAGGGGGAAAAAAAAAGTAAGTCCCAGATCTCTGCTGACTGGGCATATTCTTCAAGCAAATAGCTCAAAATAACTTGCTTAGCAAATTAATATAAAGCCTTTGACCTCAGAAGTGCTTCAGCCTAAGGTGCACCCAGCTGGTCCAATGGAGGCTATTTTTTTTTTCATCCTGAGTATTAAATGGGAGAAAGGTCAGGGAAATTAATCAGGCAAATAGAGAGCCAGTCTGACCTAGCAGTCATTACAAACCCAAATCAATGGGGATTTGTCTTGCAGGACAAAACCACCACTGCCCACAGCAACATTAAACAACTGTGGGCTGGGATCAGGTAGGCAGAAATCTGTTGTGGAAGGCTTTTCTGCCTAACAGAGGACCTCATCAAGAGCATTTAATTTGCCAATATTGGACCTTTCCATTTTGCAAGTGAATAGTAAATCCTACCCCACACTTAATGAGGCAGCCTCACACAGCTACTTCAGTAGCATTTACCTCCCCCCTCCCCCTGTCCCCCAACACCTCATTTTGCAATGCCTGACTTCATTACTGTGAAAGTAAGAGTTAATGTACCAAAAAGAGAACAATAAGCCCTTGGCCAGAGCTATAACCAGTCGATTCATGTTCCATTTTAAGTTTTGAACTGCAGTGATGCTAATAAATAACAAACTCCAGCCCTAGCTGCCAGGCTGTGCTCCCAGTTCTGTCACTGCCAGGACAGAAGGCAGCACCAAGCAGCCTTCTGGAAAATGTCCTCTAGGTACCTGGAGGTCCATGCTCTCCCTTGAGTCCTGTGTCCAGTTCTGGGCCCCTCAGTTTAGGAAAGATGTTGAGTTGCTGCAAGGTGTCCAGAGAAGGGCAACAAAGCTGGGGAGGGGTCTGGAGCACAGCCCTGGGAGGAGAGGCTGAGGGAGCTGGGGTTGCTTAGTCTGCAGAGGAGGAGGCTCAGGGGAGACCTTATTGCTCTCTACAACTACCTGAAGGGAGGTTGTAGCCAGGTGTGGGGTTGGTCTCTTCTCCCAGGCAACCAGCACCAGAACAAGAGGACACAGTCTCAAGCTGTGCCAGGGGAGGTTTAGGCTGGATGTTAGGAAGAAATTCTTCATAGAAAGAGTTATTGGCCACTGGAATGTGCTGCCCAGGGAGGTGGTGGAGTCACCATCACTGGGGGTGTTTAGGAAGAGCCTGGATGAGGCACTTAGTGCCATGGTTTAGTTGATTAGATGGTGCTGGGTGATAGGTTGGACTCAATGATCTCGAAGGTCTTTTCCAAGCTGGTTAATTCTGTGTTGTTATCTGGGAGATGTGCAGTAAAAATGTCAATACCAATGGGCTTGATATTGGGTTTCAGCCTATTTGTTTGCATCTTGGAGAGCTGTTTCTGCCAGCTTCAATCCTGTAGCATCGTGTCAATAGTGCCTTTGAACTCTGCAGGAGTGGCAGCAGCCATCTCCATGAGGTTTGAAGGGTGGAATATCCCCTTCTGGTCTTCATTGTGTTGCA
The DNA here is from genome assembly GCF_014839835.1 of Dryobates pubescens. Lineage (NCBI taxonomy): Eukaryota > Metazoa > Chordata > Aves > Piciformes > Picidae > Dryobates > Dryobates pubescens. Next base: position 6,258,580 of record NC_071628.1, read on the forward strand.
GCCTGCTTAGAGATCAGAGCATGATTCCTCTTTGTATTTAACAGGACTCAACTAACTGCTCCCTGCTGTTAGGCACTTCAAGTGCTAATCTTTTAAGGAGAAAAACCATTTAGCTTTCAGATCCATTGGCTTGTCCCTTAAACTTTTCAGGACTTTATTTGTAGATGGTTTGCCAAATGCTGCTCTGGGTGAGGATGATCCAGTGCAGGAAGTTGCATGGAAGCCCTGAGAATAAACTGGTGTGGGGGAAAGCTTGGTTCTTCTCCACAGCTGATGTGGCTCAGTTGTAGATAAATCCCTCTCCCACAGCACTAGGTGCTAGGTCCTGTGCATTCCACTTCAGTACTTCACTGCCTGCTGTTTTGATTTCATGCTGGCACACAGCAGTGCTGAGCAAACTCTATAACCTCAAGGAATTATTTGGGACATGGTGAGCTAGGTGTCATTCTATCCTCATTTATCCCCATAACCAGCGAAGGCCATAAATCATCTTCCATCTACTTTGGCATGCAGTGGCACTCAGGAAAATGCTGTGCAGAGCTCTCCATCATGCAAATGTAGTTCTGGGACCCTGTGGCCAGTTAAGTCAGCAATGTGAGGACTTGCTTTCAAACAGCAAGCAGAGAAAACTGTAAGGGTAAATCTTCTTGATTCCTTCTTCCTTTCTCTTTGTTCTACCCCCTTCCTCCTCTGTGCTTGTTCTACCCCCTTCCTCCTCTCTCTGCTTGATCTACCCCCTTCCTCCTCTGTGCTTGTTCTACCCCCTTCCTCCTCTCTCTGCTTGATCTACCCCCTTCCTCCTCTCTCTGCTTGTTCTACCCCCTTCCTCCTCTCTCTGCTTGTTCTACCCCCTTCCTCCTCTCTCTGCTTGTTCTACCCCCTTCCTCCTCTCTCTGCTTGTTCTACCCCCTTCCTCCTCTCTCTGCTTGTTCTACCCCCTTCCTCCTCTCTCTGCTTGTTCTACCCCCTGCCTCCTCTCTCTGCTTGTTCTACCCCCTGCCTCCACTCTCTGCTTGTTCTACCCCCTGCCTCCACTCTCTGCTTGTTCTACCCCCTGCCTCCTCTCTCTGCTTGTTCTTTTTCTCTGTATACATACAAAACCCCAAACCCCACAAACCAATGAATGTCTTACTAGAGCACCTGTCTTTGCCTGCCTTAGAAATATCCTTCTGCCTCATTTCACACCCTCCAAGCTTGGCTGGATTCTATTCATCCTGTTTTAAACTCTGGAAGATCTGAGCTGGTCTAAGGCTGCTGTTGTACTTTTGATTTCTTTCCTTTTTTTTTTTTTTAAGAGAAAAATGTGGGTTTCTTTTTTTTCAAGGAATTGACTCTGAATACCTCAAGTGATTCTCCATTCTGCCTGGAAATGTTCACTGAAGTGAAATGTTCACTGGAGTGAACATTTGAAGCGAAGTATGAAGTGTTGAAAAAAGAAACCCCCCCACAAGAGCAGTGTTCTGACTTTGTAAGGATCTCTCACAGTTTCACAGCACATTAAAGGTTGGAAGGGACCTCAAGAGATCATTGAGTCCAACCCCCCCTGCCAAAGCAGGATCACCCAAGGTAGTCTGCACAGGAATGCATCCAGGTAGGTCTTGAAAGTCTCCAGAGAAGGAGACTCCACCATCTCTCTGGGCAGCCTGCTCCAGTGCTCTGTGACCCTCACTGTAAAGAAGTTTCTTCTCCTGTTGAGGTGAAATCTTCTATGTTCAAGCTTGAACCTGTTGTTTCTTATCTTACTGAAAAGAGCTTGGCCCCCTCCACTCAGATATTGATAGACATTGATCAGATCCCCTCTCAGCCTTCTCAAGACTAAGCAGCCCCAAGGATCTCAGTCTCTTTTCTTAGGGGAGATGCTCAGTTCCCCTAATCATCCTTGTGGCTCTCTGTTGGATTCTCTCCAGCAGGTCTCTCTCTCTCTCTTGAACTGGGGAGCCCAAAACTGGACACAGTATTCCAGGTGTGGTCTCACCAGAGCAGAGGGAAAGGGGAAGAAGAACCTCCCTAGACCTTCTGGACACAGTTTTCTTGTTGCACTCCAGGATACCATTGGCTCTCTCGGCCACAAGGGCACGTTGCTGTCCCTTGGAGAACTTGCTGTCCACCAGCACTCCAAGGTCTTTCTTGCTGGAGCTACTTTGCAGCAGGGCAGCCCCTAACCTCTACTGGTGCCTGTGGTTGTTTTGTACAAATGCAGATGAGTAGCTAGAGAACTGTTTGGAAAACAGGGCTCTTGAAAGTCTCTAGCTCTGTACACAAACCTGTTGGCTGAAACTTCTCACCTTAACCCTCACCAGGTCAGTGTGTGCTTGCCACAAAGCACAGGGACATGCCCAGTCCCATGCTTCAGCTTCCAATGCTTTGCCAGCACCACCCCTCCTGCCAGACCCTTCCTATGACACGCGCTGAAGGAAAACCCTCCCCACTTCCAGCCCTTTGGAAAGGTCCAGCTGCAAACTGTGATGTTCAGCTGTTGATGCAGCAAATGAGGTGAGCAGGACGTTGTGCTGCTGCCATTTCAGCGCTGTTCAGAAATGCTGAGGCATATTAAAGTTCTCTGGTGTCATTTGATGAATAATAAATGTGTTCATTATTGCTATACCACTCGAGCAAGGGAAACAAGAGAAGCTTGTGAGGAAATATGTTGGCAGCCTCATTCAGCAAACAGAATTGGATTAAAACAAATAATTCTCTCTCTCTCTCTCTCCTGGCTGGGTAGAAGCATTTTCTTGAATGCCTCCTGCTCGTTGTTCCCTTCCTCTGTGCAAAGGACAATGGGGGGGTTTCCCCTCCTCTGCATGCACTTGCACTTCCTTGTCTTTTTGAGGTTCAGCAACTGCAAGCTCTCTCTTCCTTCTCTCCATGGTGGCTGTGATGCCATGGGTGTGATTAGTGCTGTCACACTCTCTATTCCCTCCTCTCTCACTGCCTGGTGTTGCTGAGTGTCAGCACAACTCCTCTCACCGAAGCCAGGTTTGGCTGTTCCCTTCTCACAAAGCTTTGTCAAGCTCTGGGCCATCTGAATGGGGAGCAGGGCCAGAGGGAGGGGAATTGCCCTCCACAGCCCTCTTGCCCTCCACAGCCCTCTTGCCCTCCACAGCCCTCTTGCCCTCCACAGCCCTCTTGCCCTCCACAGCCCTCTTGCCCTCCACAGCCCTCTTGCCCTCCACAGCCCTCTTGCCCTCCACAGCCCTCTTGCCCTCCACAGCCCTCTTGCCCTCCACAGCCCTCTTGCCCTCAGCCTCCCAGGTGATGCTTGCTCCGGTTTGGGGCTTCAGCAGCTTCTGTGTGCCGGGTGTGATTTGTCTGCCTTGCAGGCTGGGGATCCAGGCTGCTCAGGGAGGGTGCAGCACTCCTCCTCTGCCTGAACTTTCTTTCCAGCTGTGATGTGAAACAGAAACCTGAGGAGACTCATCTTAGTCAAGTGTTGCAGCTCACTTTGGACGTGGGAAAGGGTGGGATGTGGCACCTGAAGCCATGGTTTAGTTAGTCATGAGGTGTTAGGTAATAGGTTGGACTTGATGACCTCTGAGGTCTTTTCCAACTTTATTGATTCTATGAATCATCCTTCTTTCTTTCTTCTTTCTTTTTGGTAATCTGCTGAAAAAGTGCTTTTATTCCCTTCACAAATTCCTTTGCCAAACAGTAACCAGCGAGGACTTTATGGAGCAGGGTTTGCAGCGTGTCTGTCATCATTCTGCTGTACCAGGAAATGCAGCCTGGCTTTTGAGAGGGATTGAAAGTGAATGACCTCAGATTCTCTGCTCATGCCAGTGCCATGTTTGCAAGCTGTAGCTTTTCAGAAAGTTACTGAGATCTAACAAAAACATCATTTGAAAAAGAGCTTTGTGAAGTTATTTTTGCTATTGAGGTTTGGTGCCCTCAATGTAGGAAGGGAGGTTGTAGCCAGGTGGGGGTTGGTCTCTTCTCCCAGGCAAGCAGCACCAGAACAAGAGGACACAGTCTCAAGCTGTGTCAGGGAGGTTTAGGCTGGATGTTAGGAAGAAGTTCTTCCCAGCAAGAGAGATTGGCCATTGGAATGTGCTGCCCAGGGAGGTGGTGGAGTCACCATCCCTGGAGGTGTTCAAGAGGGGATTGGATGTGGCACTTGGTGCCATGGTTTAGTCATGAGGTCTGTGGTGACAGGTTGGACTTGATGATCTTTGAGGTCTCTTCCAACCTAGGTGATTCTGATGGAGAGGGTCCAGAAGAGGGCCACAGAAATGATCAGGGGGTCAGAGCACCTCTGCTATGAAGACAGGCTGAGGGAGCTGGGGGTGTTCAGCCTGGAGAACAGAAGGCTCCAGGGAGACCTAACAACAGCCTGCCAGTACCTGAAGAGAGCTACAAGAAGGATGGGGAGAGACTGTTACAAGGATCTGTGGTGACAGGGCAAGAGGTTTCAAACTAGTGAAGGGCAGATTTGGATTGGACATCAGGAAGAAGTTTCTTCACTATAAGGGTGGTGGAACACTGGAACAGGTTGCCCAGGGGGTGGTTGAGGCCCCTGCCCTGGAGATATTCAAGGTGAGGCTCAACAGGGCTCTGGGCAGCCTGATCTAGTTGGGGATGTCCCTGTTGCCTGCAGGGAAGTCAGACTGGGTGACCTCTGGGGGTCTCTTCTGGCCTGGACCATTCTATGAATCTATGATTCTATTTTGTTGATGTGGCTGCTGTTTATTCAAGCACATTCTTACTTGCTAAATGCATTTTCACAAGAGCTTCAATGCTTTGCATGCCCATTGTTTCATAGGCTCATGGAATGACATGTTAATCAGGTACAAGTTTACAAGAGCCAGAGCTGTACAGAGAGAGGAAAAAATAAAAGGAGGGGGAGGGGGGAGGGAAGTGCTGACACAAATCAAACTTTTGCCCAGAAAACATGGCTAGAAAGAGAATTTGCTCTTTGCATTCAGTTCTTCAGATCTTGGGGAGAAAAGTCATTAAGATGATTTTACAAAGAGATCTAGAAGACAAAAATCAAAGGAAGAAGAAACAGCCCATAAGAGAGAGAGGCTAAAAAATCGGTAGCAACAGTCAGGCAGCTCAGGTGCTGGCCACTCTTAGCTATCAAAGAGCTCCTTAGAAAAGAACTAACCACAGAAAAAACTATTTTACACATCACAAACTCTGGGTACAAGCAAATGGAACTTGCAAGTGCAGGGAGGAAGAAGGCAAGGTGAGAAGCAGGGGGGTTTAAAAGGAGTAACAGGCAGCAGGTGAGGTCGTACAGATTCCTGGGGGTTACTGGTTTCACAGTATCACAGTATAACCAAGGTTGGAAGAGACCCCAAGGATCATCAAGTCCAACCTGTCCCAACAGACCTCACAACTAGACCATGGCACCAAGTGCCACGTCCAATCTCCCCTTGAACACCTCCAGGGACGGTGACTCCACCACCTCCCTGGGCAGCACATTCCAATGACGAACGACTCGCACAGTGAAGAACTTTATCCTCACCTCGAGTCTAAACCTCCCCTGGCACAGCTTGAGACTGTGTCCCCTTGTTCTGGTGCTGATTGCCTGGGAGAAGAGACCAACCCCTTCCTGTCTACAACCACCTTTCAGGTAGTTGTAGAGGGCAATGAGGTCACCCCTGATCCTTCTCTTCTCCAGGCTAAGCAACCCCAGCTCCCTCAGCCTCTCCTCCCAGGGCTGTGCTCCAGACTCCTTCCCCAGCCTCGTTGCCCTTCTCTGGACACGTTGCTTTCCTTGTGGGGTGCCTTGCTCTATGGCCTCCCATTTATGTTTACTAATGTCTAGCTTCAGTTGTCAGTGAAGTGACCTCTCCGTTTAGCCAAAGGTTTTAATGGTGCATAAGAGATTACAGGAATGACTTGTCAGGAGAAAAGAAAGTTAAAGACAAGGGTTCTGATCCCTGTGCAAATAAGGAAACAAGACTTTGTTCAGGCAGAATCTCCCACCCTCACCAAACCCAGCTGATAAAATCCTGCTGGAGGTGCCAGTGCCTTCTCCTTCTCTGCTGTCAGTTTTGCAAACGCTGCTGCAGGCATTCCTGGTTTGCAGGTACTTGCTTCAGCTGCAAACAGATGTCCACATGGCAAGAAGAAAATGCAATCTTTTTCTTGCTGTGAGGTAGAAAACCAGATGGAAAATTCTTCTGCATTGTGTTCAAAACATCAGCAAAGCATTTGTGCACTTGGGTGTCCCAAGGCAATGTTCTGAGCATGATGCCAGCTCTGAATGATTTCCATTTCTGAATGGTTCCTTTAAACGAGTGTTTCAGTTTAAACAACCCAAAGCAGGCCCAGTTATTCCCTTTCCCAGCACTCCTCTGTCATCCTCTGACAGCTGCCCACATAAAGGCTTTACTCATGGGGCAGGGAGTAGTGGGGAATGCAGAAAGTCAGAGGCTAGTGCAAGAATTGTGGGGGTTTTTTCTTGTATGTGTGTGTTTTCTGACAGCCTCCGACTCTCACCTACCCACACAGAGCCTGTTGGCTAAGCCAGGCAGCATCACCTGAGTCATACATCTGAGAGGGGGAGACTTTAAGATCACTGCAACTTCAGCTGGCCTGGAGTTAGATCTGAGTTTACCCCTCTGTGACTTAAAATGTCAATAATATATGCAGCAGCCTTGCCAAGACTCCTTCTGTCCTCTGCTTAGAAAGCGTTGACTCCACAGAACCTCCTCTTAGATGCCAAATTCATTTCTCTCAATGCCTGTGCTGGAGTTAGCTTCCAAATGAACTCTGCAGCACTTTCCTATAGTGTTTGCTTCCAGTTGGCCAGGGCTTTGAAATGCACTAGAAAGGGGCACGTTTCCTGGAGATGAAAAGTATTTTTTCACTCCATTCACCTGCAGAAGTGGCTTTCAAAGCTGTTAGAGCTATTTCTAGCCCAGTTCATGCTGATATGCCTTTCAGTTATTACTAGCACATAACACACAACATGGCAATAACTGCAGATAGGGTAGAGAACATTTGATTAGAATATTGCTTCCAATATGCCAGGGTTATGTGCTCAAGATAGCAAGCAACCAGGGTAATGCATCTTTAGAAGCTACCTCTTGCCACCTGAGGCAGGGTAATAGACTGCCTTGTGAGCTCAGAAAGCTGAATAGGTTTAAACCACTAAATCACAGGCTTCACAGAAGAGCTCAGCCTAGGTCGATTGCTCCTGTGGTTGCCTTTCACCACCAGCCTTCCCAATTTAAACTGCAGCCTCTGTGAATTCTAACTAAGAAGAATTCAGTGAGGTCCTCTGTTGCCAAGCTGCCCGCTGTCAAGCCACTGAAGCCCATGGAAGAGGTTTGGAAGGCAGCACATTTGCGTGCACTCTTTAATCCTGAGTCTGTGGAGCTGGATTGCTATGGCAGCAATGCTGACTCTGCTGTGTGTAAACAGGGAGACTGATCCTGCACGTTTGGAAGTGAGGTGTGGGCTGATAGGCTTCAGCTACTACAGCAAGCCCAGACGCTTGACACCCAGGGAAATAATCACAGCAGAGTTTGTTCCATGCTCAGCAGCAGAGAAAAGTGAAAAAGAAAGCCTAGCAGTCAGTTCAGGTGTTTCCTCAGGAGCAAGTGACTGCCTGCTCAAATGTCCCCTGCAAAACATCACTTTTAGAGCAAGATTCTAGCTGCAGGGGAACCAAAAGAAAGCTGTTCTGCTGGCTGATAAAAAAACGTGTTAATCGAAGAAGAGGACTAGAAAGCATTGAGTGCTGTTTCACAAGAAACTTAGCAGATTCCTTTCGTGCTGGGGACAAGTGCTACACAACAGTTGTGTGTTCTTTGCTGTCTCTAGTGGCTCTCAAGCCCTTCCTAGCAGCCCTTTTAACAGGCAGCTAATGGAAAGCCCAAAAGGTGAGCCCTAAGGTTTGCATCTGTGTGTGCACATGTACACAAGCACGTATCAAATGCCCTGTCTGTCATTTACTGCTGCTCAGTGTCTTGCTCTTGTGGACAGTGATGGTTTCTGCATGGATTGTGCTTCCTAACAGCAGGAGAGCATGCTTTTAAATCAGCCATGGTGTCACAGGATAGCTTTGGAAACAAACACTAGTGTCAGCCACGCCTGCAGTCTCAAGCTGTGCCAGAGGAGGTTTAGGCTGGATGTTAGGAAGAAGTTCTTCCCAGAAAGAGAGATTGGCCGTTGGAATGTGCTGCCCAGGGAGGTGGTGGAGTCACCACCCCTGGAGGTGTTTAGGAAGAGACTGGATGGGGTGCTTGGTGCCATGGTTCAGTTGATTAGATGGTGCTGGGTGATAGGTTGGACTCGATGATCTCAAAGGTCTGTTCTGTGCTATGCTATGCTATGCTATCTTGCTGGACAAGCCTTGTCCAGTCAGGCTCCCTCCCCTCAGCTGCTCGCTGCTTTGGTCAGCACAGGCAGGGGTATCCAGCTGGGACCTGTTCAGGTGACACAGTGCTTTGGCTCTCAAAGACAATAAATGCTGTAGGACTGCATTCTGCTTGAGGAAAGTTTCCTCTGGAGCATATGCTGCTTTCATTTCCTCCCCTAATCTTGATTCATTGGCGTTGTTTGGGTTTGGTTCTTCTCAGAGGTGCTGCTTCATTCCTATGCACTTACTATTTCTTACCAAGATCTCTGGTTTATGAGGATTATATTAAGCAAATGCTTTAAAACCCCCAAAAAGATTCATCTCTTTGCTGGTTTTCTCCAGTGGGCTGAGTTTTGAGATCTAAGAATGTCTACAGGGCAGTTTAAATCAAATCCCAGGCTAAGGAGTTCTGTGCAGAACCTTCTCCCTAGGCACAAGATTTCTTCATCGTAAGAGTTATTCCATCTACTTAAACCCCCACCTGAAACCAAGCTTTATTTGTGCTGGCATCAGCCTTTCATCCCTCCTTTTAAATATTTCTTTTGTTCCACAGATGATTTAAATCCAACCGCTGTTAGAAAACAACAGGGTGGCTCAGGACTTCATTGTCTCTAACAGTCTTGTTATAAATCTTTAATGGCTGTGCAAGGACCTAGGCAAACAAAGGCCCTGAAAGGCTGCCTATTTACACAGGAGAGGGGTGCTCACCGAGAGGAGTGTTTACAAGGTCAGCCTCTCTTGCACTTTGCTCTGCACCACAGGCAGAGTAACCTCTACAAATGCAGAGGGCTGCGGAGTGCCAAAGATACTCTCAATATGCCTTTCACAGAAGTCTCTTAGGTTCTGATCCAAAGTCAGTGAGAGTCTCCTCACTGCCTTCCACACGTTTGGCATCAAGAGCCAAAGCAGAAGGCAGCTGGGGGAAAACCTCCTTTACAGATGCAATTATGGGTTAGATGGGGTTTTTTTACTTGCTATTACCAACCTGCTCCCTTTCTACAGGCAGCTCTGAAAAGAGCTCATGACTAAGATCTGGCAGAAGGAGAAGGGCATGAAGTGGCAGCAGGTATTCTCTGAACAGGAGGACCTCCTTCCTTCCAGAAAATATCCCTGGTGAGCATGGAGATGAGAACTGTGAGTGCTGCAATGGTGTGACATGCTGGGGTGGGAGAGAAAGCAGTGCTGGGCATCTGCACTGTGCTGGCCACGTACAGCCCAGGAAAACAGACAGAAGAGGTCTTTCCAAAGACTTCAGCAACTGGGCAAGGCTTGGACCAGCTTTACTTGAGGATTTCCTTTCTTGCCTGCCTTTTGCCTGCAGTTTGAAAAACTGCAGTGATGATTCAGTGAAGCCAGCAGCAGAACAGAACCCAAACCACTGCTTTCTGGTAGTTTGCAGATGCAGGCAGCAGAAAATCCTTCTCATCCTAGGAAGCATTTCCACTGGCTGTTAGGCACAGAGACAGGGGTCATCTAACTTTTCCATCTGTAGGACTTTCCTATGCAGCCTTTGAAATTCTGTTGAGGCTGCTGTGCAAGGAGCTTAAAGCCTTTTTTCTGAAGTGCTCTCCCATGCTCATGGATGGAAGTTTTGAAGCGTGGATCCTAAAGAATTCCCCCCAAATGGAACACAAAAGCAATGCAATGCTGATTTTTCCCTCAGTACAGCCCTTTTGTTTGTGGTTGTTGCTTGGCTCACCCAGGTTTCATGACTTTGAGCAGTTATGATTTGTCATTATTTGGACTACTAATAACTGCAGACACTCTGCTGACAAGACAATTGGCTCGTTCTGCTTTGAGGGCTAAGGCTTCCTCTTCTCTTCAGTCCTGCTGGCTTTCATAGTCTCTGAAGGCTCTCCTGACTCCCACCAGGCTTTATAAAAACACTGCTGAGAGTGAGCAAAGTGCTGCTCAGCCATTGAGGTACCTGTGGCAGAAGGAGAGGACACAGTCTCAAGCTGTGCCAGGGGAGGTTTAGGCTGGATGTTAGGAAGAAGTTCTTCCCAGAAAGAGTGATTTGCCATTGGGATGTGCTGCCCAGGGAGGAGGTGGAGTCACCATCCCTGGAAGTGTGTAAAAAGAGACTGGATGAGGTGCTTGGTGCCATGGTTTAGTTGATTAGATGGTGTTGGGTGATAGGTTGGACTTGAAGATCTCAAAGGTCTTTTCCAACCTGGTTAACTCTGTGTTCTGTACTGATGGGACATGTTCTTTCCCCTGATTTCCCCCATAAAGACAGCATAAGGATACCAAATTATTTGAGTAGCCCCACTGACCAGAGGCTCCATTTGATCATGGAGGTAAAGGAATCAACATGCCAGGACTCCACATGACAAACAGTTAATGCCTGTAAGTGAGGTAGGAAGAATGATCTATGACTGTATCTCCTCCTCCTAGCTGAATTATGCTCAGACTGAGGGCTGAATTTTAAACTAAGCTGGTGAAAATCCAGAACAATTCTGCACCATATGGTGTGAGAGGGTTATTTGGTAAGAAGTCATAGATCTATTGGTGATACTGACAGAGGGAGTGGGAGCTTGAATTTGACTATGGAAACAAAAAATTGGATGGGTGACATCAGCTGCTTGGGAGCAGTTTAGAATACAAACGAAATGTGTGCTGGAGCAAATTCTCCAGTAATCATGGAATCAATCAGACAGGGCAGGGAGGGGAAGGGGAGGCTTTCCAATAAGTTAGATTGGCTGGAACATGTGGTTCTTCACAGCCAGCAGCTCTGACTGAGAGCCTAAAGCAAAGCATCAAGAAGAAGACCTGTGATTTATGATAAAAAGAAGTAAATCCCTCTTCTGTTTCTAGCAGGAGAAATGTGAGCATCTGTGTTTTCAGCAGCCTTCTGCTTCGTTTCCTCATCTTTCCTTCTGAACAAAGTACTGACTGACACTGGGGATCTGATGTTCTTCCTGTCTGGGAATCTCTCTGGCTGACTGCTAGGAATTCAGAGGATCTGCAGATAGGACCCCCCCCCCCAAGACATGGTCTTGCCAGGGCTAGACAAAACAGATTTGAGACTTAAATGCTAAAACAGTGTTGAGAAAAGGCATGTGTCTGCAGCCACTGTTCAAGCAAACCCTTGCTCACTTCTCATGCTGTCTCCCTTGTATTTACATTCAGAGGAGATGAAAAGATCATTAAAGATTCCATGAACTAACTCAGGATGATTCAGAACTGAGCCCACAGCATTTGGAGTTCCCTCCAGATGTTGCAGTGACAATTGGGAATCTGACTTGTGTTCTGCTCCTGATCACCCAGTTCATTAGGATACAGACTCTCATAGCCTTGTTTTAAAGTTCCATAGATTGAATTACCCTCCACAAAGTCAGAATGCCAGAATTCCTGCCTACAGCTTTAGAGGACAGACACAGAATGGTGTAGGAATTGTACCTCCTGAAGGTCAACCTGCCTTGCAGCTGCACTTTGAAGGTCCTTTGCCAAATGTAAACCATGATCTTCCTAATTCTGGATGGTTTCGGGGTGCATGTCTATACCTTTTGAACAGCATTTGGAAGAGGCAAGTACCTTGCTTGTGCTCCTGTTTATAACAAGATCTCAGGGAGCAGTGTTTGGGAAGTATTCACTTTTAGTCCTTTAATCCTCCTTGAACAATACTGCACTGCTGCTTTGCAGACAGGAGGTTCTGGGGTTTGTGTGGGTGTGGGAAGTGAAGAGCCTCACTGTGGCAAAGAAAGTCTTCTGAATTGTAGCTATTAGAGAGCATTAAGCAATTGCCCTTGGTGAGAAGTGATAGCAGCCAATAATAGCATCTTCATTTTGTTTTGAGAATGGATGGTCTAAGCAGAGATCTGAAAATCCCAATTAAATTCAATCTTGATGCTCACAGCAGATAAGTATAATGAAGCCTCTAAGAGATCTGCTTCCATACATATGAATAAAATTATTGTTATGCAGCATATCTAAGTGGTTGACACCATCAGAAAGTCTACCCTTGAGTAACAGGAAAGGATGAAAATGTCCTTTTGTAGCCAGAAAGAAACTTTTGATTATGTTTGTGCCACATTTTGAACATCACTGTCTCTAAGGCATTGCTCTGGATAAACATGACAGCTCTACTGAGCACGGGACACAAGTTCCCTGCTCCTGTGTGAACACAGCTAAGCTTCTCTCTGAGCAGGTGCTGAAGGTTCCATCTCTTGATCACAGAATCACAGAATGTTAGGAGTTGGAAGGGACCTCAGGAGACCACTGAGTCAGAAGCAGAGCATCACAGAATTCTTGAGGCTGGAACAGAGCTCTGAGATCGAGTCCAGCCTACGACCTAACACTGCCACATTGACCAGACCATGTCTCTAAGTGCCACATCCAATCTTTCTTTAAACGTCTCCAAGGATGCTGCATCAGGGAAGGAAGGGACCCTCAAAGGTCATCTTGTCCAACCCCCCTGCAGTCAGCAGGGACACCTCCAACTGGAACAGCTCTTTACAGTCTCTCTAAAGAGCCTCTCTGAAGAACCTATTTTAACTTCCATGTTAGCTATGAGCCTCTAACAGAAGCAAAGGCTTAGCCCCCAACCGCACAAAGTACATCTCAGCTGTCAGAAGCCCAACCACTCTGCCAGAGCAGGATGTAACATTGCCCACAGCATTGGTTCCTGATGTCACTATGACAGAGGTTTTCACTGTGCTTGGGGAATGATGGAGCATCTTTAGGTGTCTTTTGTACAGCTTTGAGCTGGAGGATTTGTCTCTGGTAGCTAAATGACGAGATGGTGCAGTCGTACTTCATCTTGTAAGGAAATGTCAGTGCTTCTGCAAATCAGAAAGGGGTAGAGATGCAGTGATGCAAACTGAAGGAGTTTAGGTGCCTACTAATGCTGAGCAGCTACTGCTAATTACTTAAATTGACTTGAAACTCATTGCTGGCAATGTAGGATAAAATTAGTAAACTTCCCTTTGCGTGCTTCTCTCTAAGGCTGCAATGCAATAAAGTGAACTTGACTTATGAGGCAAGGCTCCTGCCAGGGTTATTTAACAGCAAGGATGAAGAAGTGCAAACATTTGTTTACTAATATCCTCATTCCAGACTGTTGAGAAATTGGATTTTATACCTAATGTCCTGCATTTCAGATTTGACATGAACAATATCATCTGGCAAATAATTCTTAAGTTCCAGCTCAGGGAACACATTTTGATTAGAGACTCAGACTTGCAGGAAGGCATAAACCCAGCTATAATCCTTCTTTCCATCTTGTGACTCTCATTATGAATCCAGCATCTCCCCAACATCAGCTCTTATTTGCATTTCTTTTCCTCTCCCCCCATTGTGTTCCTCAGAGAAAACAACTTGAAAGGAGTAGCTTGTGAAATAACCAGAACTAGTTTACCTGGAGAGTGTCTGGTGATAATGCCATCAAAACTGCATGTTCTGAGGAGGTTCTAGTTCAGGGCAGATCCCTGCCAGTTCCTCAGGATGGATAAATCACTGCTAGGTTCGTGATGGTCATTCAGAGACATCTCATAATAAATCCTCAGCTGTTCCCAATTCCTTATTGGCCTTGCTGGTTATCTAGATGGAGAAAATGGGGAAATCCACACTGATTGTGAAGCCATCACTGGGAAAAATCACACTGCTCTGAGGTTTAGGTCCTTAGCTGAGAGCAGCTGTAACACCTCCTAGGTGCTCAGCTAGGGAGAATTCAGGAGAGCAGAGAAAGGGAAGAGGGGAGCGGAGCAGATTCAGATGGGATTCACCCCTCTTGTAGATCTGTCCATCTTCAAAGTTGTGCAGCTAATGAAGAATAATCATTGCTTATTAATTGCTCATTATCTTAATGATTGCAACTCAATAGCACCATATGTCACTAGGGCTCTCTTAGGCAAAAAGCAGACCGTTTTGTTGGCTGCAGTGAGAGAGGCAGCAGCTCCTACCGGCGCGTAGGGCTGAAGGAGAAGGGTCTGAGGCACGCATGTTGCACAGGAGTGCAAAGGTGTGACGGCTCCCAGGGTGTTTCCTGGTGTCCTTACCTGTGCCTAGGGCTAAACCTTGCACACTCCTTGAGCAAGCATCTCTGCAAAAACTCTTCCAGCAGAAACTGAACTTCAGCTATGTACTTTCTGAGGATTATCCCTCCAAATAAAGTCAGTTTTGCTCGAAACCAAATGACAGAGGAAAGAGGAAGTTTCTTCTTCATCAGGTAAAGATTCCCTCTATGTTTCCCCAAAGTTTCTAACAACTGCACAAACCCCAGCTTTTAGGCAGTACACAAGCTGGACTATTAAAGACTGCTTTCATTAGTGCTCCTGTGCAAGAGATGGGTGGCTGTTTAACAGTGACATTTGACTGGCCAGCAAGAAAAGGATCACTAACTTCTGGCACTTGCTGGTGCTGCTCACCAAAAATCTAGCATGCATTGAGGAGTCATACGTGCCTGCAGCCCAAAATGGCAGTTACACTCAAGGCAGGCAGCTGTTCTAAAGCCAGAGCCTCATAAGTCACTGAGAAAGCTATACCAGAAGAAATGCAGCTTAATATTAGTCCCTAAATGAACAGAATGAAACCTGCATAGCCTTAAATGCCGCACAGAGTTTCTTCCACAGGCCTGCAGTTATTGCTCAAACTCTCATTTTGCAAACACTTTCAAACTATACCAAAATCCCTCTGCTTACAACCCAAACTTTCGCTCATGCTTTCCCTCTCCTACCCAGTACAAGCAGCAAGCTGTCACTGCAGAGTGGAGAAGCAGAACATCCCAAGCTGAAGAAGAGCACAGCTCTGCTGTGATAATCTACTGCAGTTTCAGACCACGTTTGAAGAATTTAGCCCAGATTAGAGGTGAGCCATATCTGCTGAAGTCAAATAAGTGCTGCTTGTCCCCGAGGCACTCGTTCCCGTGGTCGCAACCTCCCATTTCCCGCTAGCCAAAGGCACAGTCCCTGTAAAACCGGCGTTAGGGTAGAGCAAAGAGTTTGCAGCCCGGCATCAGAAGCGTGCTGTACCATTAAGGAAAGAGGACACGAATGTATGCTGACAGTAAGTTCCTAAGCACCGTCTCTGCCCAAGCACCGTCAAAGATGACTACAGAGAAAAGCTCCGAGCCGAGCAGCACCAGTTCAGCCCAGGACCGGCGCTCCCCTGCAATCCACAGCCACAGGCAGAGCCGCGGCACAGCGGCTCGGCTGCTTCACCTCCTTTACAGACAACAGCAGCCGCCACAAACCCGTGCAGCTCTGACACTGCTCCCAGGCTGGAGGTTGTCCCTCTCGCAGCGCAAGCTGCAAGGTTTCAGCTCCCGGTCAGCCCAGGGCAGCGGTGCCTGCTGCAATATCCCGGTCACTTACTGCATTGCTTTTCAGCGGAGCTCTTCCCGGCCACACACGGCTCTGTCACCGGAGGGGTTCTCTCTCTATTCAGCACGATTCGGCTCCAAAGTCTCTGCTTGTGGAGGGTGATTGCCTGTGCTCTGTACTGGGATTTTCTGGCTGCAGTGACTGCTCACCCTAGCCATTGCCTCTGGTGTATGCTAAGTAAGCAATCCCCTGGGTCTTCATCAGGAAAGGCTGAAGAGGCACAGCTCTGGAGAGCAGAGAAGGTGTTCTGCCGAAGCCTCTGTGCTGCCATGGCATTTTAAAGGCAAAGGGGCTGGGAATGCCTTCATCTTGCCTCTCGGTTCTGTAGAGTGCAAGTTGTTGTGCTCTGTAACTCGCAGCCGAACGCTGGGGCTTGTGTTTCAGAGGGATCCTGAGCTTACACGGCAGGCTGAAGCCGGTGCATTTTTAGATGTTGGGGAAGAAAGGCTTTGGATTGAACTTCATTTTCTGTTTCTCAGAAGCAGAAGTGACTGGGAGGGGTTTCCTAGCTCTCAAAGGGCCAGAACCAGCCCCGCTTACATAAAGGGGACAGTCAGAAAGGAGCAGCCTCAAACTTCACAGATCAGCATCCCAGGTTTAACATGCCCCAACACGGCTCCGGTCTGGAAGGAGGGACAGTCACCCTTGCCCGTTGTCCATCACTGCACGGTGTGGGGACTGGTGCTATGGCATGCTGGCAGGGTAGAAATAATGATCAGTAATAATAAAGAGGCAGAAAGAGCAAGAGACACAGCAAATAATTTCTCAGTAGGGATCCTGTTTCGTTCCACCCTATGTCTTTGGGAAGCCACGAGGGAATTCCACTCGCTTCCCCTGCATCCAGCCTGAGTGGGGTGTTTGGATGAGCAGACTTGTGAAGCCAGCCCACTCCTGAAGCCAGCCCACTCCAACCCTGACCTTCAGAGGGGCTTCCAGGAGAAAAGACCCATTCTGATGCTGTGCACACCAGTTACCCAGGCCTCCTGTAACCTGCTGGTGCGAACTGTGCCTGCCCATGTGTGGTAAACTCGTGAAAGAAAACACAGTGCGCTCCTGCAGGCAGGAATGGGATGCTTTCTCCACAGGGGTGCCCCAAAGGTGGACAGGGCAACCGGTTATGAAGATTAGGTGCTGTGTAAGGTGTTGGTTCACTCATCTCCCCAAGGCTCTTGGGCAGGAGAGGTTTCCTCTGCCGCTGACTGGGAGCATTAGGACCTCGACAGCAGCAGCTTTGTGTTGGTGAGAGGAGGATTTAAAGCTCCTAGTAATGGCTTTGAGCATCCTCAGAGGCTGATTATCCTTCCAGATAGCGTGGGGAAATCCCAGGCACCAAACCAGTGTCACTAATAGATTTTTGCAGGAATATTAATTAGATCCTTCAGAAAAAAGGGCAGTCAAGGACAGGCATCTAGAAGCAGCAGGCCACATTTCTGCTTTGGAAAGTGTTTTAGTGGCTGGACTTAGCTTTGCCTGGAATTCCTGTATCAGTGCATCTTCCTGTGATACCCTTCAGCATCCCTGGCACTGTAGCTATTGTTTTCCAGGGCTGTAATTTCTGCCTGCAAACATGCCAAGGATAGTCAGTCTTCCTGGCTGACAGATGTTGCTGGAAAGGTGCTGGTTTGCACTTTCACAAAAATAACATCTCAGAGGGGACAGGAAAACAGCACAAAATAAATTGGTGTCAGCAGCAGGGAGTTTCCATGGGCTCAAAAGACACTTCTGGAGCAGAAAAACTGACCCTTTTCCCCCCACTCCTCCTCCTCCTTCTATTTTTTTTCTCCCTCTTGCACTCCCAGCTGTGTTTAGCACCTCAAGGTAACGAATTTGTTGAGTCATAGAATGTAAGAACCAAGGAAGGTGCCTTGAATTGTAAGCTGCTTGTACACAGTACTTGTGTACCAGGCACGCGTGTCTTCACTCTTAAAGCGCAGCGCAGACATGGTCCCTGTCCCAGGGAGGGTCCAGAGAACACCAGACAAAATGAGGCAGGCATGCTGCAGCCAGGATTATGGGGGATAGCCTCAATTTTAAGCAAAAGCAGGAAAATCTGGCTGGATTTGAGAGCTGCAGCACTGGGAGCAGAAACAGCTCCTGCTGAGGCGTCTCAGCTGTTACAGGACCCTACACAAAGGCACTCAAATTCTCCTCTTTATTCCTCAGTCACCCTTTTGGAGCGTATTGATCCTTCCAGTAAGTCCATTTACTTTCCTTGGTTGGGGGATAAGCTCTGATGGATTTCTGTGCAGCATGAGTTGGGCAAAAATAATTGAGTCAGCACAGTAATTAGGTGTGGACCTTTTTCACATGCTGGTAGACAGCAGCCCTGGCCATGGGCAGAGGAGTGACTGTTCTAACAAGCATAATAATCTGATGTTCTGGAGCTGTGGTGAGGGCAGGAGGAAGGATTATAGATTTCATTTTCCTCTAGTTTTCTGGGCTTCTTGCCTCAGCTCAATAACACAACAAATGCTGCTATGCTAACACATCACTTTACTTTCTGCTAGCAACAGTATTTTAAACCCTGAAAACAAAAAGAACCAAGCAACTAATTTAGTGGGAAGAGGCACAGAGGCTGACAGCATTGACCCAAAGGCTTTAGAAGACCTTTTAAATGAACAACTTAATGACTAAGAAACAAAACATTAGCATTTTCATAACTATAAGGGGGGGAAAAAAAACCCAACCCCCAAATATAACTTAAAGCACAGCTGCAGCCCCACTCAAAGGTGAAAAACAACCCCACAAGCAAACCCCAACAAAACCCCAACCAAAGCTGCCTAGGCAGTTAGTGCAATGCAAAAGAAATGTGTTGTAGGATAAAGACCACATGTAAGGGACAGGCCACTAAATCCCCTGCAAGGGTGGGGTTGTCCCTTTCTTGTGAAGGGAGGTAGCAGTGACCGGCTGGACAGATGGGCAGAGTCCAACAGGATGGCATTCAACAAATCCAAGTGCTGGGTGCTGCACTTTGGTCACAACAACCCCGTGCAGAGCTGCAGGCTGGGGGCAGAGTGGCTGGAGAGCTCCTAAACAGAAAGGGACCTGGGGGTGCTGATTGACAGATGGGTGAACACGAGCCAGCAGTGTGCCCAGGTGGCCAAGAGGGCCAATGGTGTCCTGGCATGCGTCAAGAATAGTGTGGCCAGCAGGAGCAGGGAAGTCATTGTGCCCTGTGCTCAGCACTGGTTAGGCCACACCTTGAGTCCTGTGTCCAGTTCTGGGCCCCTCAGTTTAAGAAGGACATTGAGACTCTTGAAGGTGTCCAGAGAAGGGCAACAAGGCTGGGGAGGGGTCTGGAGCACAGCCCTGTGAGGAGAGGCTGAGGGAGCTGGGGTTACTTAGCCTGCAGAAGAGGAGGCTCAGGGGAGACCTTCTTGCTGTCTTCAACTCCCTAAAGGGAGGTTGTAGCCAGGTGGGGGTTGGTCTCTTCTCCCAGGCAAGCAGCACCAGAACAAGAGGACACAGTCTCAAGCTGTGCCAGGGGAGGTTTAGGCTGGAGGTGAGGAGAAAGTTGTTCACAGAGAGAGCTGTTAACCATTGGAATGTGCTGCTCAGGGAGGTGGTGGAGTCCCCATCCCTGGAGATATTCAAGAGGGGATTGGATGTGGCACTTGGTGCCATGTTTTAGTAGTCATGAGGTCTGTGGTGACAGGTTGGACTCGATGATCTTTGAGGTCATTTCCAACCTTGGTGATTCTGTGATTCTGTGTCTAAGAAGCGGCGTTGCAGATGATTTACCAGCAGAGCTTTTCCCAAGCCAGCTGGAGAGAGTTTATGATATTTGCAAAGTGCAATTAAAGAGAATTGAATTTTAGCCTTCCTGCGAGGGAAACATCAAGGGCTTATAATTGGCTCTGGCCAGGTAATATTAAACAGAGTCACATCATGCAGGACACTGGCCTGTGAGAGAAACCAGCCTGGCTGAGGTGTGAATTTGTGTTAATTGTAAGTGGGTTTAATTTGTTTGTAATAAGTACATCAATATTTATAGAGCAGCCATACAGCTGTGTCAAGAATGGATTCTGAAAGCTTAACATGCTTTGGGAGCAGCCTGGATGAGCCTTTATCAAATTAGTGCTACAGGGCAGGGCAGGTTAATTGCAGCTGCCTTTAACCACCCTCACAATAGCCTGGCATAACTTGTGGCAGCTGTGGCACAGCCAGGGTGAAGAGCAAGGCCTGCACAGTGGGCAGCTGAGCTGGAGGCCAGTGTCTGCAGGAAGGTCACCTTGTCACTCCTCTTTCAGGTGAGGAGTGGAAAAATTGGGAAGAGGAGGCTGAGTAAAGCCTGCTCAAGTCACTTGGGGTCTGCAGAGAATCCAGGGAGCACAACTTCAGGTCAAAGAAAACCAAGGATGCTTTGTGCCTCCTTCCAAAGAGTTAGACAAAAGATGGTCCTTTTCCCTTGTTATTCACATAGATTCTGTGATTCAGATTTGAACTCTTCTCTTGTTTCATCACCTTCCAGCTGGTTTTGTGGCCAGCTGCTCACTGCAACCCACAGAAATCAAGCACTAGATGAAGGACTTCCTTATTGCCAATCCTCTTGTGATAGCAATTAAAGGAAAACCTGTCTGATGTTGTGTCCTGGCACAAAAATGATGACAAAAATTAGCCATTTGCACTTTAAGAGTTGGGACAAGAGTTGAGATCAGATTTGCACACAGGGGGAATGAAACTTACCACAGTCAAACATGTTCCATGTGTGGGATGGGCAGACCTCTGCCAATCTCTACACTGTCAATCCAGAATCACTTCACCTAAACTAAAAGATGAACACCTTAATCTTCAACCCAATCCTGTAACTACAAACTAAATAGGAATGCAGATTTTTAGGAGTCTGCTTTAAACACACAGCTTGATTTCAGGTGACCTTTCCTGACTGTGCCCAGGTCAGCAGACAGACCCTGGAAAGGTGCCTGCACAGGACTCCTGTCTGTTCCCAGGTAAGCAGACAGACCCTGGAAAGGTGCCTGCACAGGACTCCTGTCTGTTCCCAGGTCAGCAGACAGACCCTGGAAAGGTGCCTGCACAGGACTCCTGCCTGTTCCCAGGTCAGCAGACAGACCCTGGAAAGGTGCCTGCACAGGATTCCTGCCTGTTCCCAGGTAAGCAGACAGACCCTGGAAAGGTGCCTGCACAGGACTCCTGCCTGTTCCCAGGTAAGCAGACAGACCCTGGAAAGGTGCCTGCACAGGACTCCTGCCTGTTCCCAGGTCAGCAGACAGACCCTGGAAAGGTGCCTGCACAGGACTCCTGCCTGTTCCCAGGTCAGCAGACAGACCCTGGAAAGGTGCCTGCACAGGATTCCTGCCTGTTCCCAGGTCAGCAGACAGACCCTGGAAAGGTGCCTGCACAGGATTCCTGCCTGTTCTCCCCAGGAGGATGTTCCTAAATCCTTCTTGAGCTGGTTTCATCCCATCCCATTTGAGATAGTGCACTTTGTGGAGATGAGGAGCAAAAGGAATTGAGTGTGGAGTCAGTGAAGCATCTCATTCGAATTAGAACCATGGGGCACTTAGCTGTGGGGATCAATACCTTAACTAGCTGATATTTCTCTCTTAGATGAGCACATTGCATACTCTCCTGTGCTCTCTTTCAACTTTTTCATGTTGTTGCTCTTACTGCTGGTACTCTTAGTGCAGATAAAATGTGTCATTCAATCCACAATGTTTCCTGCACAGTGCTCTTCAGTTAAAGCCAGGGGTTCCACTTTACTTTCTTTACCTTTCCTGTGTGACTGTTCTCTCCTGGGTGAAGAATGAGAGGAAATCCTCCTGTCACAGGGGAAAATCCAGGTATGGATCATTGGACTTGAACATGGTCTAGGAGAATATTCAAGATCCTTTTACAAAAGCCCTGTGGCCAAAATGCATGAGACCCTTCACAAGTGCTGGAAGGGCAGCCCCAGCCCTAAAAATCCATCCCTTTGGCAAAGATGTGCTCTGAGAGATGTGAAAGGGAGCTGTGGGAAGCTGCGGTTTTACATTTCAGCACGAGGGGAAGAAGAGCAGAGCGTTGCCGAGGAAAGCAGCTGATGCAAACTGAAAGGCATGCAGCCAGCCCTGGTTGTCCATGAGCTCAGAGAATATCTTTTCTCCAAATGCATGTTGCTCTTGGACCTTGCCACTGGGTTTTTTCTGGGGGCTGTCTGATGTTCAACTCTGAAAGGCTGTGCGTTCATTTTGGGGTGGTTGTGGCTTGAGCAGAGATAACCACAGGCTGAAGGATGGTTTGAGTGGTGCAGTTTTGATTTGTGCCAACATGTGGATGAGAACTCCAGGTGGTTGTGGCGACAGACAGGAGATACTGAGAGTCCTGAAGAGGAGCTGAGGAGAGTGCTGTGACATTCCACAGAAGAGTGGTTTTGGCTGCCTCTTGGCTAGACTGATGAAAGTGAGAGCTGGAGGCAGTGAACAAACCCCAGCCTCAGCTGTCACACACGGTGTCAGGAGGGAGGCTGGGAATTCACAGCTCTGATACAGGTCATGGGATGAGGCTGGGACAAGCCACCAGTCTCTTGCTGCTCTTCTGTGACAGTTATTTATTGCACAGCAGTGGCAGATAATGAGGTTTCTTTCCCATTTAAGCAGAGGTAATTCTACCTCTCCAACTTCCTTTGGTGCTGAAAACTTAGAGGAATAAACCAAATCATTTTGATGTAGCCAGTTCCAAAAACCCTTCCATAGGGCAAAACCAACCAAAATAGAATGTGAGAGATGTTCTGAGAATTCTTTTCTCTTCTCTCTCCTGTGTCTTTGAGAAAATGTATGATCTGATGAGCTCCTTATTCTGCACATCTTTATTCCTATTCTCTCCAGAGCTGAACTCCAACACTCAGAAGGCTGGGTCAAAAGAAGTGCAACAGCAGAGGAAGCAGGCTGGCTGCAAATGAAGGAGTCTGCAAAATGGCTCTTTCATGCAGCCAGCTTTCACAAAGAGAAAGGCAAAGGCAGTGCCCAGCCTGCCCTGTTAATGTTATTCTGACTGTATCTAGAGGAGCCAAGATGAGAGAGGAGTGCAGGTCTGGGGGTCCATAATTCCCTCCCAGGCTGCCTGACCTGGGTAGGGGTGGGCTTGTTAAGAATCTGCTGTGAGATTCACTCACACCTGTGAGTTGCCTTTGAGGGGAGGACTGGGTTGCTTTTGGTCTCCACAGGTTTTGTGTGATGGGGCTGGGAGCTGCTGCACCCTCATGAAAGCAGACAGATCTTGAGCTCTGCGGAAACCGATGTGTTCAGTCTTAGGAGCACTGAGCAAAACCAAGGGTGGTTCCTGTTGGGGGAGGCTGCTCACCTGGGACTTGGTTGCAGTAACAGTGATGGGAAAGACTCTCCTGCTCATTTCAGATGGCTTCTCAGGGCAGACCCAGACTGCAAGAATTTGTTTCAACACATAGGGTTTAGCTTATTAGCTAATGTCTGGATGCATCATGTGGTTAATAGCTGGGTGTGAATGTGCTTCTCGTGCTTTGAATTAAGCAACAACTGAAAACTTGTGGGTGAAGAAGTTGAGGAAACAAAACTAAACCAAGAAATCATGACAGTAAGTTAGACCTTCCTAAGGGATGGAAACAATCTCAAACCAAAACTAGGTTATTGCAGGGTGGGTCATAAGAGCTGTGTGTGATGGGGTCATGCATTACACCAGGCTCCCTTCCAATGTTTACCACTGTGCATGGCCTGAAGCCCTTGGAACAGCATGCAGGTAAGGAGCACTCATGTGGGATGTGTAAGGCACAGATGAGGAGCAGCAGCTCTGAAGGATCTCATTCCTCTGTGCATAGCTTTCTGATTATGTTGGTGTTACTCAGTGTCACAAGACATTTGTGACCGGAAGAACCCAAATGAAAATATGGACTTGGAACAAAACATGGCTCCTCATGCCAAAGGGAGAGCTGGGGCCTTTATTCTAGAGAGCACATGGTGCCTCCTTGCCAGGGATGCTTTGGGATAGCTGTGCAAGGAGAAGGCGTTTTGCTGAGCTCAGAGAACTGCAGGACAAACATTTGCAAAGGACATGGTGCTCCCAGTATGTCCTGTTGCCAAAGGCAATGCATGCAGGCATCCTGGGTTGAAAAGTGGCCTGAAGGCATTTCCAAACCCCCCACTTTCCAAAGACCCCTTTGTCCACAAAAGCCAAACTGTTGTTTTCCTTAGCTTAGCATGAAGCAGGGGAGAAAAAGTGGCTGGCTGGGATGTGGGTCAAGAAAAGGCTGGAAAAGCTTGGGAGAAGATATTATTTTCTTTGTCCCAAAGACAACCTCGAGTTGCTTAAGCAGTGGCAAAAGCAATTAGTCAAATCAGATGATACCCACCAGAAAATGTTCATTTTCTAGCTCCATTCAAACTTGCCCTCAAAACAGAATTGTGTTCAGCAGGGATTTTGAACACCTGGTTTGTAGCAGAGGGCAGAAGAAAGTCCCACCTGCACTCAGCTCCCTCCTGAGGGTTTGATTTGTGCCATGCAGCAAACCCCTGTATCCGTGAGAACCAGCTCTCGGGTCCCCAGGTTTGCTTTGCTGATGTAAAAAGCAAACCTAGGAGCCAGATGGAGGAAACCACAGCCCCCCAGCCTTGCTGGTGGCTCTGCAATCCACTTCAGTGGAGCTGACACTGCTCTGGAGGTGCAGCTGAGCTGGGAACTGGCCTTCAGTCACCCAGCTGATAGGTGAAGGGCTTTGGGTGGCACCTGCCTCTGTTTGCTGTCATAGCCCTTTTCCTTCTGCAGAGCAGCATTTGGCCATATGAAAAGCAGCTCTGGCATGCTCCAGATTTTGTCACTGCACAAAATAATTTTCCAGGCTTATCCTCTGTGATTTCCAAGGGGTGCTGTAAAGCAGCATGCCAAGCCCAATTTAGAACAGAACTGATATTTCTGAGGCTTTCTAGCTGAGGCGCCTGGTAAGATGGTATTTATACTGCACCTCTGGGCTTATTACCTAGCCTCACCACAAACCTCACTATGGCCCTGAGATGATGCTGCCTGAGCAGGGTTGTTAATTTACTCCTGTAGCTATAATATATTGGTGTGTTCTGTAGTCAGGGCTTGATTTGGCACCAATGCTCAGCTCTGATCAGAGCTGCTGTAGAGGAAAGAGCAAAGACATCCCTGTAGCTTGATTTGCTTACTAGATGTAGCTCCAGTTCTGGGCCTTTGAGTTTAGGAAAGATGCTGAGTTGCTGGAAGGTGTCCAGAGAAGGGCAACAAAGCTGGGGAGGGGTCTGGAGCACAGCCCTGGGAGGAGAGGCTGAGGGAGCTGGGGTTGCTTAGCCTGCAGAAGAGGAGGCTCAGGGGAGACCTTATTGCTCTCTACAGCTACCTGAAGGGAGGTTGTAGCCAGGTGGGGGTTGGTCTCTTGTCCCAGGCAAGCAGCACCAGAACAAGAGGACACAGTCTCAAGCTGTGCCAGGGGAGGTTTAGGCTGGAGGTGAGGAGAAAGTTGTTCCCAGAACGAGTTGTTAACCATTGGAATGTGCTGCCCAGGGAGGTGGTGGAGTCCCCATCATTGGAGGTGTTTAGAAAGAGCCTGGATGAAGCACTTGGTGCCATGGTTTAGTTGATTAGATGGTGTTGGGTGATAGGGTGGACTTGATGATCTCAAAGGTCTTTTCCAACCTGGTTATTTCTATCCTATCCTATCCTATCCTATCCTATCCTATCCTACCCTATCCTATCCCTTATAAAACATGCTGGCCTTAAAAATCCAGGCAGTGGGGGGAAAGGCTGCAAGCAGCTGCTGTTGGCCTCTCTGTGGGTGCAGCTGCTGCATTAGGATTTCACTCACTGCCCTGGCACAGCAAAAGGGGCCAGAGAAGTTTCAGTTACTAGCTCCAATAAAATCAGCTCAGCCTGCTGACAAAACAAATCACCCTCAGGCCTCAGACATATGACAAACAACAATTCCACTTGAGACCCCCCCCATTCCTTTATGAGGAAACTGTCAAACATTATTAAAAAACCATGAAGACAATTTGGTTTTGTGTGTGTACAGAGAGAAGAAGTCATTATCACATCTGCCATCTGATCTTCTATGGCCAGCATAGAGGAGCAAGGAAAATTAGATGCCTTGCCTTGAGAAAGAGAATATACAATAGAAGGAAGAGAGCAGAACTTTGCTTACAGATGTGGAAGGGCCTGGTTATAGCTCATGCACATTTCTTCTGCTGCAAGCATCTTTTTTAATCAGAATAAAGCTGTTTCTCAGCTGTTTAAGGGGGAAAAAACCCAGCTCCAGTCCAGTGAAGTTGAGCTCAATGGTAACAGTTCATTATAGCAAACAAAAAGCTCAGCTCCCTGGGGAAGAATACCATCAGGAAAGACGAGGTGGTGTTTTGGGAGCAAGCCTCTGTGAATGGGCCAGGGCTGAACTGATCTCTTCGAAGTTTTCCTCATTTTAGGATTATCTGGTCTTTACTAAAATAGTTTGGAAACCTCTGCTGCAGACTGAAAGAGCAGAGGGGGGGGGTGGGGAAAATCCCCTCTGGACCTCAGCCTTGTTATTGTGAGCTAATGTCTTGTAGGGGGGTTGAGGTCTTAATTTTCTCAGTGACCTGCAGCTTTTTGTCACATCTGAACAAAAAATATAGTGAGTAAGGTTTGCTATTTCTTTGGTGCTGCTGGATATTTGAGGATATTTGAGGAGGAGGATATCTGAGTATAATAATTTATAGACTAAAATACATATTTCACAGCACCACAGAATGTTGGAAGGGACCTCAAAAGATCCTTGAGTCCAACCTTCCTGCCAAAGCAGGACCACCTAGAGCAGGTCACAGAGGAGTGCATCCAGGCAGGTTTTAAATGTCTCCAGTGGAAGACTCTACAGCCTCTAAGGGCAGTGAGGCTATGGCAGGGAAAAGCCTTTTCCAGGCTGAGAAGGTTTTCTACTGAGCCACTCTGGGGGCAGGATGTGGAAGCAGACACAGAAAAGATGTCTGAGTCCTGTCTCAGCTGAGTCTGAGCCTGTTTGCAGCAGAGAAGCCATTCCAGTGTGACTGATGGAAATCTTCCTGGGAAAGTCTTTGCAGACTTTCTCCTTCAGTATTCAGCTAAGGCTCAGGGCCTGTTCTGCCCTTTTCTGGGCAGCCTCACACAGTGGTGCAAACAGCTTTCCCTTCTGCTCCTCACCCCGCACTGACAGATGTTCTTTATCATGTGCCAAACAGAATGAATCCTTCCCAATGAGTCCCACTGCCTAGGGGACTCTGAGGATGTGGAACAGACTTTTTTCTCAAGGACATCCCAAAATCTGTTCCCACATCCTTCCCCCAGAGTGGCTCAGTAGAAAACCTTCTCAGCCTGGAAAAGGCTTTTCCCTGCCATAGCCTCACTGCCCTTAGAGGCTGTGGAGTCTTCCACTGGAGACATTCAAAACCTGCCTGGTTGTGTTCCTCTGTGACCTGCTCTAGGTGGTCCTGCTCTGGCAGGAGGGTTGGACTCAAGGATCTTTTGAGGTCCCTTCCAACATTCTGTGGTGCTGTGAAATGCGGTGCTGAAGCTGTTCCTCACGTGCCACAGTTCTCTGTCTCCTTTATCAGGCCAGGGCAGTTCATCAAAAGCACGAGGCTTGCAACTGTTCCCGTGCCAGGGGGTTGAGGATGCAGCTGGTGGACTTCAGAGGGCAGGAGGTGAGCACGGCCTGGCAGCTGGCTGAGTGGAGGAGAGCCAGGCTTCATTCCCTCTGCCACAGCTCCTGCCAGCCAGCCGGCACCGCTGCCCTCACACATCCACACCCCCTCTGGCACTCGCTGCCTCACTCCACAGTGGTTCAAGGTTGCCATTCTTCCTGGAAGGAAATGTGCTCCTCATCAGCTCCTGACTGCAATCTGTGCCTGTTTAGAAACACCAGCAGGGCTGAACAGTTTTCCTGCACTGCAAAGGAGCAGTTCCCAGTTCTGCCGTGAGATGCTACACTGCCCACCTCCAATGGATGCTTTGTCTGCCTGCATTCTGCAGTGACTCCAGCAGCTTCTCACAAAGTACCATGAGACTCCTGCTGCTGCACTTCCACCTCAGTGCTGACTTAGGGGAGAAGGATTCAGCCTTCAACTAAGTGAGAAGAGACTACCAGGCCTTGGCAGAATTCCAAATGGATCCAGGCTACTTTCACAGCACCACAGTACATTAGAGGTTGGAAGGGACCTCCAGAGATCATCGAGTCCAACCCCCCTGCCAAAGGAGGATCAGCCAGGGTAGTCTGCACAGGAATGCATCCAGGTGGGTCTTGAAAGTCTCCAGAGAAGGAGACTCCACCACCTCTTTGGGCAGCCTGCTCAGTGCTCCATCTCCCCTCACTGTAAAGAAGTTTCTCCTCATGTTGAGGTGAAACCTTCTATGTTCAACCTTGAATCTGTTGCTCCTTGTCTTATTATTGTGCACCACCGAAAAGAGCTTGGCTCCCTCCACTTGACACCCACTACTGAGCCACTCTGGGGGTAGGATGTGGGAGCAGATTTTGGGATGTCCTTGAGAAAAAAGTCTGTTCCACATCCTCAGATATTTATAGACATTGATGAGATCCCCTCTCAGCCTTCTCTTCTCAAGACTAAACAGCCCCAGGTCTCAGTGTCTCTTCACAGGGGAGGTACTCAGTTCTCCTAAGTGATCTACTTTAGGAAGGCTTTGTCTGACTGCTTCCATTGTAGTGTTAGCAGAGACTGGGGGCAGATGGTCCAGAAGACAGAAAAGATTTTACTGCAGTGTTATGTGGACATGAACAGGACAGAGTTGATGGCAGCAGCCCTCTCTCCTCTTTTGTTCTCACTGCAGCCTTTTGTAGCGTGGTGTCAGATGCGCTCACCACCTAACTGGGCTGTTTGTACCTGTCAGCTGCTGAATCTGACACACTGATGCAAACTACATCATCCCAGGAAACTGGAAATGGATTTGCAAGTTATTTTTCCCTCTTCTGGGTGTTTATGCCTGTCTCCTTAGGTTTAAAGTGTGTCTCATTTTAATCATAAGGAGCAGAAGTGGGGAATCAGGCAAAGAAGTAGGATGCAGTGTTTTCAGCTCACTGCTCTCCCCACAAATAGGCTATTTGAACAAACCTTGAGAAATACTTCCCATTTCATGCTAGAGGTGTGCTCTTGCAGTCAACTCCCCACACTTTACAAAGAAAAAGTGAGAAACCTCAGGCTACACTGGGAAAATATTCTTGGTGTTTGTAAAAGGAATGAGTCTGAAAATACAGATTGGAGGGGAGAAAAGAAAGTTGAAGAAGCATTGGGAGGCTAGAAAACATTCAAGGGCAAATGGTAGCAAGCCAGGGGAGGTTTAGGCTGGGTGCTAGGAAGAAGTTCATCCCAGAAAGAGCGATTGGCCATTGGAATGTGCTGCCCAGGGAGGTGGTGGAGGCACCATCACTGGAGGTGTTTAGGAAGAGCCTGGATGAGGCACTGGGTGCCATGGTTTAGTTGATCAGATGGTGTTGGGTGAGAGGTTGGACTCGATGATCTTGAAGGTCTTTTCCAACCTGGTTAATTCTATTCTATCCTAAGTTAATTTGCAAAGTGTGAAGGCCCTGCTTGCTGGGATGGTTTTGAAGGAAGCTACCTGCTTACACAAGACCTCAGGTGGTGACTCCCTACTCACACACCCTGCACTCATCTGAATAGCAGACAGCTGAGAAGCCCTACAAAGGAAGGCACAGCCAAGAGCCAGAGACCCTGCAGCACAGGAGTATTTTCCACTAATGATCTAACCTATAAAGCCAGGAGCTGTTCTAGGTGTCTCATCTTAACTGCTGTGCTTTGGAGAACCAGGGGAATTCAGCATACTGCTTTCAGGAAGAGTTTAAATGCTTCAGCCTCTGCATGTGAAGATTATTTATAGAGGTAAGTCCAAGGGATCTGTTTAGTCTGGGAGAAAATGGAAACCAATGAGCCACCAAACAGTGCCTGAGACATGATACCTGGGGAGAACAACTTCAAGGGAGTTAAAATAACAATACCTCAATAAGCAGCTGGGGAAAGGCTCTTTTCCAGGCCCCAAGTAGTTACACAACTGGCTTGCCAAGTCTGAGAGCCCAGAGATCAAAAAGAATCTGAATCTCAAAAGGACTCTTCTGGAACAAGAAAGGAAGGAGTGGGTTGTGAGCTGCCTGGGGATGAGAGAAAGAGCCTGAAAAAGGAAGGGAATGCAGCAGAGCCCAAAGATGGAGATAACTGTGGGCTGGAGCTTACTCCTGCACAGTGCTTATTTCAGCAGCAGATGGAAGTAAATCCTGGTGCACCTGGGCCTATGGAACTAGAAATATCTGACTCCCATAAGGATTTACACTCACACCCAGGCTTTGGGTAGTGTTTTCAGTGGAGAAGGGAGAGGGCAAACTCTAAAGCTGAATTTTGGAGATGAAATTCCCTCATGGTTTGGAATTCAGATTAGCTTACTGATTTATTTTGGGGGGGTACTAATACTTCCACTAACTTGCCAGACTATTTCTGTGTCCACACAGTGGAGAATTTTCTTGTTGGCTTCATTTAAAAGGATCTGTAAAGCACTAATACCTTTGGTCATCAAGTTGCTGCATGTTGGCTGAGCTGCAGTAATTGCTGGAGTTTCTCTCCATTAATGGCTAGTGGAAAAAAAAATCTTTGAGGGTTGCTTAAACCCTAAGTAAAAGAAAACACTGCACTGAAATTGTCTGCAAAGTAATCCTCTTCAGGCTGAACTCTCCTGTGTTTGAGCAGGATTGTGTCCAGAGAAGGGCAACGAGGCTGGGGAGAAGCCTCGAGCATAAGCCCTATGAGGAGAGGCTGAGGGAGCTGGGGTTGCTTAGCCTGGAGAAGAGGAGGCTCAGGGGAGACCTTATTGCTCTCTACAACTACCTGAAGGGAGGTTGTAGCCAGGAGGGGGTTGGTCTCTTCTCCCAGGCAAGCAGCAAGAGAACAAGACACAGTCTCAAGCTGCTCCAGGGGAAGTTTAGATTCGAGGTGAGGAGAAACTTCTTCCCAGAGAGAGTTGTTAGCCATTGGAATGTGCTGCCCAGGGAGGTGGTGGAGTCGCCATCCCTGGAGGTGCTCAAGAGGGGATTGGATGTGGCACTTGGTGCCATGGTTTAGTCATGAGGTCTGTGGTGACAAGTTGGACTTGGTGATCTTTGAGGTCTCTTCCAACCTTGGTGATTCTGTGATATTTCCCTTCCCTTTCCCCATACTCAGCCCTTTGGTAAATGAATTGTGACCTTCCACATGCAGCACTTCTCTGCAGTCAGCATCACATCTCTTAACTCCCCTGGCAGCTGCGTTCAAAAGCATTAAGGTTTTCTACTGACAACAAAAGCTGGTTGAGACAAGAGCATGTAAGCACAAGCATTGCCTGTGTGGGATGAGAGTTTATGTTTGGAATTACTCTTTTATCTCTGAAGCCTTCAAAACCTTAATAAATATTTTGGAAACTGATTCCCTGGCTGGGGTTTGTTTGGGATTTCTTTGAATCCCACCACAACTGCCTCCCACTCCATCCCCCAGCTTTGTCTTGTCTGTTTGCTATGGCTCATCAGTGGAGCTGCAGCCTCCCTGGAGCATGGATTGTCACTTTCTCCGTGCCTCAACGAGCTGGCCACTACATGCAACAAAAATACTCGCTATGAAATAGTAACAACAGCTCATCCAAGTGGAATTTGCTTAACTATGGAGTTATTGCTTCTGGGTTTGGGATTTCTTGTCCAGACAGTCAGGAAAATAGGAAGCTTTGTGAGAAGAAATCCCTCTACATGGTGAAAGCCATAGCTCAGAGATCATTCAGTAGTGTTGGTGCATGTGCAGCTGGAACACAAAGCCCTTGATATGCTTCTGTGGTGTGGCCAAATGATCACCACGTTGGACTGAATATGTGGTGGCTCTTGGAATGAAGGATTGCATTTTTATGGGTGCTTGAAATTCTCCCTGTGGACCTCAACAAGAATTCAGGCTGCTGAGCAGTTGCTAACAGGCCCTCTTGTTTGAGCTGAGTCCATTCCCTCCCTCCTCAACAAAACAAAGGTGTGCCAGTTGTGTTCCAGGCAGCTGTCTGCCCCAGGTTGGGTCAGCGTGGGCTCAGCTGTCCAGCTCCACCACGGATTCATGTTAGCACCAAGGACTGAGCAATGCAGCAGCTCAGTTTTCCTTCCATCTCTGAGCTGGGGTTGCTTAGCCTGGAGAAGAAGAGGCTCAGGGGAGACCTTTTTGCTTTCTACAACTACCTTGAAGGGAGGTTGTAGCCAGGTGGGGGTTGGTCTCTTCTGCCAGGCAACTAGCACCAGAACAAGAGGACACAGTCTCAAGTTGTGCCAGGGGAGGTTTAGGCTGGAGGTTAGGAAGAATTTCTTCACAGAAAGAGAGATTGGCCATTGGGATGTGCTGCCCAGGGAGGTGGTGGAGTCACCATCACTGGAGGTGTTCAAGAGGGGACTGGATGAGGCACTTGGTGCCATAGTTTAGTTGATTAGATGGTGTTGGGTGATAGGTTGGACTTGATGATCTCAAAGGTCTTTTCCAACCTGGTTAATTCTATTCTATTCTATTCTATTCTATTCTATTCTATTCTATTCTATTCTATTCTATTCTATTCTATTCTATTCTATTCTATTCTATTCTATTCTATTCTATTCTATTGAGAAGCAGCTCCATGTTTCCACTGAAGATAAAACTCTGCTGGCTCATACAGAGAAGATCATAAAGTCTATCAGAAAGACTGTGCCAAGAGGGTTTGTATTATCCTTGTTCATCTGCCTCTTCAAAATCGACAGCCACCTAAGCAACTGCCTGCATCTTGGTGAAGGGCCAACTATGTTCTCAGTCCAAGGCAGGGCAAAGGAAGGCTCAGGACTGCTCCCAAGAAGCTGCCAACACAAAGGAGTCCTTGACAGCTTCAGGAAACCCAGGGGAACGCCAGGTCTGAAACTGTCACAGATTTACAACTCCACAGCATCCTCGCTGGAAGAAACCTGTGGGCTTGGAAAAAATGAGTCTTGGAGGGTGACTTAAGGGGAAAAAAATCCATGAATACTTCTGGCTCTGCACAATAGTCTCAGAGGGCTGCCCAGGGAGGTGGTGGACTCACCATCCCTGGAGGTCTTCAAGAAGGGATTGGATATGGCACTTGAGGCCATGGTTTAGTTGTCAGGTGTTGTTAGGTAATAGGTTGGACTTGATGATCTCTGAGGTCTTTTCCAACCTGGTTGATTCTGTGAGAACCTCCTCTGGCACCCTGGCAGGTACAGTCAGTGAGTGGGCAGGACTGTAGAGTCAGTGGTGAATATAGTATTTTAACACTCATATGCCCTGAACTAGGCATAACCTTTCTCATCACTGTCCAAGAAGTCTTCTAGGTCTACGTAAGGAAGCAAAAAGCAATACCACTGCATTCAAGAGGTGTTTGTGTAGGGGTCACAAACATGGGCACATGGACTTCTGCAGCACCAGTAGATGTCAGTCCAGGGGTGTGAGATCTAGCAGCAGCATATCTGGTTTCAGGGAAGTTTCTTGTGCTCCACCAACAACGATCTTCAGGATTTCTGATGCATTTTTTGCTTTTGCTTCATCTACAGCTCCTGACACTTCCCCATGAATCCCTTTGCTATTTCTCTACTCTTACTCAGCATTCCAGGGCCAAGCATTTGGTTTGGTTTTCAAATGTAACAAGCTGTTGGAACTCACCACCAACAAAACCTTTTGGCTTGGGAACAAAAACCAACCAAACAAAAGATGTCAAATAAATACTGAAACGTTTTTAATGATCAAAAGCACTCAAGCATCTCTGATGTTATGGCACTGATGTCAGAGGACACAGTCTCAAGCTGTGCCAGGGGAGGTTTAGGCTGGATGTTAGGAAGAAGTTCTTCCCAGAAAGAGAGATTGGCCATTGGAATGTGCTGCCCAGGGTGGTGGTGGAGTCATCATCCCTGGAGGTGTTTAGGAAGAGACTGGATGGGGTGCTTAGTGCCATGGTTTAGTTGATTAGATGGTGTTGGGTGATAGGTTGGACTCGGTGATCTCAAAGGTCTCTTCCAACCTGGTCTAGTCTGGTCTAGTCTACTTGTATCTGGATAAAGGAGAGGAAGAAGTGCACAGGGGTTAAATATATCTGTGCCCTATTGTAGAATGACATAGAAGGGGGGGAGACAGAGATAAGGGTTAAGTAAATAGCCAAATAGATAAATTAGTGGGGATATGCTTAAATAGGTAGGATGGGTTATCCAGAACTTCCTAACAGCTTGCTGGAGGTATTTAAGACTCTCAATCCACTTGTAAATTTCATTCCCTACTTGACAGCAGGAACAATATATTGCCTGTTACCAGGAGACAGGACGTGAGGAGGGTGGGGAGGGTCTACTTTTATCTTTCTTTCCTAGTTCCTCACTGAGCAGAGCCCCATGGTATGTATGAAACATGATCTATGATTTTACTGCTGGGTGGAGGGAAGGCTGTCCTAGCTCCAATCAAATTGCAAAATGGTAAAAGTATCTTTTTACACAGCTATCTAAAACTACCACCACTCCCTGGTGAATATCAAGGGAAGAATGGATTTGCTCTGTCTGCTGACAGCCGTTCTCAAAGAAGGTGCTCCACAGGGAGAAATCACTTTTGTCCACTTACAGCACTGCGATAAGCTGGCTCTCTGGTTTTCCTCCAGTTCTAATGTGATCCACAGGATAGCAAGGAAACATCTCTTGCCCATGCATTTTGTCCTTCCAAGCAGGACAAGCACGCATTCCAAAGGCAATCTTGTGTCCTGAGTCAGTGAACCACCAACGCACTTTATTCCCTCTTGCACTTCTGTCTGCTGTGGGAAGTGACTTCAGCACCCACTGAGCTTCTGAGGGGATTTTCAGAAGGCATTTCTGCCGGGCAGATGTAATTCTGCTGGACTGAAGGAAATGCTTCTATGCTTGGTGCTGTGCCAAAGTTAAATTCATGCCTGGTAGATGCGTTCCTTATTTTTGCCAGAGGAGACGGCGACACAGCCGCAGCACTGCCTCCGTGCTCCCCGTGTCTGGGGGAGACAGGGTTAGCAAGCTGTTTGTCCCCCAGGAGCACACCAGTGCAAGGATTTCGTTTTGTGGATCCTAACCTCTCTTTCATTACAAGTATGAATTACTGACTAGTCAGAGATCTTTGTACTGGGGTCATATTTACCTATGCATCTTACACCTCTGATTTAACTCGTGCCAATCCTTTGCACTGGGGGGGGTGTTTGCCTCATGAGCTCAGATTTTATCATTCCCATCCAAATGATGGCTTCCCTTCTATGAACTGGGTCTGAGCCTTTCTGGGTGAATTGGGTTTGAGTCTTCCTGCAGATCCAGAGCTAAACTTGTTATTTATTGAGATGGCAGCACATGGTAATGCCTCCTCTTCAGGGAAAGTAGATGCTAATGAGCCTACTGAAAAATCTTTGTTGCTAATAAACTAATCTATATCTTATTTCTGACTTTACAGCAGCCTTTTACTCACAAATAGAATGGACTCAGAATGAAAAAAACTGTGATATTGTCCTGAGCAGAGCACTGCAGTTCACAGACATGCAGTTCCTTCATTGACTTCCAGGTGAGATTGGCAACTTGGTCCCCTCCCCCCCACCTCTGCTGCTTCTGCCTCTGTGATCTCGACTCTCTGTGAGACAAAGGTGGCTTGTATGAGTCAGACTTTCAAATCTTCCTAGCTGCAAGCAATGTTCTTAAGGGAAATGAAGGGTGCAAAAGGTAAGCCTTGATAGCTAGAAAACCTCAGTGCTGCACAGCCCCCAGCCAGATGTACCCTGGGTGCCAACAGGGTGGGAGCAGAGATGGGAAATGATTGAGAGATCTCAGTAGCTCGGTAAGGTTGGGATTGTTGATGCTTAGTTCAGTAACACTATGATTTTTAATGTTCTGCTCAGTTTCAGTGCTTTTTCCCCTTGCCTCATAAAGCACAAGCCTTGTACACCATCTAGAGTTGCCTTCTTGGTTATTTCAGTCATATGCAGCAGCACAATCTCATTGTACCATTCATTAATGCTCATTCTTTACAATGAGAGAGTCTTGCATCTGCATCCTTCTGTAAACCACTCACACTAATGAGCACTTGCTCATCAAGCAAGAAGTGCAGAATGTCATTTAACATGAGCATGAAGCACAGCAGGCACTCTAAGAAGTGCCAGGTGAAATTCTTGCCCTTGCAAACCTTTCTTCAGTGAAAGCAAGCTGGAATGGCAGCGCTTTTCACAGGCTGCTTTGGTCCCTGTTCATTGCTTCCTCTTTCTGTGGAAAGCTTTGCAAGTGACTGAGCACTGTGCTGACAGTAAGGAATGGATGTCACATTATCTGGGGGCAATTTGTTTTCCTCAGAACTCCTGGAGGAGCTGATCCTGCAGACCTACTCGTTCAGACGAGTGCTAGACTCGAAGCCTGGCTCTTCTGGCTGTTAACTCTGTTTCCATGCTGCTGCTGTCCAGAGGTGAGTGTGAAATTCTGGAGAGCCATTCTCCAGCCCATGATGCTGCACCTTGGCAATCCATCCATGAGTTTCATTTTTAAGGGAAACATTTCATGGCATGTGATCCTGTGAGCACTTGCATTAACCTGCTATAAAACTGCTCTAGCAAGTCTTCTTAGCTAGCCCCTTAAAATGACAAACCCAAGACATTGTCCTGGACCTGATTCTTCCTCTTCTGCAGTTAAACTCTGTGTTCAGAGTCAGATCCTTGATTCCAGGGGAGATTCATGTCCAGCTTCCACCCCTCCTGCAAAGTGAAAGCTGAAGCTGGGCATTCATTTACATCTGTATGACATCTGTGTCATTTAAATAACCTCCCGTGACCCTCCTGTGAATGTTGTTGCTCACATAATTGCAGACCAAAATGATCTTGCCCATAAACTGGCTGAATTTGGGTATAAATCCTTCTTGTTGGGTTGCAGGAGCTTGAAATGCAAGTTCCAGGCAGAGGGGATATAATGTGCAGGAAAAAATCGCTCTTGCCAGAGAAAAAGCAAGGAGAAAATAATGATTCACTGAGTTCTATTTAGCTTTGAATTTATAACAAACTGTCTAATCTCAGCTTCTGTAGCTTCTGTTAAAATATTAAATACCATTATATCAGCTACATCCCCTGTGACATTAAAGGAAATGGAAAGCTTAGGCACACATGAATTGCATTCCAAAATGTGGCATATAGATTAATAAGCCTAATTTAAAGAATCTCGGAGCAATTACATTTATGCCTTAATGAGAGCAACCGAAAGCTGTGCTGCACACTGTCAGACAAACAATTCCTCTAGTGGGCCTTGGGCTTTCTGGCACAGGAGCACTTCACCCTCTCAGTCTTGTCAGGCAGGCAGGATGTGGAATCCAGGAGATGGACGCAAAATACAGAAACGAAAGGAATTCCGGGACGCAAGTAGCCAGCATAGGCAGCAAGGCTTTCTCAGGAACAGAATGGACTTTCCCAGGGAAATGCAGTCATTTATTTCTCTTTAAGGAGAAGGCATTGAAAGGCCCAGAGAGGTTTCAAATCCACCACTAGCAGCCTAAGATGATAAATGTTCTTTTAATGATGCCTAGCTGCACTGCTGTTCTAATCACAGCGCACAGGGTTAGAACCGAAACCCTCAACATCTGCAAAGAAACAATTGCCACGAGATGAAAAAAAACAAACCCCCACCCATCCCAAATCAGAGGCAGATGAATAGAGCTGGTTTACTTTAAAAGCATTAACAAACTGTTACAAAACCCAGATTGGTCATAAGCCTTAAAATCGTTTCCATATGCATCTGCCAGGCTCTGTGGTACCTTCCTCATGCCGGCAAACAGACTAATGATTGCCACGGCTGCTCCCCACAGAGGACCGTGACAATTTGTGTGGTGTGCATTAAAAGCTCTTTGTGCTCTGCAGCAGAACCAGGCATCAATTTTGCAGAAGAATTTAGCTGCTCTTTCACAATCTGCTCTGGCAAAAAAAAAAAAAAAAGGAAATTGTGTGGCAGCTTAATATATATTTTAAACAGAGCCTCTTGCTGAGGGCAGGTGAATGATGCAGTGAAGACACTGCATTTGCATTTACTTTGGATTTACTCTGGAAGAAAATGCTCCAGCCACAGCCTCAGGATTTTATTGTCTTGCAGGTCATCATACTGAGAATTTCTGCAAAGCACTTAGCTGTTGCCTTAGGCCTGTCTGAGTGTTTGGGGTTTGGTGGGTGATTTTTTTGTGCAATTAGGCAGCTTGGAGGCACTTGGGGACCACAGGATAAGCAGAGCAGGCAGATGAACTTCTTGAAAAGAACAGGGATTTGATTGTTTGCTCTGCAACCTAATGGCACTAATGCAAAATGTCGATATTGTCAAGGATCCAGTGACATTATCAATGCTAAGCAGAGCTGTTTGCAAACCTAGAGCCCAAATATTCCTTTCTGGAAAAGTGGCCATCAAAATAAAACTGCAGCTTTCCAAGGGAACTCCACCGTCTCAAGGACTGCCACTATCACTCTCAGTCCCCTGGCTTTTAGGAGTAGATGATAAGGCAAAATGCATTTGAGTCCAGAAAGCTGTGATGACTTAGTTCTGTGCCATGAACTGAAAGCCTTTGATGCTGACTGCTGTGATTTATCCTATTTTGTCTTTTACACTAAAGTATTATTAAAATCTATTACTAGAATAGAATAGAATCATAGAATCAGTCAGGGTTGGAAGGGACCTCATCTAGTTCCAACCCCCCTGCCATAGGCAGGGACACCTCACACTAGATCAGGCTGGCCAGAGCCTCATCTCCAGCCTGGGCTTAAACACCTCCAGGGCTGGGGCCTCAACCACCTCCCTGGACAACCCATTCCAGGGCTTCACCACTCTCATGGTGAAGAACTTCCTCCCCACCTCCAGCTTCATTCCATTAGAATAGAATAGAATTAACCAGGTTGGCAGAGACCTTTGAGATCATTGAGTCCAACCTATCACCCAACACCACCTAATCAACTAAACCATGGCAGAGGAAGGATAGTAGATAAAACTAATTCATTTTTTTTTCTACTCTGCTTGAAATGAATGATTTTGATATTACTGAAATAAAATTAGTGAGGAAACAGAGCTTCTACATTGATTCCCAAATGCTTTTCAGCACAAACCCCAAACCCAAACAAACAACAACCCCATGTTCCAAGGGAGCACTTTGTTGAAGCTGCAGATTCTGGCTAAAAAAACCCCAAACCAACAAACCTATTTCATACAAATAATGTCAGCAGCTTCTGTCCTGGGGCTCATTCAGGCAATTTAATGAATACAAAAGCCAGCACTTCCTCCTCTCCTCCATCCCTCATAAGCAAGAAGGACCAGAAATGAATTTATTATCTTTTTTTTTTTTTTTAAGGGAAATTAACTGCAGAAGACACTAGACCTGTAGGATGTGTGGCATCAGGCCAAGTATTTGATGTTAGCTGTTAATTGGAAGGTGAATTTTCCCCCCCTTCTGCAGGCATGTGTGCCTGGAGAGTGGCAAAAGCAGGGCAGGTCTCTGCAGAAGCCCTTTCAAACCATCCTTAGCAATGGGCACACCCTGCTAGCAAGAGATCCTGGTGGAATAGAAGCAGAGTTCATTTATCTTAGACTTTCCCAGCCCCAAGTATTACCAGAAAGCCCAGGTGGCCAGGGAACACATTCCCATGCTCCCCTGCACAAAAAAGATTATGCTGATGAGCTTGCAGTGGATGTCAGACAATCCGAGAGCGAAGCTCCAGCCCCATGTGAGGTGGGGGCGAGGGGAAGCCGTGAATTTGCCCGGTATTATTTCTTCTGCCTGGCAGTGAAGACAGGAATAAATGAGCAGTTACACTGAGGAGTTCTCCTCTGGTTTAATCATGAGACATGCCCTGCAGCATCACACTTTAGAATGTGAAAACTGAATCAGACCATTAAATTGTGGGTACTTAAATCTCCCTTTGACTGTGGCGGAGTTTTGATTCCAAAGACAGAAACCCAGAAGATTTAGAGTTAATCTGTACCTAAAATTGAGGGGGGAGGGAATACAGTGTGAACTGCAGAAAAAGAAAGGAGGTTTTCAGCAATTCTTTTTTTTTGTTTTTCTTCTTCATTGCCATGATTCTGTCGTTAACAACAGCCCAGTGGAGTGGGGTTGGGCAAGTGTGGCTGTAAGTGGCTCAATGTGGCTTTGAATTCAGTCACTCACACGCTGCTAATCACACATCTTATGCCCATTTCTCTGTTGTTTTGAGCAGGAGAAGATGGAAGGATTTGCCTTCTTTGAGAGTATTTTAGCAGCAGGACTAATCTGATTCCATCTGATCTTAATAGGAGTTCACTTTGTCCAGTTCTGGGCCCCTCAATATAAAAAGGACTTCGAGACTCTTGAAGGTGTCCAGAGAAGGGCAACGAGGCTGGGGAAGGGGTCTGGAGCACAGCCCTGGGAGGAGAGGCTGAGGGAGCTGGGGTTGCTTAGCCTGCAGAAGAGGAGGCTCAGGGGAGACCTTATTGCTCTCTACAGCTACCTGAAGGGAGGTTGTAGCCAGGAAGGGGTTGGTCTCTTCTCCCAGGCAACCAGCACCAGAACAAGAGGACACAGTCTCAAGCTGTGCCAGGAGAAGTTTAGACTCGAGGTGAGGAGAAAGTTCTTCCCAGAGAGAGTTGTTAGCCATTGGAATGTGCTGCCCAGGGAAGTGGTGGAGTCCCCATCCCTGGAGGTGTTCAAGAGGGGAATGGATGTGGCACTTGGTGCCATGGTCTAGTAGTCATTAGGTCTCAGAAAGCCCCCTGTGGATGTGAAACTGTCAGGCACAGATGAGTTGAAGGCTGTAAAATACAGTTCAGTCTCTGAACGCTCAGGATACTTTGTGATAGATTTCCCTGCAGTTCTGTCCAGTTCAAAGCACATACTTAAGCATTGCTATTCCACAGCCCTTTTTTTTCTTATAAGCATTCATCTCAGTGTGCCTTGCAGTGCTATTTGCACTGTACCACTATCTGCTACCCCAAAAGATGCAGCTATGGAACAGGCATCTGTCTGCCAGCTCTGTCTCTCCGCTGTTTAGACACTCAGTCTCCTGTTTGAGGGGATCAATACAAGATCCAGCCCAGCTGGACAGAAATTAATTGATGTGACATTTCACAAGTAATTCAGAATAGTGAGCCAATTCTAAGAGGGGTTTTAATTATGCAGATGAAAGCTCCTACTGCATGATTCCCTTCAGCTGCAGTTTGCTGGGAGCTGTGAATACAGCAGAGGGAAGTGTAGCTCAGTCTTTGCCTTGTCTCTCCCCTCTCTTCTCAAGCACTGCAGAGTTAGTGGACGTTGTCAGAAACCAAATGCTTGGCCAGGTGGATTTTCACTCTGGTGAGCTGTTAGATATTGGCAACTAGTTTTCTACATTAGCAATGCACTTTTATATGTTAGCAAGCACAGGAGAAGAATTAGATTCTATTTGCTGTGATCTGGAAGGGTGGAGAAGAAAGACCAATTATCTGTGGCTATCCATCCAGCTATTAAAGTATTCAAGATGGTTCCTTCTTTGTTAATGCAAATGGAAAAAGCATAAAGCATATGGTGAGGGATGCTCCAGCACTTCTAAAGCACACTTTGGCTAAGGCAGAAATGAATTATGCTGCATTCCATAATTCAGGGATTAGGTTTCTGAACATAATTAAGCATGTACTGTCTGGTCTTTGAGACACAGGTGCCTGGGTTCAGTTTGTCTAGTTCAGAAATAAAATCAAGTAGGAAGCTACACCAAAAATATTGTGTGCAGGCTT
Source organism: Dryobates pubescens (assembly GCF_014839835.1). Lineage (NCBI taxonomy): Eukaryota > Metazoa > Chordata > Aves > Piciformes > Picidae > Dryobates > Dryobates pubescens. Next base: position 6,299,930 of record NC_071628.1, read on the forward strand.
TTAAATGAAAAGGTCTGCTGAGAATTTGCATAATATCTTACTTGTGAAATGTAAAACCTGTCATAAATCATAATTCAATTTATAAGGCAATCAAATGCTTCTGTTTCTCTTCTCTTTTATGGCTCCTGGAAATCGTTGCCTCGTGTGGCTGGAGAAAGAAGGGGCTAAAGAAAGCAGAGAAGGAGCACAACAGAATGGAGAGCAACTGTCAGGAGCACAACAGAATAAAGGGCAAATACCAGATGACCACTTCACACACAGAATCATCAAGGATGGAAGAGACTTCAAAGATCAACAAGTCCAACCCATCACCACAGACCTCATGACGAGACCATGGCACAAAGTGCCACATCCAGTCCCCCATGGAACACATCCAGGGATGGTGACTCCACCTCCTCCCTGGGCAGCACATTCCAATGGCAAACGACTCTCTCAGTGAAGAACTTTCTCCTCAACTCGAGTCTAAACTTTCCCTGGCACAGCTTGAGACTGTGTCCTCTTGTTCTGGTGCTGGTTGCCTGGGAGAAGAGACCAACCCCCACCTGGCTACAACCTCCCTTCAGGTAGTTGTAGACAGCAAGAAGGTCTCCCCTGAGCCTCCTCTTCTGCAGGCTAAGCAACCCCAGCTCCCTCAGCCTCTCCTCACAGGGCTGTGCTCAAGGCCCCTCCCCAGCCTCGTTGCCCTTCTCTGGACACATTCAAGAGTCTCCATGTCCTTCTTAAATTGAGGGGCCCAGAACTGGACACAGGACTCAAGGTGTGGCCTAACCAGGTTTGGCTTTTTAACAGCTGCTCTGTGCTCCACTGAAATAGCACAGCATGCTTCAGGTCCCTCACCATTTCTTATTTTCCTTAGGACACAGATTGCCCTTCTACATCTCATGTTCCCAGGTGGTTTGGTTGCAATTAATTCTGCTTTTCTGCCATTTTTAGTCTTTTTGCTGCTTATGATCCTCAGTAAATCCCTCTGATGAGATAAGGAAAACTCTGCAAAGAGGATAGGATGCTGTTTGTCAAACTTAGCAAATGCTCTTCCTAAATCCTCATTTCAAACAAGGCAAAAGCCTCCACCAAGTTGGCTGCAGGGTTTTCCTTAAATATATATATTGCTAAAGTAGGCTTTTCAAACTGCCTTGCCATAAATGCAAATGTGTCCTTGGCCTGCTGGTAGCTTTAGTGTAGATGAGAGCCCACCAAACTTCTGTGGATTACAGACAGATCAGTGATAGAAATGCTGTCAAAGTAGAAATCATGAACCAAGGCACAGAATACTTCTGTCAGACCTGTGGACGTCACATTACCTGAATCTGTACATCTTACTGCATTCACAGAGCAGATTGGGCAGCAGAAACCTGGTGGAACAGGGATTTGGGTTCCACCCTGAGCAGTGAGTGGAAAAAAGGCCCTTTCTCCATGCAAAGGTGAGCTCTGGTTTCACTGCTCATTTTTGTGAGGCTGACTCCCTTTCTACTCCAGCTAGTAGGGCAGAAACCACACAGTGGCAAAGCAGTTAAGCCCTCAGTTTGCATAGGTGATGCAATGGGCATGTTTGGGTCTGCCCAATTCAGCTCAGACCCTTCCTTTTGAAGGTGGAAAGGAATATGGATGTTCTGGATTAGCTACTGATTTGGAACTCCATCTCCATGCCTCCAACTCAACACACTCACTTTGTGCTTTAAAGTTACAATATCCAGATTAAAACACACCAGAAAGGCAGCCCTTCAAATGAACGAGCTTTGCTTTTATTCCAAAGTGAGAAACATGGCATTTGGAGAAGAGGAGGCTCAGGGGAGTCCTTATTGCTGTCTTCAACTACCTGAAGGGTGGTTGTAGCCAGGAGGGGCTTAGTCTCTTCTCTCAGGCAACCAGCACCAGAACAAGAGGACACAGTCTCAAGCTGCACCAGGGGAAATTTAGACTCGAGGTGAGGAGAAAGTTCTTCCCAGAGAGAGTTGTTAGCCATTGGAATGTGCTGCCCAGGGAGGTGGTGGAGTCACCATCCCTGGAGCTGTTCAAGAGGGGATTGGTTGCGGCACTCGGAGCCATGGTCTAGTAGTCATGAGGTTTTAGATGACAGGTTGGACTTGATGATCTTTGAGGTCTTTTCCACCCTTGTTGATTCTATGATTCTAAAGGCTTGACTCAGGTAGTTCTGATCTCCACAGCAGTTTGCTGCTTCAGGCCTCAATGCAAGTTTCCTGGAGCCACCTTTTGTTCATGCCGCGGTGTTTTGGTAAGTAGACCAACACTGCTTATAGCTTTTGGGGCTTTATGCAGTTGCTTCACAGAATGGTTTCAGGGATAGAATTGGGTGTGCACTGTGAAAACTGGTCTAGGGGAAGGTGCCCCTGCCCATAGCAGGGGGGTTGGAACTAGGTGATCTTCAAGGTTCCTTCCAAACTAAACCATTCTATGAATCTATGATCTATATTCCTATATATTCCCAGGACAAGGGGCAATGGACACAAACTGGAACACAGGAGGTTCCATGTCAACCTAAGGAAAAAAATCCTCACTTTGAGGGGGGACAGAGCACTGAAACAGGCTGCCCAGAGACATTGTAGGGTCTCTGTCTCTGGGTAGATTCCAAACCCACGTGGATATTGCAGTCCTGGGCAACTTGCTCAGGGTGAGCCTGCTTTAACAGGGGTGTTGGAGTAGATGATCTTTCAGAGGTCCCTTCTGTGGTTCTGCGATGCTCTGTGTGGTCAGTTCTGCCTGAAGTAACCACCAACAGCCTCTCTCAGCTTCATGGTGTCTATTGCTGGCAGTGCTTCTGCCAGTGAGTGATGTCAATATCTCAGAATAAAGGGAAATGTGCTTGGTAAACACTGCAAAGAGAATAAGCGCAGTGTTAAAGCGTTTGCACCAGCCATTCCCCTCTCAAGCCTGAGACTTAAGTTCCATTGTTCAGATTTCATTTGTTACTGCATGCTCCAATTGATACAAGCTCAGGAGAAGCTTGAAATGTCAGAGCTGAAGAGATGAAAGATGCCCTTGTGCTTGGTTCCTAGTCCACACTTTTACTAGCACAGTAAATACTTGTCTGGCCTTGGTTGTATGATCTCTGAGGTCTTTTCCAACCTTGTCGATTCTATGGTTCTATGGGTCTATATTTCTTAAGTCAATGGACTTCTGTCACAGGTATTTCACCTTTAAGAGGGTTTCTCTAATACTCAATGCCATTTTCCCTAAAGGAAAAGCACTGCAGAATTTAACAGCAGTAACTGCAGAGAACATCACAGAAATTACATTTCTATACCTCCAGGACTGAAAAGAGATTAACATAACTTCCACATTCTTACCAAGCTATTTTATTGCGTTTTACAGGAAGAACACCATTTTCTCTTAAATTGTATGGGCTAGTTTAAAGAACAAGGTTGTAATTTCCTTAATAAATGCTTTTAGGACCTTCCTATGATGGTTCATGTTCTAAATTTCCTCATTTTCTCTGTAGCTGATTGAGGCAGGTGTGGTCATCCAGACGTGACGAAACAAATTCAAGAGGGGCAGATCCAGGCACAGGGGTGGGTTAGGGGGTGCTTGAGTGCATTATATAGATCATACTCATTCCGAGCCATCCAAGACCTCTGGATGGATTGGCTGCAATACAGTAACTCAATTACAATGGAAGTACAGATTAAAGAACGTAGCTGAGAGGTCTTATTGAAGCAGGAGGATTTGTTATAGTGTCCTTGGGTTTGATTAAACTGGATTCAGTTGTCTGAGACCTCACTTAGCTTCTTCCTGGCCCCAGAAAAAAAGTTCTATTGCAGAATAGAATAGAATAGAATAGAACCAGTACCAGAACAAGAGGACAGAGTCTCAAGCTGCAGCAGGGGAGGTTTAGGCTGGATGTTAGGAAGAAGTTCTTCACAGAGAGATTGGCCATTGGAATGTGCTTCCCAGGGAGGTGGTGGAGTCACCATCACTGGAGGTGGTCAGGAAGAGAGTTGATGGGGTGCTTAGTGCCATGGTTTAGTTGATTAGATAGTGTTGGACAATAGTGGAGTCACCATCACTGGAGGTGTTTAGGGAGAGAGTTGATGGGGTGCTTGGTGCCATGGTTTAGTTGATTAGATAGTGTTGGATGATAGGTTGGACTCAAAGATCTCTTCCAACCTGGTCTATTCTATTCTATTCTATTCTATTCTATTCTATTCTATTCTATTCTATTCTATTCTATTCTATTCTATTCTATTCTATGCTGTCCCTGCTCTTGTGAGGAGCCCTGGTCCATAGGAATTAGGCCTCCAAGGTACACAGCTTGGCATGAACTCAGAGATAATGAATTCAGTAAACAGGTCGATTTTTGTGTGCTTTACCGTGCATGTGTTCTTCATGTGGCAGTCAAAGTGAAACCCAGAGCGTGCATCTCCACTGCTACTAGGAGATAACTTCCAAAGCAGTGATGGGTTCTCTCTTCAGTTACCAGTGGTACAGATCTCACCACAGATGCAAAAAGGCTCAGAAGGAGTTAGCATGGAATTAGTTTGCTACTGATAAACAGAAGAGTTCTGTTCATGTATGGATTGCCTCAAGGATTCTGAAAGACACTGCTAATACTGCCTATTAAGACAGAGAAGATGGCGAGCAGAGAAAAATCAATCTCAATTCTCAGTCTCCTCAAGAGAACAAAGAATTGCTGTGGAGCTGAACTGAGCAAGTCAACAAAGCTCACATCAGACAAAAAGGGAAGAGAAGATTGATTTGCATAATTATGTCTGAATCACAGTAGATTTGACAGAAAGTGTTCCATTCTAAGCCTCAAGGTCTTATTTAGGTGGAGCACAGTATCAGATCTACTGGCTGGACCGTGCTCTTTCTGGGCTAATCTGATGTCTTGTGGGATATGGCACAAAGGGACAGTGCAGATACTTTCAACACTTTCACTTGCTGACATTCAGTTGGGTTTTGGCTTGTTCCACACATCTGTCAGAAGCTGTGACAGTGCACTGTCAGCTTTCTCGAGGTTTGTGTCTTCTGCTTTCATCATAGGATCACAGAATGGCTCAGGTTGGAAGGGACCTCAGAGATCATCTGCTCCAACCTCCCCACCATGGGCAGGGACACCTCTCAACTAAGACTCAGCTGCTCAAGGCCTCATCCAGCCTGGCTTTCAACACCCCCAGGGAGGAGGCAGCCACAACCTCCCTGGGCAGCCTATTCCAGAGTCTCACCACCCTCCTACTGAAGAACTTCTTCCTCAACTCCTCTGACTCTGCTTCTGCCTCAGCTTCAGACCATTCCCCCTTGTCCTGTCTCTAGACACCCTCATGAAAATTCCCTCTGCAGCCTTCCTGTAGAATCCCTTCAGCTATTGTTAGGCAGCTCTAAGGTCTCCCTGGACTCTTCCCCTGGCTGAACAATCCCAGTTCCCTCAGCCTGTCCTCATAGCTGAGGTGTTTCAGCCCTTGGATCACCTCATATCTAAAACAGAAATTAAATAGGAAATAGATACAGCTTAACCCATGAACACTTGTAAATGCCTTCAGAGGATACTTCAGCTGTTCCTGCTGCTATAAATTATGGTTTTATAAGGTATTTTATTAAGATGATAGTGTTAGAGGTTTGGCCCTTTAACTTTTATGCATGTTTGTAACTCGACAGAGTGGAGGCTCCTGGAAAAGCTTCCATGAGCACTGCTGCTTGTGCAGCCTGAACCCAAGGCTCCATAGGAACCTAAAGGAATTGAGCTGAGCCCTGCTTCCTGCAGCAGGGTGAGCTGCTCTGAATGCTGCACTCCTCATGAAAGGTAAGAATCTATGAACAGTGTGATCAAGGTTTCCTTCAAATCACAACCACGTTTTATGTGAAGGGGGGGGGTGGGGGTGGAGCCTCATTTACATCACTGTTGATATTAACACAGTCTCCTGCTACTAGCAGCATAAATCCCTCCAGAATTAAGATTGCCAGCTGTGTGTCCAAAGCTCCACAGCACCGGGAGGCACCACAGCAGGAAAATGCTTAGAGAAACAGCTCAACATCTGATAGGCAAAAAGCACAATAAATCAGAGATAAAGTAAACTTTCTCCATAAGCAGCAGCATTTTAAATGCTGCTCTGATTAAACTCATCCACAGTAAAAGAGTAAACACAGCCTCCATGCTTTCCCCATCTTTCTGCCAATTTACATCTTAATGGCTAAAACTCTTTCAGGTTACTTATTCAGCAGAGCAAAGGATTGATTTGCAGCTTCTCATTTCGAGTGCTTCCATTAACTTCTGCAGGGCTGTTCAGGGCAACTGAGCACAGCCATGGCAAGACAATTAAAGATTAACAGGCCCTCACAGCATTCCAGGGGTGTGACAAAGCCATCACAAGTTCTCCTTTTTTCCCCAGTATCACACACAGAATACACATGGCTGCTGCAGTTATTAGATTGGAGGCTTTTCACAAATCTTGCAGTTTAATTCTGGGATACTGCAGTGTTTTGGGCTGTTGTTTTTTTTTTCCTTTCCCTTTGAGACCTGAGTTATGGAGATTAGGAGAAAATTCTCTGACTGAACACTCTGAAAATGTATTTTCAGGCCTTGTGTTTGCAATGGAAAGCCTTAAAAAGTGAGCTGAGTTAAAAAGGATCAGCGGCTCGGTGTCACTGCTTACGTTGGATGTGTGTGGTACAGCTCAGCTCTTAGAGGGGATACAATTCTTGCACTCATTCCAGTGCACAGGAGGACCTGCTTCTGAATTCTTGGATTCATTTTCTTTTATTAAAGAACTGCAGGAGTTATTAAACTTTCCTTTGCAATTCCAGGAAATTGGTATTATTAACAAAAGACTAAAATGTCTCTGTGTACCCATTAGAAGAACCGAGTCCTTCACCTGACTGTCAGACACACACTTTGTGTATTTGTGATGTGAAGATGACAGCCTGGCTCCTCTTTTCCCCCAGAAAGCTCTAGGGCTTGCTTTAAACCTGAGCAAACTGAACACCAGCCCCACATCAGCATTGCTTTGATACCAGGGAACCATAGGACCTGTACTCCTGAGCCCTGAGCGGAGAAAGCATTGAAAGTGTTCAGATTCATATGTTTTATCCCACTCCGGTGTCCCAGAGGGCAGCCATCTGTCATCACCTGGGGATGCCAGACAGCAAGAATGGCACCTAAGGGTTCTCCTCCTGCACACTCTCAACAGGACCCTCAGTTGCAGGGGTGGTGGGGAGAGTCCCAACACCACCCTTCAATTTCACGAGTGGCATCTCAGCCGCTCTCCCAGCAGTTTGAGGTGGTGATGGGCTGCACTCCAACCATCTCTGTTTAGCCTGGAGGAGACCCAGAGGAGATCTCATTAATGCTTGTAAATATCTAAAAGGTGAGGGTCAGGAAGATGGAGCCAGACTCTTCTCGGTGGTGTTCAGTGACAGGACAAGGAGCAATGGGAACAAACTGGAGCATGGGAGGTATAAATCTAAGGAAAAAGTTCTCCACTTTTAGGAGGGCAGAGCTGCCTGAGGAGGTTGTGGAGCCTCTGTCTCTGGAGGTATTAAACCCCCACCTGGATGTGCTCCTGGGTGATTTACTCTGGGTGATCCTGCTTTGGCAGGGAGTTGGACTAGATGTGACTTTCAGAGGTTCTTTCCAACCCCTGCCATTCTGTGGTTCCGTGATTCCTCCCCCCCAATTCACGAGCAGCACCCCAACCATATCCTTCCAGTTTTAAGGGCGGCAGGCAGCAATCCAACCACCTCGTCGCCGTTTCGGTGGCAGGCAGCACCCCAACCCTTCTCCCGCACCCCTCTCTCGGGCTTCCCTACGCTCTCCCTCAGGGCAGCGCGCACCCTCTGTGAGCCGGGCGCACTGGGGCCGCCGGTTCGAGTCCCGAGGGGGACGGCTGGTTCGGTACCGGAGCGAAGGGTACGTTCACCCCGGGACTCGCGGAGCCAGACACCGGGGGGTCCCGCCCGAGCGCCGGCGGCCGCGGACCCAGCGCACATGTGCGACCGCCCGGCACATGCTCACTGAGCGCGGCGCATGAGCAGACGCGGCGCGGGGGCCATCGGACATCTTGGGCCGCCCCACACAGAGCGGGGAGCGTAGCCGCCGGGCCCCGGGGCGGGAGCAGCCCGCCGCCCCCCGCACCTGCCCGCCTGCCCGCTCGCCCTGGCGCCGGCTGCCTTCCCTTCCCCCGCCTCCCCCGGGCTGCTGAGAGCATCCCTCCTCCCCTCTCGCATTTGTCTTAATTCTTCTCAGAGACAAGATGGCAACGCCGGCGGCGGTAAACCCTCCCGGTGAGTAGCTGCTGCTGCCGTCGCCCCCTGCGCTGCAGGGAGTCCGTCTCGCCCCACGTGGCGCCGCCGCACAACACGTCCCCCGCACCCCCGCCCAGGCACACACCCGCCGCCGGACACGGCGCGGGCCCCCGCAGCCGCTCAGCCCCGCGGTCCCGGGCTCGTCCCGCGGGTCGGCGGCGGCCGCTGGCTGCGAGCCGGAGCGGGCGCGACGCCGGCGGCGGGGAGAGCCGGGCCGCAGCGGGCGAGGAGCCGCCCGCCTTGGGACTGCGTCGAGCCGGAGAAGCGGGAGCCGCTGGGTTTCTTGGTGCTGCAGGAGTCCGGCTGCCGCATGTGGCTGCGGGGGGCCGCCGCTGGTGTCGGCACCGCAGGAGTGAACAGTTGTGCATAAGCATACGCGGGCAGACGGCTCAGACGAGAGGGGACGTGCTCCCCGGGCGGGAAGGGTGGCCGTGGGTTTCGGCTGCACCGTGCTTTTCCTCCTGTAAATTAACCAGGTTTATTGTCAGGAAGCAAAACCGGCTTGTGAAGCGTTGCTTGGAACCAAAACAAGGGGTCGAAACTGACCAAGGGCAGCGTGTGCAGGGTCTTTGCCCTGTGTTCATTTCCTTGCTGAAGGATGCAATAAATACTTTCTGTTAATGCCGCTTTTATGACGAGAAGAAACTTGGTAACGTTTCCTCTTGGCGTTGCTCCTGAGGGAAGCCATTCCCTCACCTTGTGTTACACGTCTGGGAGATGCAACATGGGTTTTGTTGAGTGTGTGATGGAGTGAGCTGGGTTTGGATGAAACGCCACAGCGTGTTGGCGATGTACTTGGATCCACTTTGTGTTGGATCAACAAGTATCTGACGCCAAAACCAAGTAAGGCAGTGAGTGTTGCACCGGGCTCGTTACTAAAGAACAGAGTTTTTGTCAAAGGTGGGCCCCAGTTTCACTACTTTTAATCCATGATCACGTTCTGTCGCCTTCTGTGGTGTTGAGTTCAGTTCTGACAGCTCAGGACTTGCCTGAATAATGCCAGCTGATGTTTAAAGGTCGTTCTTTAGATTAAATCCTGCTGCAGGTGGTTGTGTAGTTGTCCTAAAGTAAATATTGTGACATAAACAATTAATTTGGTTCAGTAAGTGTCAATAAAATAAGCAGGGCCAGATCTTTGCCAATCAGATTAAGTTTTAATACCAGAATCCTAGGCATTAAATGAAAATAAATATTTAATGGAGGATTATTAAATATTATTTAGCTTCCAGGGTACGATGCCACGCATGATAACAGAGAGTCTCATTGTGTGGTGAGCTGCTTGGCAGCCAAAGCAGGATATGAACAGCCTTCTTTGACTTGGGTTTGCCATTCTCCTGCCTGCTCCTCCAAGCTGTGCACTGGAGGAGCAGCCCCAACCACTTACAGGTCTCTGCTGGAACCTCTGAATTACAGTAGAGCCTGGTGGCCCTTTCGCCCTACCCATTTCCACTCTGTTTTCACCTGCCTGCAGCTGAAGCCGTAAAAAGCTGTGTGGTTGCCCCAGGTGTGGTGTGCATGCACCACGGAGCAGCCTCAGAGTTTGACAGTTGTTCTCCTGCGACCACTTTGTGTGTTCAGAGAGTGCTGTGGGATTATTGGAGAAACAAACGAATAGGAGGGGAACAGAGAGCCATGCGTGTTGGCTGTCTGCGTCTCCATTCAACATCTGACACCGCTCCTGCTGACCTGCAGTGTGGTCCTCAAACTCTCTGAAGAGCAGGCTACTGCTCCACGGGAAAGATGGGGATGTGTCTTGGTTTCCTGAAATGAACCAACATCTACATCTGCAAGGCTGAGGTTGCAGAGCATCGTTTCACTTCTTGTCTAGGCAGTTGGAGCAGACCTGAGCTGAAAGACAAACTTACTGGCTGTTAATGGTCCTCCCACAGTTGCTGTGCGTGAGCGTGGCTGCCAGACAAATGGGAGCTACACATGGGCTTATCAAAATGAGGAGGTTTGGAGGCAGGAGGAGATGAGAAGAGGCTTTGGATCTGTAGTGTAGTGCTGCGTTTGTTCTACCACGGAGAGCAGAAGACAGAGCGGCGTGGAATACCTTGACTTGTGCCTTGGGGCTTTTAAGTCATAATGTGTTGCTTTTATTATTTCTTTTGGATTAACTGCAAAGCAGTGCAGAGAAACAGCTAGCAGCTATGGCAAGAGGATTTTAATGCTGCTGTTTTCTCTTGGGGCCAAATCCTCAGCTGGAGTAATGTGAAAGTAGCTCTGTTAGTACTGGTGAAGCTGTGCTCCGTTACGCCAGTTGGCTTTCTGAGCCACAATGTTAGGGAAGCACAACAGAGAGATTAACTTGTTAAGCATCTTCAGTGATGATTAGGAATTACAATATGATTAAATTTTTATTAAGCAATTGTCTGGGGTTCTAATAACAGTTGATAATTTAGGCAGGACATTAACTTGCAGCTACCACAACACAAATACCTGTGGTTTTAGCCCTACTCCGGATAGCGGGATGGGGATTAGTGGAGACGGAGAAACTGGGGAGTCTTTCAGTGTGGCATCTCCTGCTACAGAACCATGCATTGCTCTACAGCCTCATTGTCTCTTTTGTGTTTGATGCAGAATTATCCATTTCCCCACTGATCTTTTTTTCTTTTAATGGAGAGTTTAAGTTATGAGGGCTCCTGGGAGTAGAAGCAAATTGCAGCCTGTTCTGGCTCCCAGGAGCTGCAGCATCAGGGACTGAACCGTGGTGTGGGTAAGGCCACTTCTGTGGGCTGTGTTGGATCTAAACTGATGGCTCTTTTTGGTGAAGGTGTTCATGCATAGCTGCAGGTAGGCATTGCCCTGACAAAACTGGGGGGCTCTGTGGGATAGTCTCCTTTCTTCCTGCGTGCTTCGCCCAGGGAAGGGGATCTGCTCAGAAGCACTTTGTTCGTTTGGCGTAATCTGGGTGACTAACTGAAGAGTGAAACACAATGCAGGTGTGTGGGAAGCTCATCTGCATTGGCACAAAGCATCAGAGTTAATTTATTTCCTCCTGAAATAAGATTGGCATATTAAATGGGACTTAAGAACAAAAAAGATGAACTTGTGGAGGTGTAACAAGCATTTCATAAATTACTGCTTGCAGTGGAGTAATTGAGTGCCTTGTCTGTTTTAAATGTATGTATTTTTGGAAGGCAAACTTGGCCATAACTGTTGCTACTTCAGGGTCAGATTTTGCTTGCATGCAGTACATGGTGTGCATCTGGTGCTAGCCAAGTTGGGATGAAAACATAAAGCTTCTAATGAATCCAACATGTCCTCTTTTTGAGATAGAATAGAATAGAATTAACCAGGTTGGAAAAGACCTTTGAGATCATCAAGTCCAACCCAACACCTAATCAACTAAACCATGGCCTCATCCAGTCTCTTCCTAAACACCTCCAGTGATGGTGACTCCACCACCTCCCTGGGCAGCACATTCCAATGCTGCTGGTCTTGGGTGGTGAGTTGCAGTCTGGCTCATTCTCATGGCTGGTCCCATGAGCAGGTGATGTGAGATGAACTGGTTGTGTCCATTCAGCTCTTCCTGGTGAGGTATCCCTAGATGGAAGGGCTGTCCCGGGTAGTACCCACAGGCGTGTTGCCACCTGCCACAAACTCATCAGCCAAGCCAGAAGAAAGCATGAGGTTTCAGAGTCTGCCTGGAGTTACACCAGAGGTCAAACCCTTAAGATGCATTTTTGGCTCTGCTTTAAGATTTGGTGAATCCTTACAATTGTACTCTTATATTTAATTGGGGGGGGGGGGGAGGGAGTAGAAAGTAGTAACTGAGTAGTAACTGTTCCTGTAATCACTGAAGCTCCTTTAATGTTTTCTTTTCAAGCAGAGAGCCCAAAGCCCAAATGTCTGGAGAATAACCTATCCCCAGAAGGGCATCTACTGAAGTGTTGAGGCAGAGGGAGGTGGTGAGCCATGAGAGGAAGGAGTTGCTGTGGCTCAAGGCACCGCAGCAGCTGATGGGATGCTTTTAACCTGGGGCTAATCCAAGACATAAAGAAGCCTTGAAGAAAAGTGACTGAATGATCTCACTTTACCTTCAGTTTGTAATGAGTTAACAGCAAATTTTATGTCATAGCCATGAAACTTCCCATGGCAGGGGGGTTGGAGCAGATGATCTCTGAGGTCATAGAATTGTCAGGGTTGGAAGGGACCTCAGGGATCATCTAGTTCCAACCCCCCTGCCATGGGCAGGGACACCTCACACTACAGCAGGTTGCTCACAGCCACATCCAGCCTGGCCTTAAAAACCTGCAGGGATGAGGCTTCCACCACCTCCCTGGGCAACCTGTGCCAGTGTCTCACCACCCTCATGGGGAAGAACTTCCTAACCTTCCAATCTGAGCCATGCTAGGATATGTCTTCCACCACAGAATAGTTATTAAAAAAATACATATTTATTGTAATATATTATTATATTTATTACAAATTTGCAGGTTAGTTCCAAATACATTCCCCCCCCTCCAACAGCATAGTGTTTCCACATGCCTCTTGATAGCAATGCAAACCAATCCAGATACTCCTGATTTCTGTAACACCAGAAGCTATTGCTGTTTCTCCTTTCCACTAAGAAAAAAATTGCTGCAGAGATTAGTTAGCAAAGTGGTTGGGGGGGTGGTAAGTAAAAAAATAGCCTTTTCTAAGAGTCAAAGGAAAATAAGACTGTTGATGTAGTGATTATTGTTATTAAGAGGACAGAAATGGGGCTGTCATTATGAAGATGTATGCAGAGATGATGCTTTAGTGGCTTGTAATGATCAGATATTTGTGTCATTTGGAGTAATTTTGAGGGGGGGGTCTGACAAGTACAACTTGGAGACTGCTTTAATTCAGTGCTACCTGCAGAAAGCACAGTGTTATTGAAATTTACAGTAGAAAAGGGAAGGAGGGAATCTTAAGAGGTGGGAATTGAGCTCCCAGGTCTTGTGGTAGATCTCTGGCAGATTTTTTCCAGTCTATCTATAGCAAAATGCCTTTGGGTGGCCAGCAGTGTTTGGAAGGAGATGAATCATCTCAGGCTGAGCTGTTCTGTCTGGCCAACACTGGAGTGCAGAGATGCTGTCTTGGCTGCAGACGTGTGCAGATACCAACCCAAGCTACACTATTCTTGACTTGATTGTGGGAGTGTGCTCAATATAGGTGCCCTGGGCTGTGTGGGACAGAAATCTGCAAAGATAGAGATGCTCCTTCACCCATTCTGTAAGAGAATTGGTGCAAAAACTTGGATTTGCTGGACGATACAGGCAAGAAAAAAACTGACATTTGAGGAGCCTTGAGTGGGTGTTTGCTGCACAAACAATCGGTGGAGTTTGTTTCCTGCCCACACTATTTCCTTTGTTCAGATGTAAAGCATTTCCTGTCACCCCACCTGGATCAATCATTCTGTCAAATGAAGAAAAAGGGAGATTTTTGTAAGGCTGCATTTGTACATTTTAGCTTCTGGTTATTATCCAGAGAAGATAGATGCAGGCTGCTGGCAAAGGAAAAAGCTTGGGGGGGAGGAAAAAAGACAATTCATCATTTTCCATTGTTTAAAATGAAAGTGCAGATGAACTGATTGAATAAACCCCTGTGGACCAAGCACCCAGGTTTTTGAATGTTTGTTGTCACAGGATGTCAGAGAAGTTGATGGAAATCCAGCCTTCAAAATCACACAGAATCACAGAACTGTCAGGGTTGGAAGGGACCTCAAAGATCATTCAGTTCCAACCCCCCTGCCTTAGGCAGGGACACCTCACACGAGATCAGGTTGCTCAGAGCCACATCCAGCCCGAGGAATGTTTCTGAACTTCCTGCTGCCTCTTGTTTCCTGTGTTGTCTTTTCTGTTTTACCTGGGTTTTTTTATTTCTCTCTTATGTTTTCAGTCCTGCTTTCCCCTTAGTAGAATGGAACAGAATTAGCCAGGTTGGAAAAGGCCTTTGATATCATCGAGTCCAACCTATCACCCAACACCATCTAATCAACTAAACCATGGCACCAAGCACTCCATCCAGTCTCTTCCTAAACACCTCCAGTGATGGTGACTTCACCACCTCCCTGGGCAGCACATTCCAATGGCCAATCTCTCTTTCTGGGAAGAACTTCCTAACATCCAGCCTAAACCTTCTCTGGCACAGCTTGAGACTGTGTCCTCTTGTTCTGGTGCTGGTTGCCTGGCAGAAGAGACCAACCCCCACCTGGCTACAACCTCCCTTCAAATGGTTGTAGAGAGCAAGAAGGTCTCCCCTGAGCCTCCTCTTCTGCAGGCTAAGCAACCCCAGCTCCCTCAGCCTCTCCTCATAGGGCTTGTGTTCCAAACCCCTCCCCAGCTTTGTTGCCCCTCTCTGGACACCTTCCAGCAACTCAACATCTTCCCTAAACTGAGAGGCCCAGAACTGGACACAGGACTCAAGGTGTGTCCTAACCAGTGCTGAGCACAGGGGCAGAACGGCCTCCCTGCTCCTGCTGGCCACACTGTTCCTGATACAGGTCAGGATGCCATTGGCCTTCTTGGCCACCTGGACACACTGTTGGCTCATGTTCAGCCTACTATCGATCAGTACCCCCAGGTCCCTTTCTACCTGTCTCCATCTTCCCTGCAGCTCCCATGTTTCAGCTGTGGTGCTGTGCTGACTTCTCGGTGCCTGTTCAAATGTAAATGAATCCTGGCGATGTACCGGGCTTCTAAATGCAGATTCCATTCTCTAGGTAGCATCTGAAGTCCCCCTTAAAGAAAAGTGGGACTTTTTCCCCCCCCCCTGTTCTAAGTAGCAACTGTGCTGCCTTCCGTGTAAGCCAGTGAGGCATCACCAGCTGGCTGAAGAGCCTCTGTTAGCTTGCATCCACCCCAGATGAATCTGTGTTGCTGTTTTGTTGGAGGCCAGCTCATAACATTCGTTTCAAATGTTTAGGTTTGAGCTGCTGCAGTTTTGCTCATCTAAATGTCAGCTGAATGTGACAAATAGAATCATACAAAATAATTACCATTTTCCCCCCCTCTAATCAAGCAAAAGGGGTGTTGGATTGTTTAATTACTGCCTTTGCCAGCATGCAGATGGGAAGGCTTTTCAGGTAAGTTGCTCAGACGAAGTGCCTGCGATGGATGGTAATTAACAACTGGCTCCTCATTGGTATGTTAATTGCCCTTCCGTTTGTCCCGGTGCTGGTCCTTGTTGAAAGGTTCAGTTGCACCGAGCTGGAGCTTCGCTTCCTGGCAAGCAGAGGCTCTGTCAGAACAGTTTGACTCTCAGATATATGCAAATATTTTATGGGGAGAGGCATGCCAGTAAATCACTGAGCTGCGACGAACAAAAACACTGCAGATTTGTATTCCTCAGAGGGAAAAGGCAAAGCCCTTTCAGTGCAACCTACAGGCCTGGGGTTGAGGAATGGTCTCTGGTGCTTTCCCAGTAACAATCCAGCAAACAATTGCAGGCAAGGAGGTGATTTCAGGGAGCTGTGTCCTGCTGTCTCTGTGGGCACCTGGCTGCTGTTCAGTGCCCTTGCATTGCGTGTGTTTTCAGAACTGGATTGCCTGTAATAGCTGGGTGAAAAAAACAGAGGGATCTGGAAATGCTTTTGAAACTCAGGGTGAAACTGAGTAGGAATGCAGGGAGAACTAAAGTAGCTTCTTATGAATAGATCCTGTCAGTAACCTCAGCTCTTACTTGGCTTGCAGCTCAGTTTTTATGAGAGTGCAGATTGTCTTCTGTTACTTGGATGGTGCTTTAGAATCAGAACCTTTTAGGCTGGAAAAGACTTGATGAGCAAAGCAATCACAAACTGTGTCCCCGGGGCAAGCAGAAAAGGTCCTGGAGCTCTTGTCTCCAGCTACCACCTTGCCACATGAGGCCAGATGTTAACCCTTAGCTGCCAAGTTTGCTCTCTGCAGAATGCATCCCCTGTCTCCAAACTGCAGTAAGCACAACCAGGCTGCAGCTGGTGTTCCCAAGTTGCTCGGTAATGTCCTGAAGAGGGGCAGGCTGGTAGAGCTACATGCCTGACCAGCATGCCAGCATGAGGCTGGTGTTTTCATTTGCTAAGCCCCTGTCATATGGAAAGTGGTTAATGGGTCCCAGTGCACAGTGACCCTCAGACTCTACAATCTCTCTGGGCAGCCTGTTCCAGTGCTTCATCACCCTCACCATGCAGAAGTGTCTTCTTGTGTGGAGGTGGAACCTCCTGTGTTCCAGGTGTACCTGTTGCTCCTTGTCCTGTCACTGGGCACCACCAAAAGGAGCCTGGCACCCTCATCCTGACACCCACCCCTCAGATACTTATTTCAGTCTGGAGAGGAGAAGGCTGCAGAGGGACTTTTCATGAGGGTGTCTAGAGAAAGGACAAGGAGGAATGGTTTGAAGCTGAGGCAGAGCAGGGTTAGACTGGAGCTGAGGAAGAAGTTCTTCAGTAGGAGGGTGGTGAGACTCTGGAATAGGCTGCCCAGGGAGGCTGTGGCTGCCTCCTGCCTGTGGGCGTTGGAGGCCAGGTTGGATTAAGCCTTGAGCAGGTGAGTCTAGTGGAGAGGACCTCCTGGCTGAGGGCTGCTTGGAGGTTACCATCCATGGTGCTGAAAGGGCTGGAGGCTCCACCGCCGCCGTACCACAGCCCAGCTATGCATTAAAGACTGCGGGGGGTCGCGGTGAGCTGCATCTCTGAGCGA
Organism: Dryobates pubescens; assembly: GCF_014839835.1. NCBI lineage: Eukaryota > Metazoa > Chordata > Aves > Piciformes > Picidae > Dryobates > Dryobates pubescens. The sequence goes on from NC_071628.1 coordinate 6,316,825, forward strand.
TGATCGTGAGCAGTTGAAGTGCTGAGGACTTGTTCTTTTCTCCTGCCTCGCTCGTCGTGGCAGTGATCTCCATCAAAGGCGACAGTGAACTGCTGCAATTAAGAATGTGTTAAATGAATGTAAGAGTTTTCTCCGAAGCCCACTTTTTGAAGCCTGAAGGGTCCAAAGTTTTGCAGTTCCTACACAAATCCTTAGGAGAAACAAACAACAAACCACAACTAAACCGAAATGAAACCATATAACATCTTTGCAGATTCTCTGCCACCATCTCTCTGCATTTGTGATTTAAGGTTGTTCCAAGTGAAGTGTTTGTTGCACAGATGAGGCTGAACTGGATTCTTGCTGAGAACAGAATGGCCTGGATCAGCTATGCTACAGGGAATGGCTATCCAGAAACAGCCCAAGAGAGAATCTTCCTCCCTTGTTCTTGATGAGCATTGTGAAGTACTTAGGGGTTTATGAGTTTTGGGGCTTCTTGTAGCTTATTCAGGCTTGAGACTTGGTTCTTGAATGATCACAACTGGTTTGTTTCTTCTGAATGTTTTATGAACTTGCTGTCCTCTGTGATGCCTTCCTGATAGAGAAGGGCAACAAAGCTGGGGAGGGGTTTGGAGCACCACCCCTATGTAGAGAGGCTGAGGAGCTGGGGTTGGTTAGCCTGGAGAAGAGGAGGCTCAGGGGAGACCTTCTTGCTCTCTACAACTACATGAAGGGAGGTTGTAGCCAGGAGGGGGTTGGTCTCTTCTGCCAGACAACCAGCACCAGAACAAGAGGACACAGTCTCAAGCTGTGCCAGGGGAGGTTTAGGCTGGATGTTAGGAAGACGTTCTTCATAGAAAGAGTTATTGGCCATTGGACTGTGCTGCCCAGGGAGGTGGTGGAGTCACCATCCCTGGAGGTGTTTAAGAAGAGACTGGATGGGGCACTTAGTGCCGTGGTTTAGTTGATTAGATGGTGTTGGGTGATAGGGTGGACTTGATGATCTCAAAGGCCTTTTCCAACCTGGTTAATTCTATTCTATTCTAAAAGCAGCTCATGCCAGTGTAGAAAAAGGAAGATCATAGAGGCCATAGCAGCTTTGATACAACAGCTGAGGTTGTGCCTTTCTAGGATGTAGTAGTCTTCTGGTTAAATGTATCTTGATATCCTTTCACTCTTCAAACAAGCTACCATCATGTATTTCCTGCCATTCGAGTCACTAAACTTAACCTTATTTTTTCATAGGCGTTGTCCTTCTGCTTCCCTTTGGTTCTGAACTGAAAATGGGTCTGAGGCTTATGATGGTCTCTAACATTTTAGTGACAGCTATCAGCCTGAATATCTTTTGCCCACCAAAGTTTTCCCTTTTACTTGTGGTTCTCCCTCCAGGTTCTGTGCATGCTTTACAAACGGGGGCCCAGGAAATGTCTTAAGTAATGCTTGAAGTTAGGCAGCTGTAGGATGGCACAGTGAAACAAAACCTGAGTGATGGGATGCAGTAGCTGAATGAGAGGATGGGTGGCTTGACTGGTTGGCATTTTGGTACAGCAGAGTCAGCTGGAGATGTCTGAGTGGGTGGAAAGAACATTAACATGAGCTTCATGCTGAATTGTGTTTTGCTCGAGGAAAACTATTCATTAGTCTCATAGCTGGCACATGCCTTTTCATTCCTTCTCTAAAGTGCTATCTGACTGCTTTGATCAAAAGGTTGATATGACATTAAGGAATTGGTTCTGCCTCATCTACTGATGATGTGCAAAAGCTGTCCTGCCCTTGGCAGAGTTGAAGAGAGACCCAGGCAGCATGCCAGCCCTCGCTGTGCTCTGGGAAGGGCATGCATGTGGTGAACGTTGGGGGTGCGCAGAGTCATGGCTCCATCTCGGAGCGTTAGCTGTGGAAGTTAATAATGTTCCCGAGTTCAGCTCCAGACTTTGCTGTGCCTCCACCTAAACCCCTTCATTGGTATTGGCTTTTCAAGATGGTCATAAGGACAAAAGGTTCTTAAATCATTGCTAAATATAGAATAACTGTGGTCATTCTGAGCAGGAGTTTCAGAGACCAATAAATTCTCAATGCACAGGAAAGTCCTTGGTGTTACAAGCTGCCTGCATCTGTGATTTTATTGCTGGCTGGCTATCTAGTGCTTGAGAACTGACCAGAGAAGGAGGTTGTCTTGCGGTACAGGCACTGGACAAGGCTGGAATTTACTGCAGGCCTCCTCCTCAGCCTCTGACAAGTAACATCCCCATGCCATAGTCAAGTCATCTGGGTCTTGGTTCTCTTTCTCTTCTCTCCAGTTTGCCTGTCCTGTGTGTAAGACTCTGTGTTCAGGGATGCTTTGTTCATCTGTGTCTGTTATAAAATGACTTATTTGTAGGAGAGTCTGCAGTGCCTATCCTGAAGCAAGCACAGAATATTATTTTTCATAGTGATACACTAAGTGACACTGCTCTAATGACAGACTTCTATTGCAACCACATTTATACTGAGCTGCTTCTCTCTTTGAGAGGAAGAGGAGGTAAAAGAGCAGAAGGAGCAGATATTGTTTGTTCCAGGCACATGAATAATGGCTAATTGGTGTTTTCTGCATGCAGTATGAGGTGTGATGTTGGAATAATGTGCTTTTAAGTGTGTTGGCAAAATATACAGAATGTTAGGGGTTGGAAGGGACTTCCAGAGATCATACAGTCTAACCCTGCTGCCAGAGCAGGATGACCCAGGGCAGGTCACACATGAACACATCCAGGAAGGGTTTGAATGTCTTCAGAGAAGGAGACTCCACAACCTCTCTGGGCAGCCTGCTCCAGGGCTCCAGCACCTTCACAGTAAAGAAGTTTCTCCTTAAGTGAAACCTCCTCTGCTCCAGATCACTGAGCAGAGCCTGTCCCCATCCTGCCAACACTGCCCTGCACATCTTTATCAACAGGAATGAGGGCACCCCCTCAGGCTCCTGAGCTCGAAGCTACAGAGCCCCAGCTCCCTCAGCCTGTCCTCAGCAGCTTTCTGGCTCTGTGCTGGACTCTCATGCAGTTTCCTGAGGCCCTTCTTGAGCTGAGGAGCCCAGGAGCACATGAGCATAGCTGGAGTGCTGGACTGCCAACAATCCACCTAGCTTTAAAGTCTTTATGTAGGCTTTCCAACTCACTTCTTGCTATCTTGACTTATGGTTGCTTTTATCACTTCATTTGCCTTAAAGTGTTTGAATTAAGACCGAGAGCAAAATATTCATGCTTCACACACGGGAGAAATGACCAAACTACACGAAATACACAGTTACAGAGAGTGAAAATTAGGTGATAGCTTTCAAGGGTTTGTTGTGTGAAAGAGTTTTAAAGGAGTTTGGGGTGGGGGGGAACGTTTGGTTAGGGTGTTAATTCAACCTGCTCTTCAGATCGAGGGACCAAGCCGTCCCTGGAAGTAAATACATTTCAGAAAGCAAATTGTGATTCTTCCTACTGCTGAAATGTGATGATGAAGTCTTTGCAGTGGATTCTTGGTGAGTGCATTTGGCTGCCATTTAGTTGTTTGCTTTGTTGCACGGAGTCCCTGCGGTAGCTGGAACCCGATGGCTAGGCTTGGCGTTCAGACTCATTTCTCTGTCCTTTGCACTTGTCTGTGCTGCTCTACAGTCAGCAAATATCCAAGCAAAAAAAAAAAACAACAAACCAAACTTAGGCTGGTCAATATTTACAGACAAACACTCAGCTTGTTTTTTTGACAAACATCCAGTTTGTTTGTAGTGAGAATTTGTCAGTATCCTTCGCTGCTTTAGTTCTGGTTTACCCACAGAGCTGTCTGTATACTTTTGGGGGCAAGCTGCTTGTAATGGGCGTTGAATGTGTTTGATATGAATACAGAGACATGGGGGAAAGGATCTTTTGTTGGTTTTTGTTTGCTTAGTAGTTCACTGGTAGGCTGTGCAGTGAGTTACTGTGTTTTGTAGTTGAGGGAAAAACAGGAGGGCATGGCCGGCAGAGCTGGAGACTTCTTCACAGCCTGGCAGAGCTTCCCTGGAAGCATCATTTTCTCCTTCTAAAACTGGTAATTTTAAGAAGTAAGACATTCAATGAGATAAAAGCTGCTGAGGAAGTAAATGAGTGAAGAAGTTAAGCAGAAAAATGTGAGCCAGAAGTTCACAGCATCACAGAATGGCTCAGGTTGGAAGGGACCTCAGAGGTCGTCTGCTCCAACCTCCCCGCCATGGGCAGGGACACCTCTCAGCTAGACTCAGCTGTTCAAGGCCTCATCCAGCCTGGCCTTCAACACTCCCAGGCAGGAGGCATCCACAGCCTCTCTGGGCAGCCTATTCCAGAGTCTCACCACCCTCCTATCAAAGAACTTCTTCCTCAGCTCCAGTTTAACCCTGCTCTCCCTCAGCTTCAGACCATTCCCCCTTGTCCTGTCTCTAGACACTGTCATGAAAATTCCCTCTGCAGCCTTCCTGTAGGATCCCTTCAAGGTGTTGGAAGGCAGCTCTAAGGTGCTGTTGGTGTCTTCTCTTCTCCAGGCTGACCAGCTCCATCTCCCTCAGCCTGTCCTCCCAGCAGAGGTGCTCCAGCCCTTGGATCTTCTTTGTGCCTTCCTGAAGGCTGGACTGGAATGCTTTATAAACTAGGGCTGGAGTTTGGAACGTGAATGGATTGAAGTCACGGATGACACCAGTAGCCTGTTCACTTGCACATCTGAGTCATGGCAAGTTTTTGGTCCTCCTTGCTGCTGTGGAAAGTGAGGAGGTTTGCTGGTGTCTCCCATCTCTAGAGAAAAGGGAAAAAAAAAGGAAGGAAATGTTAATCAGAGAAGCTTCTTTGACTTACTCAGAGTTCAGTAAGGAATAAAATGTGCTGAATATTAAATGTGCAAGGCTTAGGGTGGGTTTCTGAGATGGGGGTAAATGTGGTTTCTTTTTTCTCCCACAATTTTAGGCAAAACCCATCACATCAGAAACTGTGAGGAAGGGGAGAAGCACTGAAGCACACCCTGCTTTTTAGATGCTTTGGGGTGCAGAGCGATAACTCTTTCTAGGATATTCCCCATAAATATGCTTATTCTCATTAATAAATTGGGATGTGGAAACACCTGAAAGGCCAATTAATTATCATAACATCAAATAAGCATCATTTGCTTGTTGATCAAGCAGAACTGAAGTCATTAGTGCTATCAATAAGGTGGTGTTTGATGAAAACACTGGCATTCTGATTACCCAACAGTGCCCAAGGACACTGTAAATACACTGATAATTAAGTGCTGGGTAATGCAGGCTGCTGCCTGAATGAAATGTAGCATTAGGTGTTCAAGGGGAGATTGGACGTGGCACTTGGTGCCATGGTCTAGTCGTGAGGTCTGTTGGGACAGGTTGGACTTGATGATCCTTGGGGTCTCTTCCAACCTTAGTTATACTGTGATACTGTGATAACCATCCCCTTCTGAGGCACCCTCAAGTCTTTGTAATGAAGAAAAAAGGCACCTGAAGGACGTGAGCAAGTCCTTTTCAGTGAGTAAGTTAAATCAGAGTGCCCTGAGTTTTCCATCTTGGTGGCTGCACAGTGCTCTTCTGAGCTTGCCACAGCTGGTGGGGAGTCGGAAGTCTGCCTGTGGGGGGATGCATTGCAAAGGCCTCAGGTCTTTGTCCCTAGCTTTTGTCAATGGCTTGCAGGGCAGCTTGTGAGCCACCACTTCAGGTTGATGTGGTCTGATAGTCAGCACTGCCTCAGAAAAAGCAGGTTCTTGAAGGAGTGTAAAATCGGAGCAAGCATATGATGGTGCTTCCCCCGGGTGCCTTCCCACCCTCTAGCTGTGTGTGACTCATGCTTCATGAGCCAGGCAGGACATTTGTGTTTTGGAGCACTCGGTGGATTTCTTTTCCATGGCCATAGAAACTTCCAGTTTCCCATTGCAGGGAGTCTGGGGCTTTCAGCTGGGATGGGTCAGGAAGGCTTGGCAGAGGCAGTAATGGTGCAGGGAGATAAAAGAAGGTGAAAAAGGGGAAGGTTGTGTGACAGTTTGATAGCTGAAACAGTTTCACGTTGGCCTTGAGTAATGGACAGCCTTGGAGTGCCTTCAAAGAAGGGACAAGTGATGCACTGAGAGAAGGAATAGAGGTTTAGCTGTTCTGTAGTCATGAGGATGGCCAGCAAGGGACATGACATCGAGTAGGGCAGGAAATGAGGAATGGTTGGATGAGAAGGTTTCTCTTTCAATGTAGACAGAAGTCCAAGCTCAGCGGGTCTGAGCAGAGGCAGATGTGGCAGAACTTGGCCGTGGCTGGCAGCACAGTAAATGGGATGGCATGGTGCTGTGGGTTGTTTGTTAGACTTGCACTCAAACAAACTCAGGGTTACCCACTTGGCTGTTTGCTTTTCTACTGAGCAACAAATCTTAACCAAGCTCCTTTCACAGTTGGTGATGGTCTGGGTGGGCAGGGCCACGTGCAGGTGTTTCACCTAAATCAGTATCCCTGTGCCTGCCTTTGGTGTAGCTTTAGCTTATCTTGCAGCTTCCACTTTCCCTCCTGGTGGTGTACTGGGTGAAAGAAAGCGAGCCTTCTCTTTCCAAGAGGGGAGGAAAAGATGTCTTGCATGTGAATGTCTACCTGCATGCCAACCAAAACAAGCTAAATGAAAGAGGCTTGTGAAATGAAGAGTGGCCTGAGCTTGCTCTGTCTCTGAGAAAGCTGAAGGCAAGTCCTGACACTTCATTATTTGTGTGCTGTGTTTGTTTGCCCAGGCTGGGTGTGTGCTTCTGTGAGCCCATGAATGGCCTCGCTTTGGCCACCTCTGCCTAGCAGAGCAGCCCCGGGGAGGGTGTTTGCTGCTTCTGATGCGAAGTGAAAGTGATGGAAAATAATTTTGAATGTTACCTTCTGTCTCTTGCACACAACTTCTAATTCTGCAGTTATTTCTGGCAAGCACAAAATGTCAGAGCAGGAGGGAGGGAGGATCACCATTCATTTCAAATGGAAATGCTGCACATTTGGGGGAGCCTGATGGTTTGGCTGGTTTGGGTTTTGTAATTTGTTTAGTGTTTTTGCTGCAGGTCACTAATATCAGGCAAAATAACATCAATAGAACCAGGGCAAGTTAAGGCTGAAAATGGTCAGTGAAGAATTATGTTGTGTGAAGATGCCTGCAGAGCAGGCAGGGTCACATTCAGGCAGCAGGAATGATCTTGCTGCTCTCGACTCTGGTTTCCCTGTGACCTTTCAAGAAAGCTAAGGACCTGCCTCTCTTTTTTTCAATAGAGATTCCATCAATCCTGAATCAAGCCTTTCAAAGACAGGTTTTTCATCCTCTCTGCAAACTGGCCTCTTGCAGTAGCTGCCCTAGTTCCCAGCCCACCTGGCATGTGTGCTTGCCCACTTGTGGCTATTTATACCTGAGAGACTTGCCGAGTGGTGCGGGCTCAGGTTGTGTTTTCAAGGCAAGGTTAGTCCAGGTCCTTGGCTTTGCTTCTAGCCCACCTTGGGGTGCACTTCCAGGCTTTGTGTGTGAGAAGAGCTTTTCTTCTAGTGCCTCTGTCCATTGTAATTGTGGTGGAGACCTAGGCACTGTTCCTTTTGAGTTTAAACCCCTGCCTCTGCAGGAAGAAAGAGTGATCCAATTTTAGAAGCAGGGCAGACATTTAGCTAAGGGAGAGCAGGGTTAGACTGGAGCTTAGGAAGAAGGTATTCAGTGCAAGGGTGATAGGACTGGAACAGGCTGCCCAGGGAGGTTGTGGCTGGGGGTGTTGAAGGCCAGGTTGGATGAGGCCTTGAGCAGCTGGGACTAGCTGAGAGGTGTCCCTGCCCATGGTGGGGAGGTTGCCTTCCACCCTGAGACAGTCTGTGGTTAGGTTCAAGTGAGCATCTTCAGGTTCATTCTACAGTGCAGATCTGAGCCCTACTTTAATGTATTATTTAATTTTATTCTTTTCCAAAGCTATAGGCATGCTTTCAGCACAAGAGCCATTGAGGCTCCTTTTTCCTTTTCGGGGGGGGGGGGGGGGGGGGGGGATGTTAATCTTTCCTCCTTATTTTGAATTCTATCAGCCTCTTTTTTTTTTTTGGAGGGGGTGGGGATGGTCCTAGTTTGGCAGGGCTTGTCAGCAGTCTGATGTGTTGGCTTATTAGAGGGAGTACAAGAAACAGTTCATCTAAGCTAGAGGCTGAATAGGTTGAGAAGAGATAACAAGGAATTATGAATGAGAAGTGGAAGAATAGCCAGGGAAAAATGCATGGGCATATGTGAGGAGGTGAAGTGATGCTATGCTGTTGGTCAGGAAGGCAAGAGAAATGTAGCAGCAGCTACTCTTCCCCTTCTCTCCAGCCTAACCTCCAGGTAGCGAGGTGTGTGTCTTCTGTCTGTGCTTTTAAGTTAAATTGCGCTCTATGACAACCTCTACAGTAGGTGCAGAGTTGTGACTCCAGGTCTTCTGGATCGTGATAAATACCATTCTGAAGTCATTTAGTGGCATATAGATTGTTGGGCACTCAGGCAGAGAGCATGAATGTTGTCCACATCCTTTTCTTATGGCCTGAAGGCTATGGAAATTGTGGTGCCTCAACCACAGGGTAGATCTGGATGAACTGAATTACCAGACATGACTGGGTTGAGAAAGTCCATTAGCATGAAAACTGGAGATAAAGATAAGAAGCTCTGTTAAAATAGCATTCAAAGCCACTTAGGAGTAATGTAGGAAATGATTTCTGGTGTTACAGATTGGAAGACTTGACACTTCCACAGCTGGGGGTTTGAGTGCCTTGCTTTCTGGATGCTTCAGAGAACCCTGATTTTCAGTGCAAGGATCCATCTCACATTGTCCCTCAAGCTGACCATTAAAGTGAGTTTCCTTGAACTAGGCCAAAAGTCTTTGTCAAGGTCTACTTACAATTCTGTGTCTCCATGCCACCTTCTTATGCACATCTCCATGGTGCTGTTGAAGTGCAGGGTGTGCAGAGGGATACGATTTGTACTTGGATTCCAGCACTCCACAAACAGGTGGTGTGGACACAGCAGTGAAGTGTGGAGGCACCATAGAGGATTGCCCCAGTTTGGCTTCAAAACCTGCTCTCCCAGGCTACTACTGGGAGATTGCCCCAGTTTGGCTTCAAAACCTGCTCTCCCAGGCTACTACTGGGAGATTTCCCCAGTTTGGCTTCAAAACCTGCTCTCCCAGGCTACTACTGGGAGATTGCCCCAGTTTGGCTTCAAAATCTGTTCTCCCAGGCTACTACTGGGAGATTGCCCCAGTTTGGCTTCAAAACCTGCTCTCCCAGGCTACTACTGGGAGATTGCCCCAGTTTGGCTTCAAAATCTGCTCTCCCAGGCTACTACTGGGAGATTGCCCCAGTCTGGCTTCGAAACCTGCTCTCCCAGGCTACTACTGGGAGATTGCCCCAGTCTGGCTTCAAAACCTGCTCTCCCAGGCTACTACTGGGAGATTGCCCCAGTTTGGCTTCAAAATCTGCTCTCCCAGGCTACTACTGGGAGATTGCCCCAGTTTGGCTTCAAAATCTGCTCTCCCAAGCTACTGCTGGGAGATTGCCCCAGTCTGGCTTCGAAACCTGCTCTCCCAGGCTACTACTGGGAGATTGCCCCAGTTTGGCTTCAAAATCTGCTCTCCCAGGCTACTACTGGGAGATTGCCCCAGTTTAGCTTCAAAACCTGCTCTCCCAGGCTACTACTGGGAGATTGCCCCAGTTTGGCTTCAAAATCTGCTCTCCCAAGCTACTACTGGGAGATTGCCCCAGTTTGGCTTCAAAATCTGCTCTCCCAAGCTACTACTGGGAGATTTCCCCAGTCTGGCTTCGAAACCTGCTCTCCCAAGCTACTGCTGGGACATGTGGCAGATATCTCTTAGATCTGTTGCACTGCACAGACTTGGGGCATCTCCTCCAGAGTCACAGCAGAAAGGCAGTGAGCAAGGGAGCTTGGTTTGACCTCTAGACCACCAGTTGGGCCACTCTCTTAAATGGCTGGTCGCTGCCTCTGCTGAAGGGCCGGTCTCTCCCTGGGGGGGGAGCAGCTTCATCGCATCATCTGCCCTCCCTCCTTCATGTATCCTGAGCATAGAGCTGTGATGCAGATGGATGATAAAGCTCTGATTTTAATTTTCAAGAAGGAAGCATTTCTCACTGTATGCCCTGTTTCCCCCCCCTCTAGATTATGGGAAGGCACCTCCTCCCCCCCTTTCCTCCCTTCCCCCCCCACCCCCCAAAAAGAAATACTGAGCATTGTGGTGGTGGGAGTTTTGAATCAGACAGGCTTTATGTAAAAAGCCCCTCCCTACCTCAGGAGCCATTTCCAGAAGCTAAACAGTTAAAGTGGAAAATGTTAGTAATTTTGCTGCAAATAAATTGATCAGTATGCAAGACGCTTGTCACCGGCTGAATCATGGGCCACAGTTAAGGTAAACAGATCTGTGATGACATTTTCTGAGCAGAATACCAATGCTGCTACATTTCTTCCCAGAGGTTTCTGACACTTCTTATATGCAGAGAAAATTTCTCTCCCAAGAAGACCTTGCTCAGAGGCGAGCGAGCAGCAGCTCTGTGAGTGGCTTCCCTAAAGGTGGGATTCGTTACCTTCCGCGATTTATTTGTTAGCTTCGCTCTGGGAAGAGCGTGGAAAGGGATGGGGTTGCTCTGCCTCTGCTCCTGCTTTTTCCTTTGCCTGTCCTCCCTGTGCAGCAGATCTTTCTGGTGTGGAGTCTATTTATATAAAGTATCTAGCAGTGGAATGGAAGCAAACCAGGATGGCTAGCAGGAAGGATGGAGATGTTTTGTGTCGGCTGAGAGTGAGCTCTGGTTTGCGATGTCCGTAGTTAAGGTGTCAAAGCAGTGACCGAATGCACAGCTGCATTTTTAGGGTAGGTGTTTCTGTGAAATATTTCTGGCTACACGATGGTTTTGTGTTTTCATTGGCACAGTCTGAAGGCAAAGATATGATTTGGTTTATTCTTCAGTGCCTGTGTGCTCGGCAGAAAAAAAATCCACTCCGCGACTGACCGCGACCAAAATCTTCTTGCCGAGGCGCTTCTGACTCCCGCCTGACTTTGGGCTATGGAAAAATACAGGTTCCAGGGAAGTTTCTCTTGAAGAACGTTAAAAATCTCTGTGTCTGAGGCTGCTCCTTGGAGAGGGCACGTTTGTAATGCTGTGTGTAGCCTCAGAGCCACATTTACTTGGAGGTGATTGGCACCTCGGCCGCTCCGTGGATTAGCGGTTGGAAATCTGTCGCATTTGTATTGATAAAAGTGGAATCTCGTTCCTTTAATCAGATGCTGGTGTCTGACTTTAATCCCATTTATTACAGTAGGTATTGAAGGATTAAAGAGCCCTGTGGGGAGCATGCTCAGTGGTACCTGACATGAAATAGCAAACCTGGAATTGGGCATTAAAGTTACTGTTGAGGATTCAGAGTCCTCTGAGGTGGGTGGAAGCCTTTCTCCAGTAGGCTTTGGATTTAAACCTAGCCCTGGCTGGTGTGTGTGGGTCAGGGGAGAAGAGCCTGGGGATGCCTGAGGGGCTGAAGGTGGTGGGGTTATTAGGCCCTTTTGTATGGTGGACTTTCAGAGTCTTGTCATGCACAGCATCTGGTTGTGTTTCAGTGCTTCACAGCAAGATGTACAGCTGTGGTTTCTGGAGGGGAGCAGAGCAGGAAATGCCATCCCCGGTGCTGTGTGAGGATACCTGACCCGAGCTGTGCTTCCTAGGCAGGTGTCTCAACAGGTCATGAATTTGTCAGACACAAGGTTTCAGGCAGTGGCTGTGGGGTGGGGCTTTCAAGTTTGGGCTTAGGAGATGTGGCTTAATAATTCTGTGCCTAAAAAGAGAAGCCCAGGCTGGTTCTGGCATGCTGCACTGTCCAGGAGTCCTTGCTGTGGTTGTGGCTCTCGTGCACTCCTGAGGTATCCTTGTGCACCATTCAGCTTCCTTTGTGACGTGCACAGGAGCTGGTTTTTGTGCAGACCTGTACAGCAAAGTCTGAGATGAGCATGGAAGGTATTGGGAATAAATCCCTGTGCTTTATCCCTATGTCTTTCATGTACATTTGAAGATTGTCTTTTATTTCAAAAAGATCCCTGGATATTTTGAGCTTAACCTGCATGCAGCAGTGGAGGGAAGTGCAATATCCGACCTTGGCATGTTCAGCAGGGGAAAGAATTCTGGACAGAAATGGAGGGACTAATTCTGCTGCTTTTCCACGGAGCACTGACAGATTTGCCATGGATTAGTGTGGCTCCTCAGGGATCCTCAAGATGAACATGGGTATCAAGTGGCATGATCAGGCCTGTGCCAGGCATGACAGCAATAAGACAGGAGCTGGTATGTGCCACCTGACTGGAAGAACATCCCCTAAAGCTTGTGAGTGCTGTGTTTATCCTGATATCTGTGTTCCTTGGCAGATCTCTGGGGGACTTGCCAGCTTAGGAATTAAATACTGCAGGTGTTTTTTCAGCAGAAAAGTGATTTCTGTTTGACAGTAAGGAACTTCTTTGAAATCCTTTGTTGTTTCCACCCCCCCCCCCCCCCCCCCGAATGCTGGCTTGGTGGCTCTAGATCATTTTCCTGAGCAGTCAGCCTGCCCTTGTTTTACTTTCTGCACACTGTACCCTTAGGCTTGTGTTTTAATTTGCAGTGAAGTAAGCAGCACTTGCTTTATTTCTGTTGGCAGAAGGAAAGTCTCCTCTCAGAGGGTGCAATCTGGGAAAGGGAACAGCTTGTTTCCTGATGTTCATTGCTGCTGAAACACTTGTGTGAACATCAGTGTTAACATGTGTCTGGACAGGGCTGCAGAGGAGCCTGCAAACTAAGATTGTTGACCCAGCCTGCCTTTTTCTGTCATTATTGATGGATTTATTAAATACATCTAGGACCCACTTGACCCCTCCTCCTGCAGTGCTGGGCTTTCATACCAGTTTATGCCACAGCAGAACAGCTCTGCTGGCTTTGAAAGGGCTGCCCTGACCTTGCTGTAAGGGCACAATTGCAGGCTGCCCTTCTCAGTTTGCTTTTGATTGGGTTTTTGGGTTTTGTTGCTTGGGGCCAGTATCAGATGGACACCACTTCTTTTCTGTTTGGTTTTGGTTTATTTTTTTAATGATAGTAGGCTCCCTGGATTACCTCTACCACAGTGTTCCTGGCTGAAATTCCAGTCTCTGGGTGTCTTTTCCCCCCACACCCCGGCTCTCATTTTCTTCCCGGAGCACACACAGACAGATCACTTCCCAGGTGCCTAGTCAGAGAAGCTGTTGATCCATCAGGTTTTATTCCTGGCTCTGCCTTCCCAGGCTGGCCCTCATTTTTGGAGATGTTTCTGCTTTTCTGCTCAGTCCTTTGTTACCAGCATGGAAGTACCACTGAAGATATGGCTCTGTTAGATGCTTGTGGATGGTAGAGGTGGAGGTAATTTGAGAAGCAGCTCAGATCCACTGCTTCTTCTCCCCAGAAGCTCCTGCAGCAGGGAGCTGCTCTGTTTGTGAGTAGCTTTGACAGCCACAATCTACTGCTTGTATTTCTGCCTGACCATCCAGCTTTGATAAAACATCCAACACCCATTCTAGAGATTCAAGATGCCTACACAGTGACTCCTCAGCTAATAAGCTGAAAGAAAGAGGATCTGTTTGTTGCAGGAGGCTTGCTTTCAGGTCATTTTGGGCACTGGTATAACTGAGCCTGTGGGTTGGGTATTCATAGAATGGTTTGGGTTGTAAGGCACCTTAAAGATCATCCAGTTCCAGCCCCTCTAGCATGGGCAGGGACATCTCTCACTAGACCAGGTTGCTCAAAGCCTCATCCAGCCTGGCTTTAAAAGCTTCAGTGACAACCTGTTCCAGTGTCTCACCACCCTCACAGTAAGATTCATTAACCTTTGGAGTTTGTCATATGTTTTATAAAAAAAACCCAGAGTTTTTCATTACTGCCTGAAACCTGCTAACCACTCTTGCCTCTCAGGTCTTCTTACCTTAAAGGCTGAACTAAGAGCAGAAACCAAAATCATTCTGTCCAGCCACAGCCAGCTAAACTGGACATCAGATCAAAAACTATCTGTCTAGAGCAAGGAACCTACAGAAAGAGGTTTACTCAACCTATTTTGAATGCACCTCTAAGCATGGGATGCAAAGCAGTGCAGGGATGGTGCTCTGTTTCTCATTTAGTGATCTATGAAGTTAACCTTAAATAGCCACCTTTGGTTCCTAGACTTGAGAGCAGATCAGCCCAGCCCTTAGCCTGTTTTTCCATCATCTTTGCTTTAGGTGGAGGAAAAGGAGCCTACAGGAATGTCTTACCAGGATTACAAATGTAGCATTGGTCTTACCCTTAAAAGACTGCTCAGAGTTGATCTGAAATTGTTTTGCAGTCACTGCTTGAAAAACAAATAAATGTGGTGCTCTGTGCTGAGCTGTGCTGCTGAGGGACTGGGCCAGTTTCCAGGGGGATTTATCAGCTTGACCACCTGCTTCAATAAATGAGTGAGCAGAGCATTTCAAAGTGACCTTTGGTTCTGTCTCCGAAATGTGAGCTGGAATGGTCCAGGTGAAGGGCTGGCATTAGACCCTTGAAGGTGCTTGTTCTGGCACTAGTGGTTGAGCAGTTGTTTGGCTGCTCGTGCTTGGTTTGCATGGAAATTAGCCAACAGGCATTAATTCAGGGTTTCCACCTAGCAAGCAGCTTTAGACACAGCAGGGCTTCCGTGTGGTGGTGTAGGCAGAGGTCTCCCTGTTTGTCCTTGCACACTTTGTTGAAAAATCTTGGATTGCTCTGTTGCTTTTCAGTTGAAAAAAGGAGTTAATAAAAGCAAATGTACTAGAAGAAATTAGTGGAGCCAGTGAACAGATAAAATGTTATTGCTTGAAATGCATAATGTTGCATAATGGGTTTATGTAAAGCGTGGCAGAGCTGAAGTGTTCTCCAGACACTGTGAAAAACATGGATTCCTCTTTCCATAATTGAAGTGATTTTTATACTTCTCTGTTGGGGGGGGGGGGGGGGAAGAAATAGCAGGATCTTGTTAACAGATTTGCTTTCCATTAGTAAATATAATTTGTTGGAACTCCACAGGCTCTGCCAAGTCTTTGGGAAAAAAAAAATAGTTGGAAGCAGGATCCATTTTCTGTTGAGATAATTGCATGTTGTGACTGTAGGTTTTACCTCCAGAGTGAGGAAAGCAGATCTGCATTTAAAAAGAAGTTTTAATTGCTTGCATCGTTGACAAGAGTAGCACAGAGGCAGAACATGCTTAATCCATGGGATGGAAGAAGAAGGGATAAAACATCATGTCCCACTTTTCTCTTTTGAAGGGTAATGAGCTGTTTTTAACAGGTTGTAAAAGTCCTTGCCAGCAGCAATCTGAAAACTGTTGCACAAGGTGTGCTCTTGCTGAGCCTCAGATCAAAGTTTTGAGGTTTGGTGATCCCATTAACCTGTGGCTATACCCAGAGGACTGGCAGGGGGATGAATATCAGCCTGGATTTCATGCTGGGTTCTGCTCTGCAAGCCCCCCCACAGAAATAGCAGAGCTCCAAGGCTTCCTTTAAGTTCAGTCTGGCCACAGAATGGTTTGGGTTGGAAGGGACCTCTAAAGGTCATCCAGTCCAAACCCCTGCAGTCAGCAGGGACATCCTTCACTAGAGCAGGTTGCTCAGAGCCTTTTCCAGCTTGACCTTGAATATCTCCAGGGATGGGGTCTCAACTAACTCCCTGAGCAACCAGTTCCAGTGTTCCACCAGCCTTTTGGTGCAGAACTTGTCCCTAATATCCAATCTAAATCTGCTCTGCTCTCATTTCAAACCACTGCCCCTCGCCCTGTTACTGCAGGCCTTTGCAAACAGTCCCTCTGCAGCCTTCTTGTAGCCCCCTTCAGGTACTGGAAGCCACTGTTTGGTCTCCCTGGAGCCTTCTCTTTTCCGGGCTGAACAGCCCCAGCTCCCTCAGCCTGTCCTTGTAGAAGAGATGCTCCAGATCTCTGATCATCCTCATGGCCTCCTCTGGACTTGTTCCATCAGGTCCATGTCCTTCCTGTGTTGAGGGTTCCAGAGCTGGCCACAGCACTGCCGGTGAGGTCTCAGCAGCGCAGAGGGACAGCATCCCCTTTCTCCATCTCTGGCCACGCTGCTTTGGATGCAGTCCAGGCTGCCACTGGCACTCTGGGCTGCAAGTGCCCACTGCTGGCTCATGTCCAGCTTCCCCCCAACCAGAACTCCCAAGTCCTTTTCTGCAGGGCTGCTTTCTGTCACCTCATCCCCCAGCCTGGATTAATGAGTATTGTTCTGACCCGTGTGCAGGACTCTGCACATGGTCTCATTGAACCTCATGAAGTCCTTTGAATGCCATCAGAATAGAAACAATAAGCCCCAGTGTCCCTGCTCTAAACTGTTCACCTCACTGGCCAGCTGGGAAGTTTCTGGATTTTGTTTTTCTTGGTACCATGATCCACAGCTTCATTTGTCTTGGGATGTCGGCTCTGCATTGTGCTGTAGGGCAGTTTAACTGCTGTCAAAGGTTGTTATCCTTCTGACAGTGCCTCTGAGCAGTGAAATTAGAACCATTAGGTGAACTGAGATACAGAAGTACCTAGCTGTGATTCTCCTGAGGCATTGTGATGGCTGTTGACAGAACTGGGCTTCTTGTGGGGGAGCTGGGAGCCTGCTGCTCTTTGGTAGGAGAGCTTTACTTGTCCTCAGAAATAAACCCCGACACATTCTCTGCTTGGTTTGGAAAGGGCCTTCCTCTGCTGTTGGCATCACAGGTTTTTCCTTGAAGGCAATGGATTAAAGGATTTCTTTCCCCCCTTTCCCTAACTCTGCATTACAGAGATGGCATCAGATATTCCTGGCTCGGTGGCCTTGCCGGTGGCACCCATGGCAAGCGGACAAGTGAGAATGGCAGGATCCATGCCTTCCAGAGGAGGAAAGCGCCGCTCTGGGTGAGCCTCTTCTCTTTTTATCAGCTCTGATGCTGGAAATGGTACTGAAAACCTGCAAATGTCCCTGTCTCTGTGCGTGTTTATGATGTAATAGTTGTGTATGTGAACTCCACACTGATGTTCTGGTTTTCTCCTCAGTCTCTCTGCTCTTCCTGCAAGATCAAACTGCTGCTAAGTGTTTTGTTCTTTCTTGTGCTTCAAAAGACTTCCAGGTTTGGCAAAACCATCCAGAAGCAGAGCCTGGATCCCATGGCTGTTGTACATGTAATGAGTGCTTACTGCCTACAGCTGTTTAACCTCAAAAGAATTAGTCATGTGTATAAAGGTAGTGAGCTGTATTCTTGCTTGCACATGCAGGCTTACGCAGCTTCATCTGAAGTTTGGAAGCTCTCAAACAGAGGCTTTTTGTTACAGATGTTTTCCTTGCAGTCCTGGGTACAGCCACAGCACAAGAAGGCACTCTTCAGAGACCATAGTCTCACTGGGAATGCAGCATAGTCTGCCTTTAGGAGGAAGCACTCTGCTCTAGCTTCAGGGCTCTGCTAAAGAGGAGAATCTCTTTTATCCAGCCCCAGAGCTTGGAGTGGCGTAGGGAGAATTTTTCCACGTCAGGTTGCCCTGTGGCAGCTCATACTAACCCTCTGTTAGAAGATGAGTGTAGCAAGAGCTGCAGAAGGGCAGGAAACAACTCTCTAGTATTATCAAGCCCTCCTGTTTTGATCAAAGGTTGATCACAAGCAACAGTCTTTGGGTGATGCTTTGTCAGAGATGTCTGACCCGAGAGTGCCTGCAGAAGAAGCTGATTAATCTTACATTTAGCTCTAAACATGGCAGTGGTGGGGCTTAATGGGATTGAGAGCACGAGCAGATTCTCCACTGAGGAGGCCTTAAGGAGAAAACCTTTCTTGTGAGCGCAGCTGTAGGGATTGGTCACCGAGGTGCGTTACCAGTTTTAGGTGTCTGCTCGAGCAAGAGTGCTGGAGTCTCAATCCTGAAATGAATTAACAAGGGAGAAGGTGGACCTTGCCTTGCACATGGAGGGTTCAGGATGGTCATTCTGATGGATGTTCCTTTGGACAGGACAGTTTGGAGATGTACCTACTGAGCGTGCTTCATGTGCTGAGCTGTGACACTGCTCTGAGAAACTCCTGAGGTGGGACGGGAGGCCTGTGTTTGGCTTTGAAACTGCTCTGTGTCAAAACCTGCACTCAGCAGAGGAAACAAAGTGTTGCTGTCTCTCCAGTGCTGCTCAGCATACAGAAGGGCTTGTGCTCTGGAGCTGCAGGAGCAGTTGATCTCTCTCTCGATTCCAAACCGTGTCAACTGCCAATGCCAGGGTGCCAATTCCTGTTACCAAGGCTTGATGCCGCTGGCACCGAGATCTTCTGATGACATGAAATACTGACTTGATGCGAGTTGAAAGCTGTGCTTTAGCTGTTGCATTTTTAACTGTCATCATCTATTTGTGAGAAAGTGGAGTGGGGGGAGGGTGGGAGGAACCAAAAATCAAATGGTTCTAAATATTTAGGATGCGGATGCAGCGAGTATGGATTTGCTGTTACCCCCAGCTGGTGGTGGTTCATCTGTGCACTGTAAGCTCTGAACTGAGAGCCCTTCTGCAAGCCTCAGCTGAGGGTGCATTTTATGGTTTTTTTTCCCAGGGTGTGTGTATTCAGAGCTGGAAGGAAAGAATGCCTGCTGTGTCTAATTCCTCCTGGCTTCCCTTTGAACAAAGTTGCAGCTCACACTCGGTCCTTTCATTCCCGTCCTGGCGATACATCTTTGTACACCTCAATCCTAGGGCATTTCAGAAATGACTGCTTTGTGTCAAACATAAAGGAGTGGAGCTGGTGAACACAGTCATCTTTTTCCAGCTTCAGTTATCTCTGAAAATTGTTTCTTTTCTCATAATTGCTGAGGCAAGCTGGCAGAATAATTGGTGTGTGGACCTGAATGTAGATCAGCTTCAACTCATTGGCTATCCAGAAGGTGTTTCTGTGGTGCAGGCATTCAGCTTCATTGACAGCTTGGGAATGTGTTTTTCCTTTCCATAAATTATACCCAACATTTATAGGGGGTGTGGGGGGGAAGAGTGATAGGTAAGGAAATGCCCTGCAGTGGTCGGTGACTGCCTTAGATTGATGTCATTGCTGGGGCTTTATTTTAATGGGGGTTTTCTTCTGGCTTTACCATATCAGAGGCTGTGTGGGGCTTTTTCACCTTGCTAGGTTATCTGTAGTTGGGGAGGGAGGGTGGGTTGGTGGGGTTTTGGCTGGCTGGTTTGCAGGTGCATGGGTGTAACTCGGTTCAGCAGATAGTCAGGGCTTTTCTCTGACCCAGACCTGTGAGATACAGGGGGAAGAGACCTCAGCCCAGCAGCCTCCCTTCCCGGCTGTACCCCCTGGAGGCTGTGCTGAACACAAAGATGTGGTACAGACCCCATCTGCCTCCCAGCTGCTCCTGACCATTGCTGCCTGCCCCCTTTCCTGTGCTGTGCAATCGTGGCAAGCCACCTTCTGCCGCTGAGAGTTTCACCTCCGCATTCTGTTGCAATGTTCAAATCCTCTCTTATCCCTCAGCTCGGTTTTTTTACCTTGTGCAGGACCACCTTTGCTGGAAGCCTTTCTTTTAATTTATAGTTTGGTATGCAAAATGTTTCTAACTAAAAGTAAATAATTATAAAAGCTGCTTTGGTCACATTTTTTTTTTAATGGTACCCACACATCTTGGGAGGAAAACAGTTTAGTAAGGACCTCGTGCCTCAGGCCTCTTCCTGACTGACATGAGCAGGGTGTAAGGCAAACAAGATTTATGCTGTCTCTTCAAAAGAGAAGAGCAGAGAGCAGCTCTTTTTGAAAGTCTCCTTCTAATGAGAATTTTAAATGAAGATAAAAGATCCTCTTTCTGAAACTTCTGAGATGATGTCATCTGTTGCCATGGAGGCTGCTTCTGTTTTGTTAATGTGCAGTGTACTCTGTGTAACCAGCAGAGCTGATCTGCCAGGGGGTGAGGAATTTGCTGGAATATTATTTCTCTGTTCTGAAGGAGGTTACAGCGGTGCTGTCCTGCCTCTCACTCCACCTTGGGAGGTTACAGTGGTGCTGTCCTGCCTTTCACTCCACCTTGGGAGGTTACAGTGGTGCTGTCCTGCCTCTCACTCCACCTTGGGAGGTTACAGTGGGGCTGTCCTGCCTCTCACTCCACCTTGGGAGGTTACAGTGGTGCTGTCCTGCCTTTCACTCCACCTTGGGAGGTTACAGCGGGGCTGTCCTGCCCTTCACTCCACCTTGGGAGGTTACAGTGGGGCTGTCCTGCCTTTCACTCCACCTTGGGAGGTTACAGTGGTGCTGTCCTGCCTCTCACTCCACCTTGGGAGGTTACAGTGAGGCTGTCCTGCCTTTCACTCCACCTTGCCAGGTTGCAGTGGGGCTGTCCTGCCTTTCACTCCACCTTGGGAGGTTACAGTGGGGCTGTCCTGCCCTTCACTCCACCTTGCCAGGTTGCAGTGGTGCTGTCCTGCCTCTCACTCCACCTTGTAAACACAACCAGACGTGGTGGTTCTGGCAGGACACTGGAACCAATGACTGTACCTGAGAGGTGGAGGTTTAGTTTAGGGTTTGAAAGGGTTGGGGTTTTTCACTTTTACACAGTAAACATGAAATTAGGAAATGTGTTTATGAGCAAAGATGGGACAGAGAGACATTTGCTGTTGCATTTTGGAAGTGTTGCCACACAGGAAGCTCCTTCTGGTGGCTCCTGTAGAAGTGAACCTTTCCAGCCTTTCTGTGTTTGGAGTGAAGAAAGAGCTTCCTGCTTTTTGTGGCTCGCTGGAGGAGCCTGACTGAAGGGCTGGGCTGTGGCCCAAGGAAGAGCTCATCTCTTCCGCTGACCTGACAAGATGATGTGGAACATAACCCAGGTAAGCCAGGTGCACAGTAGGCCCACAGCTCATTTTAGCACTGCCCACAGGGGTGCCACAGAGTAGCTGCCATCTGCGGAGTGGCTGATGAAGTTGTGTGAAAGGGCTGCTAGTGCAGGGTAAGAGTAAAGAGTAAAGGTACAATCGGTAGTGGTGACATGATTAATCCTCTTGGCAGGGAGGCTGGGGCTTTATTCCACTCTACCTCTAGCATGCTTTCTTTAGACTGGAGCCTGGCCTTTGCTGTGTGTACAGCTTTTGGAACAATGTTTTCTTTAGCCTTGATTTCAGCTCTCTAACATAAGAGTTCCCCCTGGTTTCTGCAGACTTCTCTCAGGACTAAGAGGTGCTGCTTCTGATCATCCCACATGAGCTGCTGGCTGGTTCCTGTGGTTTGTTAATTCTAACTGCAGATTTCTGTGCAGAAGAATGGGGAAATTTAAAAATTATTATTATTATTATTAGTTTTTACTTGATTTTGAAAACCCCTTTGTGTTCTTTCTATTCCTGATGAGCTGCTTTTTGGGGGGGGGTGGGTCTAGAGGATACGAGCATGAATGGAATCCACAGTTGTTAACACCTCCAGGCAAAACGGAAATCAAACAAGGCTGAGAACCCACCGCCTTGAACGTTCATGTCGCCATTGGCAGTGTCCTGATTGCTGATTTGGAACTCTTGCTTTTTGCAGAATGGACTTTGATGATGAAGATGGGGAGGGACCCAGCAAATTTTCAAGGTGAGCATTTACAAAGGGCTGGGCAAATCCCTGGCTTCTTTCAGTGGAGAAAGACGACAGCTGTCTCACTACTGACGTTTTCGAGTCAAGCCGAACGTGACCGAAGAACTTGCCAACAGCTTGACCTAAATTCTAGTTAACTGGTTCTATCAGCTCCCTCCTGGCAGGAGCCTGTCTAATGTAGTTACTGGCTCACAAAGCTGGCAAGTACCTGTGTCATCATCTCGCTGGAGTCCTGTCAGAGGAGAAGATTTGTGATTTGTAGCTTATCATTTCAACTGCTGCAGGTGAACTTTGGGTGGACGCTGCTGAAGTTGTCTTTCTGCCACTGGAAATGAGCTTCATTTTGAATTTATTTCAGATGGTAACTGCTTGTTAAGACAATGGGTCAAGATCCTAGGGGTGTGGATTGTTTTTTCTAAGATGAGAGCTCCTTGTGTGCTGTTAAGGTGTAACTGAGGAGTCAAAATTGCCAAAAGAAATGTTAATTAAAGTGGGATTTCCTAGGCTAGAAATAAAAACAAGCATTACAGCATCACTGCCATATATTTTTTTTTCACTTTTCCTTTTCTCCTGGTCACAATTTGCATTTTCTCATTAGAAGCCAAGCAGCTGCAGGTGAGGGATAGCTATTTTGAGGCCTCCAGATAACTGCTGATTATCCATATTGTGGCTACAGCTCTGTAGCAGCAGCCATGTTCAAACACAGCTGTCACCACAGGGTTTTAACAAGGTCTTCCCTGGTCAGTCTGAAAGATAAAAGTGTGCTGAAGATGTGTCCTGACACCATACCATAGCCTGCTGGGCAGCACCAGCAGCACCCCCGTTCAGCTGATGTGCTTTGCAAGAGGATATTGCTGGCCCTGGTGTTAAACTCCATGACCTGAGGGCTAGTCCCTGGAGCTGATTTGTGATGAATGCAGCCTGCTTTGTGCCTGTGTGAAGGTCAGGGGTTTCAGGCACACTGGTGCATCTGCATTGGTCCATTGGTCTGTCTCCATCCCTGCTTCAGCCTTTCAGAGTCTGATGGTGGGGAGAGTCAGTAGTTCTTTTGAGAGGCATGCTGTGCTTGTGCTCAGCTGGTTTTAGATGTCAGATCAAAATCTGATATTTAAACCTTAAATGCTGTGAAGATCCAGCTTGTTCCGCTTGTAGAGAGTACAGAACAGTGCAGAAAGGCAGGGCCAGGGTCAGACATTCACTTCTAGCTCTGCTCTCCTTTTAGAACTTCTCCCTTCTCCAGACTGTTCCCATGACTGATTCCTAGCTTGTCTCAGTCAAAATTATTTGGTTATCAGAGAACTGTTGTTTAAATGTTGAAGCTAACCCAGCTGGCTTTGACTGAAGTGCCTGAAGAAGCATCAGCTGGGTGACTGGAAGGGAGAAAGCAGTAGCTGAAGGCACTAACACCTTCAGCCCATCCACCCAGAGAAGGATGAGTAGGTGAGCCCCAAGCTAGTGGGAGCACAGGAGGTAGTGGTGTTAGTATGGTACTCCATGTGAGCTAACACAACACACCTTGCTTCTCAGGGGCTTCCAGGCCAGCTCAGGTATCTGCATGGCATTTCACTGTCACATGGAGGCATATGCATGCACTTCTCCCATAACAGCATGTGGCCATTTCTTGTTTGATCTGTCTTTTTGCTTAAAATTTTGGGGGCCCAGTCTGCTCTCTGGGCAGAGTCAAGTAGGATAAAGTGGCATATTCAGTTCTATTTTTGAGGGTGCCTAAGAAGAAAGACATAAAGGCCAAGTCTTGCTTAAGCTTTGCCTGCAGTGTTTGAGTCTCAATGAGGAAGGAAGGAAGGAGACTCCACAACCTCTCTGGGCAGCCTGCTCCAGGGCTCTGTCGCCCTCACCGTACAGAAGTGTCTCCTCATGATGAGGTGGAACCTCCTGTGTTCCAGCTTGTACCCATTGTCCCTTGTCCTGTCCCTGGGCACCACTGAAAAGAGCCTGGCACCTTCATCCTGACACCCACCCCTCAGATATTGATAGACACTGATCAGATCCCCTCTCAGCCTTCTCTTCTCCAGACTACACAGCCTCAGGGCTCTGAGTCTCTCTTCACAGCAGAGATGTCCCAGTTCCCGCTGTCATCATCGTAGCCTCTGCTGGAACTCTCTTAGCAGCTCAGATGATCAGTGTGTTTTTAGGAAAGGGAAAGGAGAAGCAGCAGCATGTCTTTTTGGTTTAGTTAAATGTTCCATTGCTGCCTCTCTCTGGCACAGAGCTTCAGAACCAGTGAAGCTTTAATCCTACAGGGCAAAATTCCCACTGATCTGGATTTCCTCCATGAAGCTGCTGCCAATACACCACAGATACCTGTTTGGGCATCTAACTTCTGCTGTTTGGGTAGGACTGAGGCAGCTGTTTACTTCTAGGGCTTTAAGCCAGTTTTAATTTCATTTCTATTTACCCAGCAGTAAGCTTTTGCCAGGCTTCCCAGCAGACAGTGCAGTGTCTGTACCTCCCAGAGCTGTTCTCTGGAGGCCTCCTTGCATAATGCCCTGCACTCCATGCCTGTCCCTGCCCTCCTGTCTTATCTGCAGACCATCAGTGCCCTCTGCTGAGTGGAGAGCGTTGTGGTTGCAGCCTGGAAAAGATCCAGCTCCTCCAATGAATATTTCATGGGCTGGGTGGTGTTTCTGTAGCGGTGCTGGTTGTTCAGTTTCCCAGGCAGTGAGTGTGTCCCCGAGTGTCTGCAGAAACCCTCTGAAATGTGGCTCCAGCCTGTTCAGATACACAAACGAAGCTTTTGGATGGGCATGGCTTGCAGCTGTCATCAGGATCTACCTTTGCTTTGCTTTGCTGTTCTCATGCCCTCATTCCTCTTGCTGTTATTTGTAACAGTTGGCAGTTGTGAAGCTCTCTGCTTTCTGCTGTGTGTGGGCTCTCCCCCGCCCCGCGGAACCCTCGTGGATTTATTTGCTGTCTTTTGTTCCTAGGTATGATGGTGATCAAATCTCTGGTGATAAGGAAAAGTTTGCAAGGTAGGCGTGTTCTCTAGAGCTCTGCTGCTGAGACAAAAGAGAGGGATGGTCGTGGCCACAAACACCAGCACCTGAACCTTAGCTTAGAGAGCTGGCTGGTTTGTTTCTAGGTGGAATGATGGTCACAGTACTGCTGACACGGAGAGGATGGCCAGGTAGGAAAAAGGAGAAGCAAATGTGGTTTGACCTGGGTTTTGTCTTCTGTGATGCCATTCTGGCAGATCAGAAGTCGGGAGGCTGATCCAAAAAAAATGG
Organism: Dryobates pubescens; assembly: GCF_014839835.1. Classification (NCBI taxonomy): domain Eukaryota; kingdom Metazoa; phylum Chordata; class Aves; order Piciformes; family Picidae; genus Dryobates; species Dryobates pubescens. The sequence goes on from NC_071628.1 coordinate 6,341,608, forward strand.
TTGAAATCCAAAATACTGCCCCTTGATCTGAGTGTGTTTGGATCAGCTCCCACAGTCTCCCCAAATTTAATGTCCCTCCAAGCTTTCCATATCAAAAAGTTAGGAATTACAGGCTTAGGACATGATTCTGTGTACATGGTGATGAATCCTGGGGGGCGTCCTGGGCAGACACCTCTGGAGGAGGAGCACATCGAGGGTTTAAACTTGAGCTAGCTTCAGGAAAATGTCAAGACTTTGGTTGCTTCAGCATGTCCATGGCCAGCTGATCACTGCTGAAAAGTTACAGTGTGGTAGTCAGAATGAAATGGACAGGATCCTGGATCTTCTTCTCTTTCTTCTCAGGAAGCTTTGCACTCTCTGTTGTTTACTCTTTATAATTGTTGCTTTCAGTTTTCTTCTGGAGTTTTAAAATCCTTGAGTTGCAGACAGTGTCCTGTGTTTAGAACTCAAGTGTATGGGATAGCTGTGTTCTTTGTTTCTCCCTTGATCACCAGAACTCAGAGCAAGCTTTCATCATGTAGAAGTGCATTCTTCTTCCCCCTGTCCATGTCTGCCTGTGTGTGCTGCTATGTATAGATGTGCTGTGGTGTCCACATGCACTGTCACACCAGCTGCCCGGCTCCTGTGTGTGTGCACAGCCCAGCTGCCACAGGCAGACCACACAGAGGCTGCTTGGCTGCTGTGTGAAATGGAAGCTTCACTGGTATACTGTAACACATAGCTGAGGAGATGGTGACCTTAACCAAGGGACTGACTGATTCACTGGGTGACCATGGGGCACTCATGCAGCCACCCCTAGCTGGATTTTGAGCCTGTCAGGTAGGAAACACAGGGGTCAGCAGCAATAAGAGCTCAGCATGTAGCCCTGACAAGTGGTGTTTGTGGGGCCTGTGCCTCTCACATGTAACACATCTGTGTGCAGGGGCAGGATGCATACTGGAAAGCAGGGCAAGCCCAGGCTTTCCTCTGTTGCAGGGGGCTGCATATTACCACTTGGATTCTTTCTTGCCTTTTGAGTAGAGGCTCCATTATTGAAAGCAGCCAAAAAGTGTGCCCAGCCTAGTGCCCTGCCTAGTTTCTGCTTTCCTGATCAGTCTTCGTACCAGCCAGCTCCCATGCATGTTGCAGTTGCTTTTAATGTTGTGTTGTCATACCAGTCAGTGCTGGGGAACTCTCCAAGGGATCACTTTTCACATCTTGTTGGATCAGCCAGCGATCCCACAAGGCAGTGCCATGCACAGCTCACTGAAATCAGTGGAAGATGCTGCTCTGACATCTGAAGCATCACCTACCTGTCGTGTACTGGTATTTAGCTGCCACCTGACAGGTACAGTATGGGAAATAGAAGTGTTGGCTAGGTGCTGCAGTGGGCTAGGTCCATTTGGACCACTGCAGATGTATATATTGGTGTTATTCGTTAATGCATGGCAAAACTGAACTCCCAGGTCTCCAGTTCTGAGAGATTTTTGGTGGCTGTGTGTTTTGAGGCTCCTCAGACTTGCCACCTCAGTCATGTGTTGGCTATAAAGCATGAGGAGGTTAGAGCTCAGTCCAAGGTGGGGCAGCATCAAGCACTGTCAGTGTTATTTCCCTGCTGTGCTGGATTGTTCTGAAACACAAATCCTGACCTGTCTGACAAGCTGGATGTTTATTTGCTGTCTTTTGTACTACTTTTATTTATTTACTGGTTGTTTGGGGTTTTTTGTATGTACTGTCACGCCGTATCTGGTCTCAGTCTTGCAGGCTGACCCTGCTGGCATGTAGTGGCTCCCTCCAGGGATGCAGGATGTTCCACACAGCATCACAGGACTGGAGATCAGTGTTACTGAGTAGGGTTTTTTGTAAGTCAGTGCTGACACTTAGTGCAGCCCTGGCCCAGGTGTCAGCCCTGGGGCAAGGACTCAAACCTGAAATGCGTCACACCAAATGTGAGCATCTGGTGAACTGCAGCTGTCAGTTCCTCGCATCCTTCTACTTCATTTTGCATCCTTAAACCGAAGGAGGCTAAGCTGGCTGAGAGATAAAGGCCACAAGGCTGTAGGTAGAGATGTGAGTTCTTTGCACAGCTGTGGGCAAATGACATTTATCCTTCTGTGGCCTGGCTTTCCTGCCTTACGAACCGAGGGACAGTGGCACTGAGCTTCACGAAGAACTCGGCTCTCCAGGGCCGAAAAGCAGCCAAGCGAGCGCAGAGCGTTAGGGATTCGTTGCCCTGGGGCTGGAATCCTTCCACTGATTTCTCTCTGCTTCTTCTCTGTCGATCTGGTGTTTCTTGCACCTGCTCAGGGAGAACCACAGTGAGATTGAGCGGCGCCGGCGGAACAAGATGACGCAGTACATCACCGAGCTGTCCGACATGGTGCCCACCTGCAGCGCCCTGGCCCGCAAGCCGGACAAGCTGACCATCCTGCGCATGGCTGTCTCACACATGAAGTCCATGAGGGGCACCGGCAACAAATCCACTGATGGAGCCTACAAGCCTTCCTTTCTCACAGAACAGGTGGGGTTGGGGCTTTGGTTTGGGTATTTTTTTACAGAGCTCTGCCCAATGGGGTTGTGGAGTCTCCCTCGCTGGAGGTATTCAAGACCCGCCTGAATGAGTTCCTGCGTGACCTGGTGTAGGTGCTGCTCTGGCAGGGAGGGGTTAGAATGGAATGGGAATAGGAATGGAATGGGAATAGAACTAACCAGGTTGGAAAAGACCTTCAAGATCATCGAGTCCAACCTATCACCCAACACCATCTAATCAACTAAACCATGGCACCAGGTGCCCCATTCAGGCTCTTCCTAAATACCTCCAGTGATGGTGACTCCACCACCTACCTGGGCAGCACATCCCAATGGTCAATCTCTGTCTGGGAGGAACTTCTTCCTAAAATTCAGCCTAATCCACCACTGCTGTGGCTTGAGACAGTGTCCTCTTGTTCTGGTGCTGGTTGCCTGGGAGAAGAGACCAACCCCCACCTGGCTACAACCTCCCTTCAGGTAGTTGTAGAGAGCAATAAGGTCTCCCCTGAGCTTCCTCTTCTGCAGGCTAAGCAACCCCAGCTCCCTCAGCCTCTCCTCATAGGGCTGTGCTCCAAACCCCTCACAAACTAGACTAGATGATCTCTTGAGGTCCCTTCCAGCCCCTGACATTCTGTGGTTCTGTTTCTCTGTGGGTTTTCAGTTGGACTTGATGATCTTGGAGGTCTCTTCCAACCTGGTTGATGCTGTGATGATTCTGTAAAAGATGTGAGGGAATGCTGAGAGGAGCAGGAACTCTCAGCTTGATCCCTTGCTGTTGTGGAGTAGCTGTGGTAGAAGCCATGCATCCGAAGCGTGAATGCAGACAGTTCATTTTGTGACTCTTTGAACCTGATCTTAACCATTAGACAAATCTTCTCTGAAGAGCAAAATGGGTGTTGCAATCTATGAGGGCTGTCTGAAAAGCATGCTCATCACTGCTGCCTCTCATCACTGCAAAGGAATTCTCACCTCTAGAACTGGGTTCTTCCCATCCTAATAAAGATTCTCTAAAATAGGTGAAAATTAACCTGGAGAGACCTGCCTCTCCCTCCTGGGATTAGAGGAAGGTTAAAAACATTGTTTAGCCCTAATGTCTAAGTTCACAGCAGCTGAACTGGGCAGGGATGAATCCCATCTGCACTGGCTGAGGTACTCCCACGGTTAGGTTTTGGATGGAAGAAGGAAGATGCACCCAGTGCTTGAAGCAGGCCTGTGTCTAACTGAGGGCCCTGGAAATGCCTTCCACCTTCGTTGTTTTTGAAGTCCTGTGGGTGTAGTGTGCATGCTTGTGGTCTGCATGATTTAAGCACTTGCAGATGGAAGTGATGGCCAGAGGCAGTACTTGTTAGAAACAGCAGCTTCTGCTGACCTCTCTGTTCACATCTCCACTTACTCTGTTTTCCTTCCAGTGTGTTTCTGGAAGGACTGTGGCATGCAGCTAGTTGGCTCGTCACATCTCGTGTCAACATGGGGGTGCCAGGCTCTTTTCAGTGGTGCCCAGTGATAGGGCAAGGAACAGCAGGCACAAGCTGGAACACAGGAGGTTCCACCTCAACATGAGAAGACATGAGTCCATTTGAGAGGCATCCCTGCCCCACGGTGGGCAGGTTGGAGGAGATGATCTCTGAGATCCCTTCCAACCTAAGCTAGTCTATGATTCCAGTCCCCAGATGGGGGTGGAGGGTCTCAGTGCTGCATATTAAAGGCAGATGTGTGGATGTCTCAGGATGGTGAGCAAGGCAAAGAGAGGAGTAAGAAAGGCCAAAGACAGGGGTATTCCAGACCCTTTGGATCTCTGAGGCTTCATAGCCACAGGCTGGAAAAAGAAAGCAAGAAGTGATGCATCCTCCTTGTACAGTGACCTGAGCCTCCAGATGGCGGGGGGGAGGGATATGGACATTCCTGTCCTTGTTCCCATTACACTTTCTGTTCTTTATCCAGTGACTGTTTCATCTGGAAACAGCTCATTGCAGGGGGGTGAGAGCAAAACAAAGCCCAGAAGAACTTGTTGGTTTCTTTCCAATTAAATTATTCAGGACATTTAATTAAGAGACAAGTTTGCTGTCTGAGTTTTGGCTGTTCATTTCCTCTGTTTGTGCTCTGAAATAACTTTGTGTTTTTAATGTTAGATGCTTATCACACAATATGCTGTGAGTTTGGGTTAGTTAATTTTCCTGAAGTGCATGGAGATTACCAGATGAAAAGCAGGAAAGGAAAACAAAGTGCTGTTTGTTATTAAGATCAATGATTTATGGCTTGCTGCAAGTTTGGTTGTGTCATTACATCCATACTGCAGTGAACATCCCCTGCCTGGGCTGTGGTGGTGCATCCACACCAGTGTGAACATCTCTGCCTGGGCTGTGGTGGTGTGTCCACACCAGTGTGAACATCTCTGCCTGGGCTGTGGTGGTGTGTCCACACCAGTGTGAACATCCCTGCCTGGGCTGTGGTGGTGCATCCACACCAGTGTGAACATCACCTGCCTGGGCTGTGGTGGTGCATCCACACCAGTGTGAACATCACCTGCCTGGGCTGTGGTGGTGCATCCACACCAGTGTGAACATCACCTGCCTGGGCTGTGGTGGTGCATCCACACCAGTGTGAACATCACCTGCCTGGACTGTGGTGGTGTGTCCACACTGAACATCCCTGCCTGGGCTGTGAGCAGCTACACAGATCACAAGCAAACACCATTTTTTTGGCAGTGACAGAGGTGCTATTTAATTCCCTGCCCTTGCTGACATTCTGCTAAACCCCTTTCTTTGGCAGGAGCTGAAACACCTGATCCTGGAGGCTGCGGACGGGTTCCTGTTCGTGGTGGCGGCCGAGACGGGCAGGGTGATCTACGTGTCGGACTCGGTGACTCCGGTGCTGAACCAGCCGCAGTCGGAGTGGTTTGGCAGCACCCTGTACGAGCAGGTTCACCCTGACGACGTGGAGAAGCTGAGGGAGCAGCTCTGCACCTCTGAGAACTCCATGACAGGTCAGATGCGTCTGCTGTCTGCTTCTTGTGTCTGCCAGATCCCTGCAGGCTTCTCCTGACGTTCAGAACGCCTGCTTTAAAAGCCTGGAGGCAGGGAAGTTCGGCAGGGCTCAACTGCATTTCCTTGCATTATTTCCTTTTGCTTCCTATTTGTTTGACTTCAGCTCAACCACCCTCCAGGTAGTTGTGTACTGCAACTTCTGGCCTGGGTAGGTTTGGAATCTGGATTGTTTTCTGGCTTGGTCTGGAAACCTGCAGTGTGTTTTCCTTTCCTCTTCAATGAACTTGTGACTTCTTTACAGCTCTGTGTTTCTTTCGGGCAGTGTTTATTTTGAAGGCAGAAGTCATGCTTTAGACTTTTCCATCTTCAGAAAAGTTCCTTGTGGTTTGCTAACAGGAATCCTGGGGGGGAAAAAATCCAGCCTTTGGCAGCTGAAAATCAGTGGATTTGAAATGGGAAGCTTTCTCCTGCAGCACTGGTGTTGGTTAGGTGCAAGCTGGCTACCTATTGTTTTGCACATGAAACTGAACCATCCTCCTCTGATGTTTACAGATACCTGTACTCAAGACAGCCCATAGGAAACTGCCCTTGTCTTGAACAGCACCCCTGGGTGTTAGAGATGCAAGAATTAGCTAAATCCTGGCTTAACTCAAACTTGGAAAGGAGGGAGGTGTTCAAGAGGGGATTGGATGTGGCACTTGGTGCCATGGTCTAGTCATGAGGTCGGTGGTGACAGGTTGGACTCGATGATCCTTGAGGTCTCGTCCAACCTTGGTGATACTGTGAGCTCAGCTTCTTACTCTTCCACATATTATGTTTATAGTTAAAGGGAGGGAAAAAAACAAGCTAGGGGAAAATATTTCAACCCTCTGATCAGTGCAGCAGCCACAACAGTTCTCCTTGCTTCAGCCATTCACAGTTCTGACCTGGTGTGCTGGAGGTTTTGGTGTGTTTCATAACTCAGAGGACAGCGAACCAGTTCTGAGTGAACCTGCATACTGTTTACAGCTCCCATGCCCAAACAGTGCCAAATTCTTGATTTCCTGTGGCTTGGATGTGATGTGGTTTTGGCAGAGCTCTCATCTATTCAAACTGGAAACTCGGAGCAAAATTCTGTGGTGAAAATCCAGATGGATGGAAACCAAGTGAACCGTGAGGGGAACCTAGCGGAGCAAAACAGCTGAGTTTCATACCACGGGGCTTGCAGCAAGGCACAGCCTCTGGTTTTGTTCTGTAGCCTGTCAGACATTGCCAGGTAGGGCCCACCTTCCTCCAGGCCAGCAGTTACTGCAGAGCCCCAGTGAACCCTCATGTTTTGGCTTCCAGGTGTGCTCAGCTATGGGGCCTGACCTGCTCAAACAAGAGCAGAGCAAGGCAAATGCAGAGCACTTCTGAAAACCCAGCTTGGGTTTTTTTCCACCATTAACTGTGTGCCTTTCTGTTCCACTGAGTTCATCTGTAGCCACTGGAAGGAGAAGTTCAAATAATAGCATTTATAGGGCTACAGCTTTTCCTTGCCTGAGTCTTTTGGAGTTGTCAGATTGACACGGCAGTCCTGTAAGCCTGCTGTGCACAGACAGCTGGACATTGGCCCAGCATGATGGAAACACCACCCTCTTTAGAGCCAGGGCAGCCTGCTCAGCTGCACTCCTTAAGGTGCAGAGGCTGGATGTGCAAAGATGGCTTATTAGGGACTGGAGAATGTGCATAGCTAGAGCTGTTGCAGCAGTGAGAACACTGGGTAATTCCTGACTGCATGGGGCACAGTGCTCATGTTTTCTTGTACCAAAGTTTTTGCTGGTTGCATGGGCAGTGCAGTGTTCTGGCCAGGTGAACATGTCACAAGCCATAAACACAATCATAGAATCCTAGAATGGCTCAGGTTGGAAGGGACCTCAGAGATCATCTGCTCCAACCTCCCCACCATGGGCAGGGACACCTCTCAACTAGACTCAGCTGCCCAAGGCCTTATTCAACCTGCTCAAGGCCTTCAACACCCCCAGGCACGAGGCAGCTGCAACCTCCCTGGGCAGCCTATTCCAGAGTCTCACCACCCTCCTACTGAAGAACTTCTTCAGCTCCAGTCTAACCCTGCTCTGCCTCAGCTTCAAACCATTCCCCCTTGTCCTGTCTCTAGGCACCCTCATGAAAAATCCCTCTGCAGCCTTCCTGTAGGATCCCTTCAGCTATTGGAAGGCAGCTCTAAGGTGCTCTTGGAGTCTTCTCTTCTCCAGGCTGACCAACCCCAGCTCCCTCAGCCTGTCCTCATAGCAGAGGTGTTCCAGCCCTTGGATCATCTTTGTGGCCTCCTCTGGATTTGTGCCACCAGCTCTGTGTCCTCCTTGTGCTGGGGGCACCAGAACTAGAGGCAGGATTGGAAGTGGGGTATCTCAATCATGAGTCTGTTTCTGACTTCAGGCATAGGAATATAGCTGAGTGTTTGTCATCCCTCATAAGGGCGTCAAAAAGCAGGTTTTTAAGGTGCAGTCCTGCTCTTTGAGTAGGTTTGTGTTAAAGATATTTTTGCTGAAGTATAACTATACTTAGTACAGCAGTAGTTTTCTCAGTCAGTGGAGCTTGTAGACAAACAGAAAGCTCTGGATTTGTTGGCTTTCCAGTGTTATGTTTCATGGAGAGCAAAGGCAATGCAGATCTTGAAAGAGATGCAAGCCACAAGCCAGCATTTGGTGCTTTTCTTGCTCAGAGTGAAGTTCAGGGCAGGTAGCAGGAAAATCCTCATCTTCTTGTTGAGCACAGGATCTGCTTGAGGGGAAAAACTGACTTGCAGTGAAAGTGTAATGGTGTGCTATGATTTTTAATTTTGCACTCTTCCTCATTTTCTCAACCCTGTAACCTTCTCCTCCAGCCCTTGAGCTGGGGAAGCAATGACAGTGTCCTGACAAAGGAGGGGTTTCACTTGCCTTGCATCAGATCAGAGCAATGTCCTTTAGTTGTATTTGTTTGCCCTCTTAGAAGCACCAGTCATTCGTACTGCATTGCTGAGGTTTCCCCAGCACCTCTTGGTAATCCTGCCACCCAGAGAAGCTGCTCCAGACCCTGGGGACTTGGGAGGCTGCCACTGGCAAGGGGTAGCAACAGAGAGCAAGCTGGTGGAGAAAGCAGGCTCCCGCTCGCACTTCTGCCCTGGGAATAAGCCTGGGACCGGGGCTGTGGTTGTGTGAGTGGCTTTTTGGCAGTCTCTCTGGCTTATGCAATCCTCACCTCATCTCACCCTCTCCTCCTTAGGCATTTTTGTGGTACTACCATGAGTCACATCAAGGGGACCCAGCTGAAAGCTAAGCTAAGCAGAAAATCCCTTGGTTTGCTGGAGACAGCTCTTTGGGCCACCTTATTGGAGGGTTGTTTCAACTCTTGTGTTAACACCAAGGAGAAGCAGGGAGTGAATAAATAAGGGTAAGGAGAGGACAGGGCTGCAGGAGCAGTGAAAGCATCTTGCCAAATTCAAGTGGCTGCTTAGCTATGGCCTAACCCATACAGTGTGTTTGGGGAGTTATTTGCTTGCTCTATTTTTAACTGTCAGGATATGAAGAAGGATGGGTTGTTTCTATTCCATTTTATATCCCTGGGGATTTTATTCCCTGGAAAGGGAACAATTGTCTGCTTTCTTGTACAGTAATTGCTAACACATTGTAGCAACAGGAAGGCTGAGCTGTGAAGTATATGTTTGGTGTGAAATGCTCTAGAAAAGACAGCAGCTGAAACTTGATGATAGCAACAAATAGTGCTCCCAAGAAATATTTACGTGTGTTATGGGCAGGATTAATCAGAGTGGGGCAGATATTCAGGGTAATGATTTATTTTCCCTCTTTTGTTCATGGAAATCTGCAGATGGGAAAACAAATCATTTCCAGTATGGATGAAGATTAGATCCCACAGTAGGAACCATTAGCAAAGATCTCTCAGCCCTTGGGATGAAGCAGTGAAACTTGGTGAATGTTGGGTTCAGAGCTGCAGTTGTGAAGGGCTGACTAACACACGGCTGGGTGGAATCCTGCTGTGAGCAAGAGCCTCTGAACAGCTGCAGACAGCAAATCTCTGATGGCACAGAGAACAAACAGAGCTTAGACTTCAGTGCACTGGAAACCAGCTTTAGAAGTCTACCTCTGCTAGACTTACTCGAAACAGGATGGAGCAAGTACCGTAGTAGACTCTGCTGCCATTAAAATACAGCATTCCAGAGCACTTTGCCAGGCTGATTCCTGCCAGTCTAATCCTCCATAAGCACTTCATGAAAGAGCAGAATGAAGACTAGAGGTACCTTTTATGGCTGCCTGGAAATAGTCCAAGTGATTCCATGATGTGTCTGAGATTAGGCTTGTCAGGGCTGTGAGGTGCCTGTTCCTGCAGCCAGCATCTCTAGTGGTGCAAATGGGAAACACCCAAGTGTGTTGTATTCAGTTCTGAGCTCCACGCAGCACAGCAGAGAGTAATCCAGCTGAAATAGCTTCCCTCTGCCTCTCTCGCTACAGCTGAGGCGAGGCAGGGAGAAGCCTGTGTAAACCCATCCATGGCACAAAGCCTCCCTAGGATGTTTAGGATCAAGAGGAGTCCTTGCAGACTGCTTTAGCTGAGTAGTTATGGAGAGCTGAAACTGTGGATCTGTGACTGCAAGAAAAATGACGAGAAGCAGAACCTCTGCAGCTTTCAATTTCAAGTGATTTTTAAAGTGACTGAGTCAATTTACTTGCTAGCTGAAAAAGATTAATTGAGGTTACTCCTGGACAGAACTTGTGTGCCAGGTTTATTCTTGGCATGCTCTTTTATTGCCATATTTTGTAAGTACAGATAAAAACAAGACCTTGATGGTGGAAATGGTGGCTGACCACCAGCAGCAAGTTGAGCTGCTAGGTACCTTTTTAGCAGGAAAGAGCATTGTGTGACAGTCCACTGTGCTTCATTGGTGGAAACACCACTTCATGTTACACAGAGATTTAGGTTGAGGAACCTGTCTCCCAGAGCCTTCAGGTAATACATTGTCTTGCAGTGGTGGTTGCAGCATAGGCAGTTTTCTGTCCAACTGCAAAGCTTTCTGTTACCAGACACAGCCACAGAACCCAGGTGCTGTAGATAAAGGTGGGGAAAACAGTGTTAAACTCACAAGAGGGCTCTGGGAAGGGAAGGGAAGGGAAGGGAAGCTTTGCACAGCACAGCAGTGGACAGCTGGGAGGTGCTCAGCAAATGGTGAATAGCCAGGTGAAGGAGAGGATTAGGAGGAACTTCTCCTGCCCTGATTTTCAGGAAAGGATCTGCTGTAGAGAGATTTCACTCTCTGAGCTGTCTTGCACTCCTCTGCTGATTTTTCAACTCTGATTTTTGCATGGTATTTCTTAGAGGAGAGGGAGTTCTTCTCTTACACACAGCCAGCCCCTGAATACAACTGTGCTTTTATTCATGGTTGCTGTTTTGAACTCTGACTTGAATGACTGATCCAGGAGAGATTCTAACTGATAAGGAGAAGAACTGAATGGTGGTGAACTTTGTGGAGTTAGGGTTATCAGTTGGACTTGATCCTGAAGGTCTTTTCCAGCCTGAATGTTTCTGTGATTCTGTGAGGCTCCTGTTTGGCCAAGTATGCAAAATTCTCTGAAGAAATGCAAAGAGTAACTTGAGGCATGAGCAGAAACTCAGTCCTGGCAAGTATAATTCTGATAGGCCTTAAATATCATCATTAGTGACAGTGAAACTTCTGTCTAATGGAAAGCATTCTGCACTGGGTTAGCACATCACAGAGCTTGTCCTTGTGCTCTCACAGATGGGCTCAGCCTATTTATTCTGCAAAAAAAAAATCCACTTTAGGTGTTGGTGTCCAAAACTGCATAACCGAGATGCATGGATGCTTTTCTTCCCAGAGCTGTTCACACTCCATGGAAATGAAAAAAAAAAACCCCAATCTCCTTTTGTTCAGAGGAGGGTGTCCTTGCTCAGCCAGCCCACAAAATGAGGAGCTGGAGTAAAGCTCCTCTGGGACTGTGTTCTGCAGCTTGTGGTTCTGAGGAGCTGCTGGGTGAGGGGTTTGTGCAGGGGAAAGGTGCTGTGCGTGTAAAGGGCTGGCTCAGCTGACAGCTCTTGATTTCTTTATTTTTGCTGCTGTCTGTGAACTCATTTGAGTACATGGAGCCTAAAGAACCAGCTGTTTCTGAAACGTGCCCAGCCCAACAGCTTAAGGAAGTCAGAGTACAGAGAATTAAAACCAGATCTCAGTATTTTGGATCTTAACATCTTAGCAGAGGGTGATTGACCAAGTAAGACTGCGAGCCCCTGGCCAGGTAGGGAATGAGCGCTGTACTTTTTTGTTTGTAGAGAGTTAATAGCTGCTTGTGCTTTTTATCTCGGGGTGAAACAGTGGGTCGTCACCAGCTGTTAGCACTGATGTCCATGAAACAAAGCTACCTGCAGGGTGAAGTCAGGCAGACATTCAGTAAACAGCACAGAGCAAAGCAGGCAGGATGGGAAGGAAAGTTTCCATGCACATGATGTGAGATGTCCTGAAAGCTTTTACTTCTCTGCAGGACTGTCTGAAACTTGACTCTAAGTATTTTGTGGGATTTTACACCCACCCACACACCCTTCTCTTTATTCCTTAGAAGGGTGGAGGCTGGAGGCAGCTTTGCCAGGATTCTGGCACCTGCAATGGCAAGGAGCAGAGACAGTTTTTACAGCAGAAGCTTCAGCACTGAGGTTGTCCCCTCTTTTTCAGGACATGGATTCATGAAACATGCTGCCATGTATAGAGTCTGTAGGAGTGGTGAACATAGCAGTTCAGGTTTCAGGCTGCTTTCACTGTAGAAAAAGCCAGTTTTGGCAAGGCAGCTTTTCCTGTTTTAAGTGTGAAATCTTGGAAGAGATTTTGGCTTGTTGCTGACAGCCACACAATCCCCATCTGATACCTAGGTTTGCAGCACTTTTGTGGTCCCACCAGCATTGCAGAGAGTAAGGAAGATGCTTCAGATGTAAAACTTTCCATGCACATCAGCTTGCTGCTGTGCCATTGTTCCAGAGGAAAAAAAAACCTGCCCACATTTTGTTCTCAGAGCAGGAAGGTCACAGTTCCCACCTCCGAACTTGGGGATTGCCAAGCATAGGAGTTTGTGGGGTTTCAGCTTTAGTCTGTTCAGATGGTGGGCTTTGTACATGCTGGGTGGAGGAAATGAATGTTCTGCTTCCCCAATCCCCTTTCTGTTTGCAAGCAAGTTAATTAGTGCAGTAGATGCTTAGGAATAGGGGACAAGGAAGCTGTGGCCTGTATGGCATCTACATCTTGGCTGTCCCACTAGGGTGTGCTTGGAAGTGATGCCCAAAGCCTCTGTGTGTCTTCAGCTTCTCTTCTGCCATTATTTGGTTTGATCAAGCACAGTTTGCCCACTCCATGTGACCAAAGAGCAAAGCTCAGTGGGTGAGGGAGAGCCGTCAGAGTTGTGAATGTGCTGGGCTCCCCAGGAGGAATTCAAGGGATGTTTTGAATATCCTCTGCATTAAATTACACATCTGTCACCCAGTGCTTCCTTTGCAAGTGAGCTGCCCTGCTTTGCAGTTGGGGTGAATGAAACAACTCCTTCATTCAGCTGTGGCTTGTGTGACCACGACTGTGGTACCCGTGATCTTGCAGGGTGTAACACAGAAGGTGGAATTTGACTTCTTGTGTTATGTGAGAAGGGGACTTCAAGGTCCACTGCTGCCCTTTGGCACACTTGACAATACCAGAGAAGTAAGAACTCCCCCAGTCTGCCCTCAGAAGCTAGGTACTTCAGCTGACCATATTTTTAATATGTGGTACATTTAATCTCTCAAACTTGTTCCAAGAGAACTCTGTTTTGCTTTGGTCTCTAGGGCTGTTTCCTGGGGGGGGGGGGAGGGGGGAACCCCTCCCAGATGTCAGGAGAAGCCAGCTATGTATGAAACAGTTCATAAAGAACTCCTACACAAACAGTGCCCCAGTGGTCTCCCTGCTGCTGAGACACTCCATTTGGGTGGAGAGTACTGGAAGGAAAAGCTGGTGATGATAAGCTGCCTTTTTTCAAGTGACTTTTGGAACCACAACGATGGTTTGAAGAGCTCAGTGCATGTTTTTACCAAAATAAGGAAGCAACTTTGGTGTAGCACTCATGCAGAGCTACAGGCTGGGGTCAGAGTGGCTGGAGAGCTGCCAAACAGAGAGGGACCTGGGGGTGCTGATTGACCGCCGCCTAAACATGAGCCAGCAGTGTGCCCAGGTGGCCAAGAAGGCCAATGGCATCCTGGCCTGCATTAGGAATACTGTGGCCAGCAGGAGCAGGGAAGTCATTGTGCCCCTGTACTCTGCATTGGTTAGGCCACACCTTGAGTCCTGTGTCCAGTTCTGGGCCCCTCAGTTTAAGAAGGACATTGAGACACTTGAAGGTGTCCAGAGAAGGGCAGCAAGGCTGGGGAGAGGCCTTGAGCACAAGTGATACGAGGAGAGGCTGAGGGAGCTGGGGTTGTTTAGCCTGGAGAAGAGGAGGCTCAGGGAAGACCTTGCTGTCTACAACTACCTGAAGGGAGGTTGTAGCCAGGGAGGGGTTGGTCTCTTCTCTCTAGCAACCAGCACCAGAACAAGAGGACACAGTCTCAAGCTGCGCCAGGGGAAGTTTAGGCTGGAGGTGAGGAGAAAGTTCTTCCTAGAGAGAGTCGTTCGTCATTGGGATGTGCTGCCCAGGGAGGTGGTGGAGTCACCATCCCTGGAGGTGTTCAAAAGGGGATTGGATGTGGCACTTGGTGCCATGGTCTAGTCATGAGACCTGTCTGTGGTGACAGGTTGGACTCAATGATCTTTGAGGTCTCTTCCAACCTTGGTGATACTGTGATACTACACCTGATCAGCATTAGGGAATGCTTTCAGGGTGAATGTTCAGCTGTTTGGGCATGCATGTGTGGGTGGGCTTTGTGGTTGTTGTTTCTCTTCAGTCTTCACCTTGAATTTCTCACTTGGAAGCTGCCATGTGCTTCTCTCTGTTATCACAGATGTTTGACTGGATCATTTTCAGGTGCTGGCTTTCAAGGGTTTGTTAAAATGTTCAATATTTATTCAACCTGCTCTGTTTTGTTAAACAGGATGAAATATATGGAGTTAGTGATCTATTCCCCCACCCCCCCTTAAGAAATGCTGGTGTTTCACAGGTACCTGACCAGCTTCTGTGGTTAACACTGTCCGTGAAGTGGTCTGGGCATGCCCCTTGCAGCCATTTGGCACTGGCCCTGCTTGCAGCCCTCTGCAAATCTCAGGTGCTTCACTGCTTCCATAGATGCTGGGAGGGTATAACATTAGCCTTAACTCCTACTTTTCCTTCAGCCTAATTTCAAAGTTGTGTTGTCCCAGTGAAGTTAACAGAACACACTAAAATACTCTATGACCATGTGATGAGTTGCAGCAACAGACAAGGGAGGCAGAGGGAGGAAGGGAATAATCAGCTTATTCTGTGTTGCTGTCACTTCTTTTTCTCTTCATTGAAGTTCTGTGACAGCACAGGCAGGACTTTGGTGTCTTAGGTCCTTCCCTGGCCTTCTGCCAGCTTGCTGAGCACCCTCTGGCTCCTCAGTGATAGTCTGCAGAGAGCTGCATGATGGGGAAAGCCCCCCACATGGCAGCACATGAGTGGAGTGGTAGCGTGGCCCCCTGGCAGCATGCAGCACTTTGATCCCTTCTGTTGCAGTGCCTTAGATCTGGGCTTAAGTCATCAAACATTCTTGTTTCTGTTTTCATAGTATGTGGACTTCTGCATCTAATTTGTCTTGAGTCTTCAAAAAGAGAATTGAAGCCCATAATGATGTTTGGTCCCACATCTCTTATTTTAACTGAACTAAAGGAGCAGCCTATAAAACAGCCACACAGCACCCCTGAGCCTTTTGTTCTCTTCCCTTCCTCATGTGTTTAATTCTGTCCCCAACAAACCATCTCACAAAGTCATCTTGCAGTCATTTATTTCATCTAATGGACTGTTCCATGGTGTGTCCACCAGCTCACATGGAACAAACCACAGCCCAATTCAGAGCCAGGTGACACTAGTGTTTGCTGATAAAGTATCTACCCCAGGTATTGGAGTTTGACAGTGAAGTCATACAGAATGCCAGGAGCTGAAGGCCTTTCAGCAGAGGGTTTTTAGCAAAGCTTCCTGCTGAGTGTTGAAGTGAAACAGGTTGATGATTTAGAAGCTACTTGCAACCTCTTTGTATTGGTTTAGTAGGCAGCTGTGGAAAAGCATAAATTGCACATTGCAAAATTATTTTGGCTAGCTGGCCTGTTGTGGGAATTTCTGCTGATGGGGCTTTGGAGTAACTCTTTCTGGGGTTTTCCATCCTTTCTAGTTACAAAAACTCTTTTGAGGAGGCCTTTGCATCTCAGATCATTGGCAGGCTGCAGTGTGATCATTTTCTCCAACTCAGGCTTTCCTTCAAATATACCTGATAATTTTAACAGCAGTGCTACTCCAGCTGCCCAGCTCACTGAAACCTGAACTTGGTGATGTTTGTTTATTTAGTGTCTGAGCTGGAAATAGGATAGGGTAGAATAGGGTAGAATAGAATAGGGTAGAATAGAATAGGGTAGAATAGAATAGAATAGAATAGAATAGAATAGGGTTGGAAAAGACCTTGAAGATCATCAAGTCCAGCCATTCTCTTAACTGCCCAGGCTGGTGCTAAACCATCTCCCTTAGCATTTTATCTCTGCAGCTTTGAAACACTTCCAGGGATAGGGATTCAGCCACTTCCCTGGGTAGCCTGGGCCAATCTTTGAGAAACCTTTCAATGAAGAATTTTCTTCTTATGTCCAACTTTAAACCTCCCCTGCTGCAACTTGAGGCCATTTCATCTTGTCCTGTCCCTTGGGAAAAAGAGACCAACCCCCACCTGGTTCTAACCTCCTTTCAAGGAGCAGCCACACACATGCCTAAAGCTGAAGCAACAGAGCCAAGCTCCCTTTGAATTTAAGTAGATTTAAGACAGACTGAAGTAGCCATAAGCAGAAGACCCTCACCTGTGGAGATCTGAATGTGACTGTCACAGCTTGCACAGACTTACAGCAAGGTGAAGCTGCTGATGCCAGAGATTGAATGGACAGTGCAAGGACAAAAGAAAAGAGAGGGAATTGGAGATGGAGACAGATGCTGTCATCCTTGTGTCAAGGGAGAGCTTACACCTCTGCATGGGCTTCTAGCAACTATTTTATTTAGTGTGCTGGACTTTTCCTGTGCATAAGATAACCATTGTTGGAGCTCAGAATGCATTTAGTCCCGAAGATGCTTTTGCTTCTTGTTGTTTTAGAACTTCGCTTCCCCACATGTGCTTTGAATTACTCGCGTGGGGTTTTGTGTCCATTTTTTCCAGGTCCATCAGCAGAGAGACTTGCATGTGATCTGTAACACTATCCCTTCAGATAGTCCCTTAAAATGAACTCCAAAAGCGAGGCTCAATAAGCCCACGCTGTTTCCTTTGTAATTGAATTCAAATGAGGCATATTTGCCCGGCGCTGCGGAGAACTGCATGATGCAGGCTGGTTAGTCAAACACGAAGTCAGGCACAGCAGAGACTTTTTGGCCTCTTGAGCTTTTATAGGAACAAGTTGTTTTAAGCAAACAGCTGTGTAATGGTGAGGGCTTTCTTGTTTTTCAATAGGAGGAGGGGTGAGAAAGCTTTTGAATTCTCCCTTTATGGGTCAGTGTCTGCAGTTGGTAGGAAGGGGACAGACAGATATTTAAAAATAGCCACATTTCAGATGCATTCCTTCTTTTTCATGGGGTGGGTTTTGGTTTTTTTGCTGTGCTGTTGCTTGGATCAACTTTTCATTCTATTGTAAGGATGTCATAACTTGACTCGAAGGCTCATACTACGCCTTTTGCAATTAGATGATGTAAACCTTAACATATTCAGAGAGGTTCAAATAGCCCCCCAGAGGAGAGTGAGCTTTGATGGTTTATATTTGTGAGTGGAACGTTCGCCCTCCTTACAGGGTAGGTAGTTTAGGAATTCTGTTTTTTCCCATGAGTGTGGAGGGAAAAATGAGCCCTGGAGAGCATGGCCTGGTTCTAAGGAGCATCCTGACAGTGGAGGATTGGATTCAAGTGGCGTTTCTCTTCCCTGTAGGCTAATTTGTTTCTAGTTCTCTAATCAAGAAGTTGTCACTGGATATAAAGAATGGTAAATCAGTCACCCAGCAGTTAGGTTTCTTTTGAAGCATAATCCTGTTAATTTCTTATTTCATAGAATCCTAGAATGGCTCAGGTTGGAAGAGACCTCAGAGATCATCTGCTCCTACCTCCCCACCCATGGGCAGGGACACCTCTCAACTAGATTCAGCTACTCAAGGCCTCATCCAGCCTGGCCTTCAACACCCCCAGGCAGGAGGCAGCCACAGCTTCCCTGGGCAGCCTGTTCCAGAGTCTCACCACCCTCATACTGAAGAACTTCTTCCTCAGCTCCAGTCTAACCCTGCTCTCCCTCAGCTTCATACCCTTCCCCCTTGTCCTGTCTCTGGACACCCTCATGAAAAGTCTCTTTGCAGCCTTCCTGTAGAACTTCTTTAGGTATTAGAAGGCAGCACTAAGATGCTGCTGGTGTCTTCTCTTCTGCAGGCTGACCAACCCCAGCTCCCTCAGCCTGTCCTCACAACAGAGGTGTTCCAGCCCTTGGATCATCTTTGTGACCTTCTCTGGACTCACTCCCACAGCTGGTCATGCCCCCTAAGCAGATTGTTGTCATGAGATTCTGATGGACTTTCTGAGAATCACTTGGATTGAATTACCGAGACTGTTTGTCTACAGCTGCAGTGTGTTGAGAACTCATCTTGTTTATATGGGCTTGGACCCTGTTCCTAGCTGTACCTCTGCTGCTGGCTGCCAGCAGGCAGGACAAATCATTCCTTTGGCCTTCAGCATCCTCATCTTTAAAGCAGAACTAGAGGTGTGGGCCTCCTCAGAAAGTTGCTTTAATCTCTGTCAATAAGGGCATGCTTGGAGCCAGTTGTATTTTGAGTAGGGATGTATTTGTTGCTCAGTGTACTAAGAGTGCTTTGGGATGTAGTGGTGGGGTGTGCAGTGGGGCAAGGGTTTGGTGCTGCTGCCTGCTGCTCACTACAGGAAGCAGAAGGGAGCAGCTGGTGAGAGCAAAGCAGTCTCAGAATGGTTGGGTGCTGGCATTGCCAGCTTTGGAGCAAGAGTTGCTGTGTCTCATCCCTGCCATCCCACAGCTTCTTGGTTGCTCTGTGTGCAGGGTAGGGACAGCTGGGGAGTCTTGTGTGGTCCCTGATTTTGTTCTGGCTGCCTGAGACTGACTGATTTCACAGTTGTGCTGTATTCTCAAGGGATGTTAGTGTCCCTGTGGCTTTGTTCTTCAGGAGAAGTTGGGCCAGAGCATAAAATCCTATATGGCAGAGGACAGCCATGTAAATGTTGGCTTGCTCTGTAGCCTCGTGGTCTGCCGTGGACAGGCCCCGTCCTCTGTACAGTCAGGGCAGCTGGGAAGCAAGGTTGGGAAGTGTGCATGGGGAGACCTTGTTCCAACCCACAGGACTACCTCCCTCGCAGGTCTGCCGACCTGCTGCATGAAAGACTTGATAGGATTGGCATTTTCATATCAGGAAGGATTTAGATTGCATCAGCAATCTCCACATGATCAGGAACCTGTCTCCCCCTGCCCTCCCCAGCATGTCCTGAGCTTCCCATAAGCCAGGCACTGAAGTTGTGGTTGTGGTCCATAAGGGTAAGGGACGACACCTTCCAGGCAGAACCCCGGGGCTCCTGCACCCACAGGGGAGGCCATCTGGAGAACAGACCCTTCCCCTGTGTGAATTCAGACTGTCTGGACCCTGCTAACAATGCAGCCACGACACTTCCTTTTGCACAGATCCCAAGCCTGAAAGGGAGAAGCCTGCTGCTGCCCCGAGCCCATCTGCTCCGCATCAGCCAGAGGCCTGGCAGCCGGCCCGGATGGCGCTGCCGCGTCGCAGGCGCCTGGGGAGTGCCACTGCCTGCACGCTGGGCTTGTTTGTGAGCCGAGGGGGGGGTGCCGAGTGAGTTAAGCATCACGAGTTGTTAGCAAATCTCTTCTGTAAAAACAACCTCATCAGGCTCCTCCTTTCTGGAGCTGTGCATTCTTCATGGCCTCTCGGTGGGTTTGAAAAGTTAGCAGCCAAGCCTGGAGGAGATACCTTGCTGCTGGCATGGCGGAGACCTGGGCTTCCAGGGCAGGGGCTGTGTGCTCTCAGTGTGTAGGTGATGGATGCATCTGTGCCTCTATGTCAGTAATAAACCCCAGAATGCTGAAGGAAGAGCTGTGTGACCAGGATTGATTTATTTCTAATGTGTGTATTGTTTCATTTTTACATTGAGAGCCGCTTCTGGTTTCTGTAAACACGAGTTCCTGGAAGGAGAGCCTTCAAATGTTGTGTTTGCATTTCAGTTCTGTTCCTTAATGTGTTCTTAGATCATCTGTCTTTTATTTTTCACATTGGGATCCACGGGGTGGATGTGTATTTATTAAACTTAATAGAGCTTAAAGCTCTTGCTGAGCTGCATTACACATGAGATGCAATTGTATCCCTTACAATTACAAGGATACAGACTTAAAAGGGGGTTTTATTTTTCTTTTAATTGCTAAATTAATGCAGAATAATTACTTTGGCATGCACCTATCACAAGTAATGTAATACAAATTGATCAAATGTGGGCTGCTTAATCTTCTTACTGAAGACATTTTGTTTCTGTATTCATAGTGCATCCATTGTTGTCTGTAGGAGCTGCACCAGCTGAGTACCTCAGTTGGTGTAAAGCTGGATGCTCAGCTGCAGCTGCTGCATTTGTGCAAACTGATGAATGAAAACTTAAGAGCTCCACTTTGTTTCGTGGAGCTTCATTGTTTATTCCTAACAGTAGCTTATACCTGGACAAACCCTTGTGGAGTCAGTGTCCAGCCGCCATTGCTGTGTTCATGCACATCTCTCATGTCCTCAGGCTGGCTTTTGACGCCTGGCTCATGAGTGATAAAGACTTCTCTGTGCTGCCCCTGCAGATGGTAAGAAATTGATTTGCAGTGTTGCACTTCTGTGTGATCAGCTGGCAGCTCATAGTTCTAGTTGAGAGCGTTCATCTTTAAGCTGATGCCTGCCACTGCCTTCTGAACGTGCTGTGTACTAACAGAGAACATCACCACAGAAGCAGTGTGTTCTCTGACCCTCCAGTTGGAGGGTCAACTTGCATTTGAGGCTGTGTCCGTAAGCATCAGTACCTTGACAATCCCTCTGGTTTAATTTTTAATGATTTCCTCTTGTTTTCCTGCATCCCTGTCTTGCCTTTTCCATTTCAACAGTAAGATAAAGCTGGGCTTAGTTTTCATAAGGATTTTTGGGTGCCGTAGGCCTGTGTCCTGTTTGTCTTCCCCGAGGTGCCTGTGGAGTATTTTTGATGAGCACAAAGTTGCCTTTTGTTGTCTTGTCCAAACCAAACTTAGTTTGTGGTTTAGTTTGTTTTGCCTGGAAAGAAATAGGTGGACAATCCGGTGGCTGAGAGGGATTATGAAATACATAACTTGTTCTTTGTAAGACAAGACGCTATCAGCTTCCAGCATGAAGCTTGCTGGGTTGCTGAAGATACTGAGGGCAAGGTGAGACTCCATATATTAATTCAGAATGTTTCCTTATCAGGCTGAAGATTCTGTGCCAGACAGCAGTCCAGCTACTGATAAAGTTAGAGGGAGATGGAAAATTGTGTCACAGACTTTGCCCGCAGTGGTTCTGTGCGCTTGAGGCCAGAACGGATTTCTTCGGGGGGTTGTAAACAGATAGCCTTTTGGTTCAGCAGAGGGATATTGCCATGCTGCAAACTGGCTGTAAATACCAGGTGATTGTTTTTACAGCCTGATGTTTCAATCTGCACTGCATTATTTCTTTTTTTGCAGAGGAATGCCCTCATGTAGCAACCCTTCTTTCTAATTCCACGTTGCAGGATGCCTAGGAACTGGAAGTCCAGCAGAGAAGACATTTGTGGTGGAATTAGGTGTTGAACTTCTGGAGGTTCAAATCAACCCCTCCAAAAATAAATTAATTAAAAAAGCCCCAAAAAGTAACAAAGAACAGACTGTGTTTGACTACCAGGCTCTAAACCTCAGCAAGCAGTGCTTGAAGATGTAGGAGCAAATTTTCTAACAGGCTGCTGCTATTGTGTAAAGATGGATTTGAGCCAAACTCACAGATTTGAAACCCCATGAGCTTCAGTAGGCCCAGGCCAGTCCTTGGCCACTGCAAGCACAGAAAAGGCATTTGAACAGTCCCAGTAGCAACTGGAGATGCAGAAGGGGAAGGTTCATGCATAGGCTGTTCACCATGTGCACACACAGGATCGTGTTGGTGCCAGTGGTTTGTCCCGTTGGTCACTCTGAGTAGGATTTTAGGGCATCTTTGAGAACACTGCAGCATAATAGGAAAGGAATGTTTCTGGAATGTGTCCTCACTGCTTGAATTGCTTACTAGCTGATATTTTTAGTGGGAAAAGCTTCTTATGGCTTCTCTCATTTTACCCAAGTAATGAAACTCTTGCACATTGTGCTCACCTCTGCGGTCCACCTGCTCAGGGGACAGCTCTTCCAGGTTTAAGCAGTACTGAGTGGGGACTGTGGTGGGTAGATTTCAGCAAATGATCCATGATACCCAGACCAGCTGGAGAGGTTCATGTGCTGGGTTTGATGAGCATTGTGCTTGGTTCTTTTCTTTCTCATTTGCAGCAGAGTAAACTCTGGTTTCAGAGCAGTGCAGCTGCTGTAAATGCTCATAAACCAGCAGTGCCAGGCAGCAGTGCTGTGGTGGAGGCACGCATCCTGCTCTTGCTAGGCTGAGAGCTGGGTCTGGAGCTAGGGAGGGGAGAAATTAAACAGCAAAATGAACACTGTGCAATAACCAGTTGGTGGAGGAGCTCCCAAGGGGTACAGCTGGTGGTTGTTAAAACTGCTCTTCTGAGGAAACTTAGAGGAAGGAATGAAAAAATGCACATGTGCACTCTTCAGTTAGCAGAAGCTGTCAGGTCATCCTGGAATACTTCTGATATACAGGAACATAATTGCCAGCTTTTACATCAAATATACTCTGTGTGTGTTTCCTTTGGAGAACTCTGAACGCACACTGATCACCAAGTGTAAAACATGCAGGAACAGAAGGAGATGTGAATGTTGGTTCCGAGACAGAGCTAGCATCAGAGCATGCCCCGGCTCCTTGAACTGAGCTGTCTGCATGACAGTTGCGGTTTCTGCCACTTTGCTTGACTGCAATGTGGGGCCTGCCAAGGTCCCTCACATGAGAGCTGCAGCCAGCTGTAGGTGATACTAAAGCAAGGAGAAGATGATTTTGCATTTGCATGTTGGCAGAAGTGGAGCAGGTTGGGTCCATCCCCTTCTCAGAGTCAGATGTGGAGTGGCAAGGTGCCTGGGGAAAAACAGCTCTGGGTTTTGTCTTGAGACCAGGTAACATTTGTGCTGTGACAGCTTGTCCCCACAATGAGAAGTCACAACAGGTTCTGAAGTGCAGCTCCAGCTTGTCCTGACTTCACCATTTTCCATCTCTCTGTGCTCATTTAGATTTACCTGGTAAAAATATAATGCTGTAAGTCTAGGTCTAGAAATTAAGATGATGTTGTTATTGCTTTCAGGAAGTTAGCACAAAACTAAAAGGAGATGGCATTGTGTCCAGGCTGCAATCCTTAGGCAGGAGAGCTCTCCAAATGGAGCTGCACTGGTGTCTCTGTGAGCCTGTGGGCAGACCCTTGGGACCATTGCCTCCTCCAAAGCTCAAAGTTGGTACTTACCTGTGCTGGCTTGGCCACTTTGGTTGCATACAGATCTCCAAGTGGGCTGTTTCCCAGTTCCCCCTCCCAGACACACTCTCCACACCTGGCAGCACCAATACTATGAACTGGAAAGCTTCGAGATCGGAGCCCTGCTGTGCTGTGCCTCAGGAGATCCCTCTTATCCCGGGGAGGGCACCGAGAGGCTGCTTTGAGACCAACTGAAAGCTTTGTCCTTAGTCTATTCAATTGTGATTTTTTCCCCACTTTGTAATGTAATTTGACCATAAACTTCTGCAAAAATGAGGCCCAAACTGCTGGCTCTTTATCAAAGCCTGCAGGACGTTGCTAGAGCTCTCCAAGGTTAACGCACGCTCAAGGAAGCTGTTGGAAGAAGCTGCGGAGAGAGCTTTGTTGTAATCTCTGTGTAGCAAAAGTTCCTCTGACTCAGACCTCCACGTTCCCCCCCTGCAGTGATTTTGTAAGGCAGGGCAATATTTAGACCAGGGTTTGTTATCTGGTACATATTTCTGTGACACAGCCAAATAAAAAAGCTAAATTTAAAATCAATGACTTTTGTTGTTGGGAGCTCAGGGCTTGCCAAAGGAACATGTGTCAGCGATTCTGGGCTCAGCTGCCACCTACTTGTGAAGTATTCTTGTTTTTTATAGCTGAGGATAAAAACTGAGACATTGCTATTAGCTCTTTTTTAGTTGCATTTACTGTCACTGGGCTTTGATGATCAGTGGCACTTCAAGAATTTGCATCTGAATGGGGAAAAAGTGCACAGAAAGTCTTCTTTTGTTTGTGTGACAAAGTTGTTGTGTCCAGAGAGGGAAAAATGTTTTTAATGGTTTGATTTGGCTTCTGCACCGTGGGGTCCTGCACACAGACTCTGTCTGTATTGGCTTCATTGTCTATTGCCTCGGTGTAGGAGTCAGTTTGCTTCCAGCCTAATGGTATTTTATGTCTCTAAGTTGCTTGGCTAATTGAAGGGATGGGCAAATGGACTGTGGCTTTCAGTGCAGAAAAGGAGACAGATGGACAGACAGGCTCCCTGGTGCAGGGAAGGGAGGTCTCTGAACATCAGATCCTGCCTGCATCACAGGGTCAGGGTAACTGAGCTAGGAAATCTGGTGCTGTCATTTTCCCCCCTCACACCTGAGTCATGCCCCTGGGCTAACATACAGCCCAGTGCTGGGAATGGAAGCATCTTCAGGAACTGCTCCCAGGCTTGCTGACTTCTGAGGTGTACCTTGGAGATAAATCAAGTGACACAGGCTGACCTCCTGTCAGCAAGGATGGCTTTCCTCTAGAAGTCCTTTTCTTGAGTATACCTTAAGGATAAAATGCCACTACCTAGTTCCTTATGTAACATACTACTCTTTAAATTGCTCCTCAGTGATTTTATTCCCACTCCTGGATGGAGGTAAGCTAAAATAATTAATGCTTGGCAGCAGCATTATTTCAGAACTTAATTTTTGGACAGAGACTTTTGAGGAAATGTGTTGAAGCAGAGTCAGAGCACTGTACACTTGGGTGCTTGTGTCATGGTAAAGGCTTAGGCTTGGCTGGTTTTAGTTATGGGAAGATCCTGTACCTGCCTCAAACTGCAGGCTCCTCATGGCCATGTGGCATCAGCACTGGTGGCTGTCATTTAATTGTCTGGCAGCTGTTCCACTGCATTTCTCTTGCCCACTGTCACTGCTGTGGCTCTATCCAGCCCTGAAGCATTATGGATCTGGGCCAGTGAGTCATTTCCAGTCTGTGTTACTGGTGTGCAAGGTTTTATAGTCATCTGTTAGCAACTGAGCTGAGCCAATGCAAAAGTCTACTCTTTTAGTTCTTCGGTGATAAACAGTACCCTGTGCCCTGCCATCACTGATCCCAGCCTGTGGTCATCACTGCCTTCTGTTTTGTCTCAGAAGAGACAAAATCTGTTACTGCCCTGCTACTTACTGGGATTTTTTTAGTGAAGTTTCCCCCCAGGTTACTGTAGGAGCATCAGCTTAGCACTCTCTCCATCTTGTCCTCTCTTGAGGTGACTTGGCTGCTGGCATCCCTTTCCAGTGCTGTGTCAGTGGGTCATGTTCTGAAGTTTGCAGTCAGCTTATGCTGATCAGCAGGGTCCAGCCATGGGCTGTGTATAGAGTCCTGTTGTGGTGGGTCAGATCATCTCACTGCTCTGGCTGAAAATTAGCTTTAAAAATATGCTGAGATACCAGTTTTTATCAACTCTGAAAGGGCTCCAGCACAGGTGCTGCAGTGACACAGCCCATGTCTCGTAATCAAGGAGAAAACCTTGGTGTTATCAATTCCTCATCACTGCTGCAGCCCAGGACATGCAAGGTGGTGTTCTGGTGAGAGTGTTCTGGATAGAGATGAGAGCACAGGGGAAGGGGAGAAGCTGTCAGGAGATGGTTCATGTTCCTTTATCCACAGTTCTGGTAGAGTGCAGTGAGCAGGTCCAGGCAAAAAGCTACATTTGCTGTCATTGTCTTCTCTGCCTCCAGACATTTGACCCTGCCTTGGAAGCTGGTCTTGGGCCAACTGAGAAAAGAGCTCTCAGTGCTGTGACTCAGAGTCAGCTTTGCTGCAGTCATTGGTTAAGCCAGCAGAGAACTGGTGTGGGACCAGGATCAAGAGAGTTTTGTTTGTATTTCCCCCCTTAAATGGTCTAATGGCATTTAGCTACGAACTTATTGTCCAGCAAGTGAATTAAATGCCTGCACTGAACATCAGTTGCTCTTCCTGGCTTTTCTAGGACGAATCCTGGATTTGAAGACTGGAACAGTAAAGAAAGAGGGGCAGCAGTCCTCCATGAGGATGTGCATGGGATCAAGGCGCTCTTTCATCTGCAGGATGAGGTATGCATTCACCTGGCACTCCTGTGGTGCTTCCAGTACGTTCTCAGACGAGATTGCAGACGGTTTTGTTGTGCAAATTTGACCTTGCTTACAAAATCAGTGAACAAATAAACAAAATGCAGCTGTAATGATGCCCTCCCATGAAGCATTTCCAGAATACTTGCTTTTGGAGCTGAAGGGAAACTGCAGCCTCTCCTCTGCTGTGTTCAGTGACAAAGCAGCCCCTCATTTGTGTGCTGCAGTTGGTTTTTGTCAGTGTGGGGTGCAGAATTCTTTCCCCAGAGAACTTCATGACAGCTTCACCCCTGGAATGTAAAGCCCATTGTCTCTTCAGTCAAGTTACTCAGATTGGTACTTAGGGAACAAAGCTTTCACAAATGTAATGAAAGTCCAACTTTGTGTATTTTTTCAGCAAACCAATAATACTAAAAGAATCTTGAAGACAAACAGGAATTCGGCTGTAAACCTGCCAGCTATGTAGGAATTAACCTAAGCCTGGTATGAATTAACCAGATGTCAGCTGCTTGATGCTAGATAAATGAGTAATTGTTAGAGGGGTTTTATTTTGCAATTTTCCAACTTCTGCATTGCTTGGGCTGCTTTAAAGAGCTCTGCCTGCTCAGTGCTTCTGCCTGGGGCTTGTGGGCACTTCTCTTGTCCTGCTAACAGGCTGAAATGCCTGTTGCTCTTGCAGTTTTCTCGCTGTGGTTACTGGGGAAAGTACATCATTGCATCTGCAGCCTATACCCAACAGAAGTGTTGAAAGCAGATAATGCAAAACTTGTTAGGGAGTGAAAGACACATCAGAGGAAATGGCACATTTCAGCAGAACTTGGGTTATGTGGGTGGATTTCCTTCCAGTCCTGGGAGGAAACGTGAGTGTGTGGCTCTGGGGTGCCTTTGTAAGGGGTTTCTGTCATCTTCCTGCAGGGTTAGGCTTCGAAGCTAATGTTCCTTTAGCCTCCTTAACTGGGGGAACGAAATACAGACACTTGGAGCATGGCTTTCACCTCCTGCAAGCTGCACACAGTTGGTCATGTGAGGAGGACTTCCTTGTGCAGAGACAACCAGGCCCAGTGTCCTGTTTACAGTTGCTCCTCAGCTTTGCAGACAACATCTCCCACTGCAGTTATTTCCTAGCACCCTGGTTCTGTGAACTCCAGTGCATGAAAGTAATTGTGTGCATGCCATAGCCCCATTGTTTTTGTAGTTTCTAAATCTTACTTCAATTGTTCATTCCTCCTCCTTGGCAGACACTGGGATTGGGAAAAAAAAAAAAAATGGGAGAATAATAATTAGGGAAAAAAACCTTGTGGGAAGAATGAGCCTCAAATAATGTGAACTTTCCTTGTGATCACTTCTTTCATTGTTGTTGTTCCTTCTGGTGTTTTGTTTCCATCAGAAATGAACTGGGTTTACCCTTCAGACTGTTTGCTTAGCTTCAGAAGGATGGTAAAAAATACAGAGTTAGGCGTGGTTAGAAAGACAACGAAATATACACCACCAAGTGTGAAACAGACGCTCAGCAGTGTAAACAGTCTGTTTGGCAGCCATGGGGTTAATACCTGCTAACGGTGGTGCATGGCCGGCAGTGTGCCCAGGCGGCCAAGAGGGCCAGTGGCATCCTGGCCTGTATCAGGAGCAGTGTGGCCAGCAGGAGCAGGGAGGTCATTCTCCCCCTGTACACCGCACTGGTCAGGCCACACCTTGAGTCCTGTGTCCAGCTCTAGGATCCTCAGTTTAGGAAAGAGGTTGAGTTGCTGGAAGGTGTCCAGAGAAGGGCAATGAGGCTGAGGAGGGGTTTGGAACACAAGCCCTATGAGGAGAGGCTGAGGGAGCTGGGGTTGCTTAGCCTGGAGAAGAGGAGGCTCAGGGGAGACCTTACTCCTCTCTACAAGTACCTGAAGGGAGGTTGTAACCAGGTGGGGGTTGGTCTCTTCTCTCAGGCACCCAGCACCAGAACAAGAGGACACAGTCTCAAGCTGCACCAGGGGAGGTTTAGGCTGGATGTTGGGAAGAAATCTTCACAGAATGTGCTGCCCGGGGGGGTGGTGGAGTCACCATCCCTGGAGGTGTTTAGGAGGGGACTGGATGGGGTGCTTGGTGCCATGGTTTAGTTGATTAGATGGTGTTGGGTGATAGGTTGGACTCGATGATCTCGAAGGTCTCTTCAACCTGGTCTGGTCTATTCTATTGTATTCTATCCAAGGAAGCTGCTGGAACACTGAGATTGTTTTCTGTGGGGATTTGGGGGGCCTGACTTACATTGTTCTCTAGTTTTCACCCTTGTTTTGTAGCATTTTTAAGGGTATCTGTTCTTTAGCCACCCTTGGAATGCCTATTTCAAATAGTCTTTAGGCTTGTGGGGGCAGGAGGGAATCTTCTTCTTGTCTTTCCTGGTTTTCTGTGTAAACTAACAAAAATCTTTGCAAGGTACCCAAAAGCTGAGTCTGAGGAAGGTGGAAGTCTAAGAAAACAGGAATCTGTGATTTGCTGTCAAAAATAAATGTCCATCATTGCCTGCTTAATAAATTGCCTTTCATCTTGGGTGTTTGTATTAATTATTTCAACTATTGTTTTACTTTTAGATGTGGAAATGCTCCTCTGGATCATTTACCTCTGAACAGGATAACCACCATGAGAAAAAGATACAGGTACTCTTGGTTAATTTACTGCAACAGTGAGCTGCCAGAAACATCCTTATTTTCTGCTGTGTTACTGCTCAGTCAAGGAGTGCTACCTGAACAAGCATCTGCATTAGCACACAGTCTAAAAGAGCACTCCCAAGAAGTGAGTTATGGAAAACAAGGAAGGCTTGAACAGCTTTTTTAGTGGGGCTGATGTTGTACAGAGCTCTCAGTTGACATCTGGTGATTCTGACCTCCAAGTATCAGTAAATCATTAGTAGGCATTTGAAAACATAAAGCTGTTCTGCCTGTCAGTCAATGTGACCTGTCTGTGTCTCCCTTCAGGAATGGCCTGGGCCCTGTGAAAGAAGGTGAAGCCCAGTATGCTGTTGTCCACTGCACTGGCTACATCAAGGCTTGGCCACCAGCAGGTGTGTATCTGTCTCAGGGAACTGCCTGCAAGGCAGCTGAAAATCTGGCTTGGGATCTCTTTGCTGGTACAAAAGCAGGCTGGCTTTCAGGGGGATAACCTGTTCAGTCTCAGCTTGAGAAGCTCTCCATAGCAAGAAATCAGCTCACTCCTCTTTTTCCACGTGAAACCCTTCTCAGCTGCGTTGGCACAGAGAGATGTAGAAAGTGTCAGTGATCTGGAATTGCAGCACCTGGCACCAAAAGGTTTCAATTGGATAAACTGACATAAAAGTGGCCTGGTTTTAGGAAGGTAAACACAAAGCATTTGTACTTGCACCAAACACCAGCCCCAGCTTTTATACTTGAGTAGTACCATGTCAGGAGGCGTCAGCTCAGCTCTGATACAGAGGTCTTGCACGGTGCTGGTGTTGGTGGAGGGGTTGGTGGTGAGGTCCTGTTTTGTGGCTGTTTTTCTGGGAAGCAAGTTTTGGCACGCTCCTTCCAACAACAGAGCAAAACATTTACCTACTGTAAGTCAGTATTGCACATGGGATTATTTACCTTTTGAAAAACTCCAAGAGCAGACAGTGGAGCTCATCCAGACGTCGTCATGAACTGGGTTGGTTGACCTTGGCACTCGCAGCAGCTGAAGAGGCTGTTTGCAATGTGACAGCGCCTGCTGGCGTGCATCAGACCATGAGCTGTCCTGCCCTTTTGTGGTTGCATCCCACAAGCATAAATCACATTTGTCCAGGGATTCTGAATGCTGAGAGATGGTTTGCAGCAAGTCTGGGCAGTGGTGTGCAGGCAGCAGCACACGGATCTGAGCTTCTCGTTGGCTTCCCTGCTGTTTGGGAAGAAGGGGAAGAGCTCCTCTCCTGTTGCTCACAGGGTTTAATGTACTTGAGTGTGCTGCAGGACTCCAAATGTTGCCATTTCATTTTGTCTGGAAAGAGGGAGAGCACAGTGTGTGTGAATTGCTCATGAAAATGATGTTGTTTTTCCCCTTGTTTTCTTTCACAAAGATCAACTTTTCTGTGGGCAACTCCAAACATAATTGAACTCAGCCTTCACATACAGGTTGTACCTTTAAGAAGGTGTAGGTGAAATGAGATTTCTTTCAGCTGCTTACTTAGCTTGAATGAAAAGCTTGCTCCAAGTTCTGGGATATTTGAAGAGGTCTAAGCCCTCCAGGTGTGCATTGCCAGTGCACAGCTGCAAACACATGAACTCATGTCAGTGCTGTCAGCAGTGAATGGCTTCCAGCCACTGCTTCTGCAGGGAAGCAGGCACTGCAGTGCAGGAACATGGGACCAACAGGATCTTCTGGGTCTTTGAGTACTCTGTCACCAAGTTCCACTTTATGTCAGTGAGATGTTTTCCTTATTTCCAGCTCTTCCCAAACCTCTCAGCTCTCCCACCTTTAACCACATTTCTAACTTCCAGTCCTCATTAGGTTGTGGGAATTTCTGCCAGTGTATTCCTGGACTGTCTTTCACTGAAGATCAAATATGACTTTTCCTGCCTTGTCTCCATTCTCACAGTGCATTCTCTTCTTCACCCCTGTGCCTTTTCTCTGTGCTTGTTTGTGTTTTCCCTTAACTTGTCAAAATGTGGGTCACTGGCACTATACCCTCTTGGTCCAGAAGAGACTGGAGTGATGTATAATGAAAATATGTTGCCAGTCAAGACAGGAAATGATGCAGCATTCTTCTCTTTTGTGTACTGCATCCTGCTGGCATCCTAAAGCACCTGAGAGAGACACACTAGGCTGCCTTTTTCTCAGTTGCCAGCTCAAGATCTTCCAGTTCATAGCAAAAAATAGCTCGAAATTGTGTGATCCTTCAATTAGTAATGTGAAGTTTCATCTCATTTCTGTTGCTGCAGTTTATGACTGTTACTAGTCCCCAAGTGCATGCTTATGCATTTAGTAATGTTGAATTGCATCCCATTTCTATTACTGCTCTCCTCAGAATCACATGGTGCTCCTCAGTGCTCCTGCTCAGGGTTAGTGCCTCCAAAGTGCAGCACAGTCCTGAGAGGTGTTTCTCATTTTGACAGCCTTAGGTGGAATTTCAGTGGTCTACTTTCTTACCCAGTTATTACTCACAACAGTCATGCCTTGGTGCCTGTTTCAAGGCAGCTCATCCTGACTGGAGGCCTCCTTCATGAGCGTTGATTTGCCCTCCTAGTCTTCCCCACTTTGTGTTGGTGGTTGTCATGGATCCATTACCTTCTGGAGTTGAATGGGAATATCCATGAGCTGAGCTGGCTCCCAATGTATTTGGGTAACTAAGTGGCCACATCACTGCATTTGTTCTCCTTTCCAATGGTAATTCACCCATAACCTGCAAAGCAAGTGCAGCAGTAATTGAATTTGCTAAGGCTTTTCTACCCTGTAATAAAATTACTTCTGTTCAGAGCAGCTAGAGCAGCAAGCCCCAGGCCTTTGCATCATCTCTGGATTCTTGGGAATAAATGGGCTTGTGCTAAATTGCAGCTGATGAAAAATTCAGCCATGGGAGGCATCATTTTGATTTATTTTTCAGCTGCCAACAGGACTTTCCAGCCTAAACTCCTCATCCTCTCCTTTCAGAGCATGCCATGTGGCACGTGCATTGTACAGCTGATACACAGCACATGAAACATCCTCCCACAAATGAAATACCTAGGAGTTACAAATGCACTTCATCTGTGCTTAATATGTTCAGCACCTGGTGTTTTCTCCTTCTGGGCTGTGTTGCATTGTCTGTGGCCAATGTGTGGGTTGGTTTTTTGGTTGTTTTTTTTTAGTCTCACACTGAGTATAAATCAGATTTGATACAGAAATAGCAAGTCAGGAGCTGCTCTGGGAGCATTATTAGTGTGATAGACTATCAGGTTTGACAGGGTTGCTGCTGTGAGCAGCCTAGGCTGAATCTCTTCAGCGATTCAGATGCTTGGAGCAGGTGAAAACAGATGACAGCTGGCAGCAGTATGGTGGCAAATTCAAGGACTAGAGATTTCTTTCACAGACACAGAGTGGAAGGCAAATTCTGATGTGGCTTAGGTCCGTGGTCAGTATGAAATCCCTTTGCCACATCTAGTCTGATTTTGTTTTCTCCTTATCCTTACTGGAGCAGGACGGCTCTCTGCTTGGCAGACTGCCCTTTTTGACTGAGAAATGAGAGAGGAGGTGCAGGAGGCATCACACCTCATCCTCCACACAGAGCTGAGCTTGGAGCCTGCAGGGCCTGCAGGCTGCACCTGCCTCTGCTGTATTTCTGAACAAAGGAGGTCCGGAGGAGCTGCAGCCTGAGCTCTCTCTGTGTTGTCTGGAAGAAGGAGCTATTTAGCTGCTCCCTCAAGGCTGTGTGTTTGTCTCTGAATCAGGGGGACACAGACAGAAGGCTGAGCCACTCTGAGAAGTGCATCCATTCAGGCTGGGGTTGTTAATGGTCCTTTCACTTTTGTCCATTGTGCCTGCAAGACAAGGGTGAAACTAAGCTCAAGTGCCAAACCCAGCATGTGATACCTCCATAAGGTAGATGCTGGGCTCAAGTAACTGGGGTAAACTTTGTGCAGAAGTCACAGGGCAAAGGCATGCAGCACTCCAGATCTGTGCTCCAGTGACTGACACTGCTCATTCTTATGTGGAGGGTGTGCTGGGCTGGGTAAGCACAGGGCAGTGCTGCTTTGAGGTAAAGACCCCTTGTTTGAACCTGACTGAGCACCAGTTCGAGCCTTTGCCCCACTTGCTGCTGAAGCAGCTCATGATCCTCAGCCTAGATGGTGGTCCATGTTCAAAAGAGCTCCATCAGAGCATCACAGAATTGTTTTGGTTGGAGAAGCCCTTGAAGCTCATCCAGTCCAACCATTCTCTAACTCTCCCAAGGCTGGTGCTAAACCATGTCCCTCAGCACCACATCTCTGCCTCTTTGAAGCACTCCCAGACACGGGGATTCAAGCACCTCTCCGGGCAGCCTGCTCCAATCTTTTGAGAACCCTTTCAGTGAAGGATTTTTTCCTAATGTCCAACCTGACCCTCCCCTGGTGCAACTTGAGGCCATTTCCTCTCATCCTATCACTTCTCATCATCATTCACTTTTCAACATCAGCAAGCATTTGCTTTTCTTCCTGTTTGGTTTTGGGGGGGGGAGGTTGGGTTTTGGTTTTGGTTTGGTTTGGTTGTGTGGTTTTTTTTCCCCCTCTGAACATCTCATTCCTGGAAAAATATGAATCTAATGTGGCCCATATGATATTTCCCTAATATTTTAGGGGTTTGGGGTTTTTTTTTTTGGCATGCCTGTTTGGTGAAGAGAGGAGATAACAGTTTGTCAGGAGGTTGCTAGCTTTCTGTAAATCAAAGCCAGGACCTGCAGAAGACACACAGCGAGCAGGAGGCTTAGGCAGATCCTAAATTTGCAAACTTCCAAGTAAAAGGTCCCAGAATAAGGTGAAATTCAAATAATGTTGCAAACACTTCCCCCCACCCCCTCCCACCCACCCCCTCCAACCCCCTTTAGCTTTGTTATCTTAAAACAGAAACATTTCAGCCTTCCGAGTCAGACTTACGGTAACATCTTAACCACAGCATGCCAAAGCTGTTAGGTTGCTCTAAGCTTTGGGCCAGGATCTGGACCTTAGTGCAGAGCTCTGCCTTCTGCCAATACAAAACAAAACAGTTGCCTGAATATTCTTTGCAGTGCTGTCATTTATTTAGGCCTTTTAAAAAAGAGTAAATAATTAATTAACCAACCCCACTTACATTTTGGGTTTTGTTGGGGTTTTTCCTGAGCTCTTCCCTTGGTATGCTGTAAACATCCCCAGCTTTGTCTTGTGAAAGCCTTTTTCTATTGTTGTGGGGGGGTGGGGGGGAGAAGCTAAAGGGGCACAGCCCAGTTTGGTGCACAGGGGTGTCAGGAGTGGCTCTGATGGAGACAGGCGTCGCCAAGGGATTACTGGGGACCACTGGACACCTCAAATGCATCCTTCTGAAGGCTCAGAACAAAAATGATTTCTGGAGTGCAGAGAAGTCAAACCACAAATCCATTAACACTGTTGTGTTGTCTTGCAGAAAATATGGGGCAGCAGGATAGAGAAATAAGGCAGAAAATGAAGCTGTTCTGTTGTTAGAGCCAAGGGGAAGCTCACTGGAAAAACTAAGAAGTTCCTTATGTCCACAGCAGAACATGCCATTGCCCTGTGGGAAACTGTGTGCTGGCATAAAGGACACTTGGAAATGAAATTCAACCTCTAAGAGCACAGCATTCTGTTTGTGGTGCTCAGTTGCAGGCTCAGCTTTGCAAAGTGTTGATAGTGACCTGAACAAGCAGAGCAGAGTATTTGTTTTTCTAGAGGAGCACGTATTTGGTGTTGGGAAGCAAAGCTTTTCTCAGGGTCACACAGAAAGAATGTGGAGAGCTGATGTGTGTTTTGTTGATGCCTCCTAAAGATCAATTTCATAGAATCATAAAATCCTGGAATGGCTCAGGTTGGAAAGCATCTCAGAGATCATCTGCTCCTACCTCCCCGTAATGGACAGGGACACCTCTCAACTAGACTCAGCTGCTCAAGGCCTCATCCAACCTGGCCTTCAACACCCCCAGGCAGGAGGCAGCTGCAACCTCCCTGGGCAGCCTATTCCAGAGTCTCACCACCCTCCTACTGAAGAACTTCTTCCTCAGCTCCAGTCTAACCCTGCTCTGCCTCAGCTTCAAACCATTCCCCCTTGTCCTGTCTCTGGACACCCTCATGGAGAAGTCCCTCTGCAGCCTTCCTGTAGGATCCCTTCAAGTACTGGAAGGCAGCTCTAAGGGCCTACTGGAATCTTATCTTCTTGTGGCTGACCAACCCCAGCTCCCTCAGCCTGTCCTCACAGCAGAGGTGCTCCAGCCCTTGGATCATCTTTGTGGCCTCCCCTGGACTCCCTCCACCAGCTCTGTGTCCTCCTCATGCCGGGGACACCAGAACCGA
This sequence comes from Dryobates pubescens, assembly GCF_014839835.1. Classification (NCBI taxonomy): domain Eukaryota; kingdom Metazoa; phylum Chordata; class Aves; order Piciformes; family Picidae; genus Dryobates; species Dryobates pubescens. The sequence continues at coordinate 6,376,755 of NC_071628.1, forward strand.
GTTTGTTTTGTTTGGGTATTTTTTTCTGCAACGTTTTTTGGAGGTGCTGGTGGTTCTTGGTGATGTTAAGGAGCACTATTAAGAGCTGGACAGATCAGCACTAAGTGCAGCACACATCTTTAATTACCTGTCCCTTTTGGAGTGTGTTCACTAGGCAATGTGCTAAAGCAAAGGCAGATCACTGTACAAATGCCTCTCGGATAGAAGCTTACCCACAGCTGAAGCTCTGTAACTCTTAGCAGGAGAGTGAAGCAAGCAATTTCCCACTGTGGAATGCTGTCAGGAACAGCAGCTACACTGCAGAGGAGCAGACAATCAGCTTGGCATATTTTTACTGTAGGCACTTTTAGGGGGGAGGGTTAGCAATTCACTGTGTCATGTATTGATTAGTTCCAGGCAGGCTGCTTTTTATTCATGGAATGTCTTGGGGGATAACCCAACCAATACATTTTCCAGTGTGTTATACAGACCAAATGTCATCCATCTTGCAAGGGAGAGGGAAAAAAAAAAAGGTGAAAATTAGAACAACAGCCTCCCCTGCCAAGAGTGACATCAGAAATGGTGTTTCTTAGCTAGGTTTATTTTTGGAGCTTGTTTATGGTGCTTTGAGTTTATTTGGGCAGTAGCAAGCATAGCCCAAGTTCCTAAAAAGGAAAAGTGTTATTGGAGGCTGCTGAAAAAAAAGATGCTGTGAAGTGGCAGCCACCCAGCTGAGGATCTTTGCTGCCCTTTGCAGTGTGCTGTGCCACTCAAGAAGCAATAGGGAAAGCCAAGGGAGTCAGGGGGAAATGCTTTAAATCTGCCCTTCTGAAATGGAAAGCTCCCCTGCAAAGGAATCTCTTGGTTAAGGTTATCCAACTAGAATGCCTGAAATTATTGCCTTATAACAGCTGCTCTGCTCTGGTGGCCTAGTTCTCAGAATTAGCAAGCATCCATCCACCAAGCACCCAGCACACTGAAGTTCACGCTGCACCTCACGTGCCCACTTGGCAGAAGGGACAAGAGTGCTCCTCCTTGAGGAAGTTCTTGAGACTCCCTGATAAAATCCTCATTATCTGTCAGTGAATCTGCAAGTGAAGCTGGGCCCCCAAAATTGTGAATTCCATTGCAAACAAAGTTTGACTAGATGGTACAGAATTACACCTGTAGTTTTCTTTCCTGCTTTATACATTTTATTTTATCTTATAGCTCAGTGTGATCTGCAAAGCACCTGTAGAGTGCTCTTTACAAACTGATTGTCAGATAAGAGTCAATTATTTGGATGTAGCTGCCTCCAGGGACTGCTTCAGCTCATTCAGCAGCATCTGTAGCCCTTTCTCAGAGGCATCACGTAAGGAGGTTGTGAGCTGTCATCCTCTGCATGCTCCAGGGATCAACTTACACTGGGGATCAGAAACTGTGAGGATCAAGTGGCTGTTGCTCCATAACTGGTAGCTGCTTTGCAATTAAATTCCTTAACGCTTTAAAGTGCCTCTTCAATGATTCACTGCCTGTTTTGACTGAATTCCTTGCAAGGCCTTGTGAAAGAGTTTACCAATCACTTAAAATGAGGCAGCAGGCTCACTCGTGGAGGATGTTTTTCCAGGCGCTTCAGAGGAAGTTGATATCTCCAAACTGGAGTTGGGAAATAGGCTGAGCTAAGGCCTAGCCAACTGTCAAGTAAACAGAGCTCCTCTGAGCGTTCCTCTTTGTGACAGGCTGAGCTGGAAACCAGCACACATGTGTGTTTGGAAATGGTCCCTGTGTTTGGAGGAGTTACTCCTCTTACACAACTGGACCAAGCCAGGCATCTGCGTTCCTTCAGCCCTTTAACGCAGAGACCCAGATTTGGGCCATTCTAGGACGAAGTAGAACCAGCTGTTGAGTCTGAGCCTGAAGTTTGTGGAAGATCTAGGCTAGGCCTTGTTTGTAAGACTCATTCTAGGGTATTACTCACAAAAGGAACTGAACATGACCTGCATTCACTAAACAGTTGAAGCGACCACATGCTGCATGTTGTGGGGAAATGGTATTGTCCATTTCAGTGCATCATGGAATTCTTCTATCTGCTTTGCCTTTGCTGCCATGGGTGCTGTGTATGCATTGTGGGGTGTGTGGGATGAAGAACTGAGAGAGGTCATCTGGTCTGAGTCCAGAGATTATGCATTAATGAGGCAGTGAGGTTATTTTGTACGGTCTAGAGCATCTAGCATAGTGCAGAACCAGCAGCAGCTCTACCCGCCCCAATTTACTGATTGTAACAGTGTTTGTTATTGTTTGCTTTAGGAATGACTATTCCAGAAGAAGATGCTGATGTGGGCCAAGGTAGTAAATACTGCCTCGTGGCAATAGGAAGGCTTCAGGTAATGCCAGTCTTTCTGTGTACAAACTGCTTCTGAGAGCATAATTGGTGTGGTTTAGCTGTGAAGGGTTTGCTCCAAGCTCTGCGACTAGACCACGGCTTCTAACGTGCCTACAAAACACGAAGCATCTTGATGTTGCTGTGCAGCCAGTGCCTTACAGAATCATGGAATGGTTTGGGTTACAAGGGACCTGAAAGATCATCTAGTTCCAGCCCCTCTGCCACGGGCAGGACTGGTTCAGAAGATGTCAGCAGAGCAAAATGAAGACGTGATTTGGTGCAGATGTGTACCTGACCCAGCAATAACAGCCAAGGTGCTCCTGGAGCACAAGCATGAACAGACCTGCTGTTCTCTAGGTGCATAGGGCTGGGATATTCCAGATGGTGAGCAGTGTGGGAGTGCAGATGCTGCAGATGGTAGGTTCCAGTAGCTACCTAAGGCACTGCCTCCTGGTCTTTCCTTCATTCTGTCTGTCTGCAGCTAATCAGCTACTGAAGAAGCTGTGATTGCTGGAGTTGTTCTGAGAACGGTGAAGATAAGGCAGTCAAGAGGCACCTCCCAAACAATAGCTTTATTCTCAGTGCATTACTGTAGTGTGCATTCAGATGTGATTTCAGCTGAGGCAACGAGGAGAATAAAATTTGAGTGCTTTTTTTGTCCAGACAGTCACAGCTGGTGTTTTACATCTTCCTTTGCCCTCTCCTGAGGAAAGCTGTGAGCAGGAGCTAGAGCAGCGAGCAGTCTCCTGCTCTGCAGCAGGGAGGCTAAGACTGATCTTCCCAGTCTGGGAATTCTGCCATGGGCGAACATGTTTGAGCCTCCTGCATGATCTCCTGTTGGCCTGCACTCATTGCCATCTGCTAGTCTGGCATCGCTCCTTCTGACAAGGTGGAAGGACCCTTTGGCACCTGTCCTCTCATGAAACCCTTCTTGCTGAGGTGAACAGCCTGCACATGACTGCAAGTGTTGGCACTTCTGCAAAGTGTCTCCACTGAGATGGCAGAGCTGCAGAAGCATTGCAGGATGGCTTTGAGCTTCATCATGTTTTTGTCATGAAGGGTTACATATTCCACTGATGGAGAGAGGGATGTTAGGGGGCTCGTGTGTACAGCTGCCAAAGAAAGATGCTTTCTGAGAGAACCACATCAGCAACATGCAGTGTCGGAACCTCTTGGTAGGTTAGAAGAGCCAGCAGAGTGCATGAGGGAGAGCAAGCAGAGGCTCTGGGATGGGTTCAATCCCAAAGGAGTCAAGGTGCCTGCATTCAAAACTCCGTCCTGTAATGGCAAGTTGAGACCTTGCATGCAGTTAACTGACTGCTCTGCTGCAGGACAGCAAAGAAGGAGATTTTTCTCTTTTTGCCATGGGGCCTTGTTAACAGAGGTAGCTCTGGAGCTTGTAGCCCCAGCAGGAATGAGTGGATGCACAGGTTTCAGGCAGGGAGCTGGAAATGCATCATTCTGTCTGGTGAGATCTGAGGAGCGTTACAGGAGGACAGTGCTTTTTCTATGATGAGCAGCCACTTGCTGGCCTAACAGCACCTGCTTCAGCTTCTGGAGAGTTTTGTTCAGGTTCTCTGGGTGTTTCAGGTGAGCTTCATCTCACCTGAGAGCTCAGTGTTTAATCTGAGCTGGTGCTGTTGGATATGTCTACAGATGAGGGGCCCTGTTGCAGAGATTGACCTTCCTACCCTAAAATGGGTGGACTGAATTGTCCTCTGCGAGTCTCTCCTTGGTTGACAAAGGTAGGAGCCAAGATGCCTAAATTTAATGTGGTGCTACAAAGTGAGGTGAATCCAGCTGTACTTCCATTCTTACTGTATCCCTCCTTCTTGGGAGCTTCTGGTGTATTTGTTTTGCTGCTGTGCTGTTAAGCCTAGGTAGGTGCCGTGGGGTGAGATGCAAAGTAGACTAAAGGCTGCTCTGTGTCATTTCTTTGTGCTGTTGTTTTATTTATTGCTTCCTACAGTAGTTAGCACTCTGCCAGCAGAATTTTGTCCTTCAGCTCTGTAACCAAGTTTGCCTTAAGGTGACTGTTTTGTGGACTGAATGTTGTGGGCTCTGTTGGTTGTAGGTAACCAGCTCTCCAGTGTGCATGGATATGAATGGCATGTCAGTCCCCACCGAGTTCCTGTCCAGGCACAACTCTGATGGAGTCATCACCTTTGTTGACCCAAGGTGCATCAGTGTCATTGGCTATCAGCCCCAGGTCAGTGAGCTGCTGAAGGACATGCTGCTTGTGCATTGAAAACTAAAGCAGCAGAACATGGGATGTTTGTGGCTCACCCCTCGTACGGCAGGCGCCGAACGCCGCTGGTTTTCCTGAGCTGTCCGCTCCTCTGTCAAATGTCCAGCTGTCCCCTTTGCTGCCCCTTGGTACCTTTTACATCTAAACCAGTCCTAACAGAAAGGTGCCTTAGACCTTGAACAGCTTTGCAGTGAGGACATTTTCCATGACAGGAAGTTAGCAGTGCTTGGAGAGAGTTTTATTCCCCCTGCTAATCTGTTGAGCAATACCCAAACAGCATTTACAGAACACAGAATTAACCAGGTTGGGAAAGACCTTCGAGGTCATCAAGTCCAACCTATCACCCAACACCATCTAATCAACTAAACCATGGCACCAAGTGCCTCATCCAGTCACTTCCAGTGATGGTGACTCCTCCACCTCCCTGGGCAGCACATCCCAATGGCCAGTCACTCTTGGAATGGGCAACTTGTAGCATCCATTTGCCTTTAGACTTACATCTGCTCCTCTGAGTAGGAGACTAGTCACAGAGCTGAGTAGAATGATGAAAGAACTCCTGACCACCACAGCTGTCCCTCAGATAACTCTCAACAGCTGCACTTTAGAAGAAATAATTACTGCTCATTTGTTTCTCCCATTAATTGTTATTTTTGGTAGCTTTGTAATAACTGTCCTTACAAAACTAAGTGCCATAAAATGAGCTGTGGTAGAGGCTCTCAATCTGTTCCAAAGGCCATTTCACAGGTAGTAAACAAGTCACTTAAAATGTGGTTTTTAAATGGATATCTGTGCAATGGAACAAATACAGGTCTCTTCCAACCTGGTTTATTCTATTCTACTCTATTCCTTTCCACTCTACTCTATTCCTCTCTATTCTACTCTATTCCTCTCTATTCTACTCTATTCCTCTCTATTCTACTCTATTCCTCTCTATTCTACTCTATTCCTCTCTATTCTACTCTATTCCTCTCTATTCTACTCTACACTACTCTACATATAATGTGGGATAGGATGCCTGCAAATCATTTTGATTCCTCTCCCCACTTCACTGAGCAGTCCCATTAAGGTTGGTAGCCTTGCCCCTGCACTTGCAGATCTGCATGTGGATTTGGGTTGTGGTCTGAGCTTTTTATACAGCTTTGGTTGTTGCTGGTTTTGTTTCTTTTTCCTAGGATCTTCTGGGGAAGGATATTTTAGAATTCTGCCATCCTGAAGATCAAAGCCATCTGAGGGAGAGTTTCCAACAGGTGCTGTTTTCTGCTCCTTTTGTTCTGCCAATTATTTGCTATTTTGTTTGGAGAAGTAGCTTGTTGGTTGGTTTTTTTATTCATTTCAAGGTATTTTTTTCTGTTTTGCAGAAGGAGTAGCAAGAAATGAAACAATTTGTTGATCATTTGCTGCATAAGTGGTAGTTTAAACTGCAGCACCTCTTTTCAGGTTTTCAGAAAGAAGTCACCCAGTGAGACATTGCTGTTTTCCTTTCACAAAACATGAAATGAGTGTTCCCTGCTCAGGCAGAGATGGTTTGGAGATGCCTGTGTAGATCCCACTGTGTGTTCAGTGGTAACCAGAAGGCTTTACCTTCCAAGATGGGCTGTTGAATTGAAGGTGGTTCCACCCCTGTGATGCTGGATTCTTTATGGCCTAAGTTCTCTGCTAGCATAAGTGACATACTTCATATTTTAATGGAGTTGCACCACTTTACATCCACAGAGAATGTGGCCCTTCTGCCTCTTAGGAATAGAAATGCATGCAGAGGTAACAAGCAATACAACACATGGAAGGAGTTACTGCTCTGGAGTTGCTTTTACAGTGGGCCACATTCACATCAGCTCTATCAAAGGCTTTTGCTCCATGGTGCAGCATTTCGTTCCAGACTGATCTGGGACATACAGTAGGAATGCTTTCCCCAGGCCTTCTGCTTGCCCTGGTCTGTTCAGCACCTTCCCTGCTGCACTGCAGTGTGTTTAGCTGACCACTGAGGTCCAGATGATAAAAGTGGTTCCAGATTTTCTGCCAGCAGCCTGTAGTTCAAAGAAGCTATGTTGATCCATCTTGTGTTGGATGCTGAGATGCATTTTCAGCTGTGAAACATGGATGTGAAGTGAGTTTATAATCATCTCTACATCAAACTATTTATTCAAGCATGGCATGCAAAAACTGAGCTTGAAAAGCCTCTCTGGGGAGGACAAGTAAGTGCTGTTCTGTGTCCATAGGACAGCTTGTGAAACTGAGCTCATGGTCTCCACAGAAGTGTGTAAGATGGTGTAAAGTATCTCTGCTCTTCAACTGTTTCTGAACACCCCCTTCCTTCAAGTGGAGAGAATCAGCTCCCTGCTGAGCTACCAGAAAAGACTCTTGAGCAGTCTGTATCCACGTCATGGCCCTTGAACAGACTGAGTTGGAACAGAAGCTGCAGACCTTATAAATTCAAATGTTGGTTCACAGGCAGGAGCTTGTGAGAGTTAGATGCTAGAAGCAGGTCACCACATCAAATCATCTCTGCCCCACCTTAGGGCAAGGTGTGATGCTGCAGCTGAACCTACCTGAACCTAGCCATCACCAGCAGTCTGATCCTATTCCATCTTCTCTCCTCCCTCAGCCTCCTCCTCACCCTCCTTGCTGTCCTGATGCTATGACAGCTGGACTTGCTGGGTAGGCTGGCTGAGGGACTAATAACTGCTTCATGGGACTAGCTTTCAGCTGGTTCAGCTCCCTGAAGCTGTGCCTGAAAAGCGGCAAGAGCACATCTGCTGCTTTTCACTAGTGCCCAAATGACTGACTTCACAAATTCATCCAAAACACACTGACAGAGAGCTGCTGGATAACAACACATCAAATATCCACCTCTGAAGTGATTGCCTGGGGCTCAGAAGAGCTGACTGACATCCAAGTTAATGACTTAGTCCTGACCGTGTTCACTGAGGGGGAGATTAGGCTGTGGGAGGCTGCTGGGGTATCCCTGAACTGGAGAACTTGCTCACTGCTAGGCAAGTGCACAAATGATTTGCTGGATCAGGGACCTACAAGATTTGCTTCAGGTCATGCAAAAAGACAGCAGGGGTGATGCAGAAGGTGCCTGTTCACTCTGCCTGTGCCCAGTCTAGGAGCACAGGGTGCTGTTTCTGTAGCAGGCAGTTCCTTCTGGGTGCCTTTTTGCTGAGCACAGTAGCAGTGGTGCTGGGGCTGTTGTTTCAATCCTCACAAAAAGAAGAAAGAATGAAAAAAAGGCCAAGTAAATAGTTAAGCTCTGCACCAGGTGGTTTTTATTAATACCAAAGAATGTAAGAAAGTAAAGGTTAAACATCAGCTTGCACATTTTTTTGTGTGCTGCCTTGTTTGTGTGCACTGCTTTAAGACAGTTCAGGATTTTCCCACCAGCCATCTTGGTGTCTCGTATTACTGCAGCATTGGTGTTTGCTTAATTCAGGCTTCAGGACAACAGATCACTGCAGTTTGTTTTGTTATTGTTGGGTTGGCCTTAGACTTTATTTTTTTTCCATTAAAAAAAAAAAAAAAGGTAACTGATTTCCAATAAACTCTCCTTTCTCTCTTTTCTCCTAAAGCCCTCTGAAAAGTTGACATTTCTAATGTGCTGACAGCATCAGAATTGGGTTGGTGCATGAGGGAGGAGGGAGGGTTCTGCAGGTTTTGGTCAGTTGCCAGTATCCATCTCAAAAGCTTTTACTTCCTTAGGAAGATAAATTCGTTCATCAGGGTGGGAAAATCAGGCCAGCATAAGATAGTCTGAAGGCCAAGATCAACAACTAGAGTTCAGTATCAAAGGCCCCAGAATAGAGCTGTTTGATATCCAGTGGGATGCTGTGCAGATTGGACACTTCCACACAAGCGCTGTGTTTTGTACCCTGGGTGTGGTAGCAGAAAACTGCTGATTAAAGAGCAGCACTCCCTGAACTCAAAACTACAAAGGCAATTAAAAAAAACACACCCCAAGTTACTTAGCTCAGTTTGATTTTGAGCTTTCCTGGGCATTGCTAAAGCTTTTCAAGTCTCCTGTTCACATTCATTCTGTTTAATCCTGGGTCCAGCTGATCGATTGGAAAAGCAGACCTTTGGGGGAAAAAAAAAAACCCTGGACTGGAGCATTTTTCCTAATCCAATTGCTTGTCAATGAAGACAGGGGATAAATATTGGATTTTTCTACCTTCACAGAATACAGATAGCTAATAAAAAGTTAATTCCAGTGGATAAGGATCAAGAACCCACAATGAGATGTGGCATTTATTTGCAGTAGACCTTCCCTTTCCTTCCCTGAGGCACCCCTGAGATAGCTTGGTGGAAAAGCAATAAAAAATAAACATAGATAGGCCAGTGCCAGCTGAATGACCTGGAACCCTCTGAGTTTTCTTTTGGCTTAGCCCAAGATTGGGAGATAACACAGGAAGTGCAGCTGCAGTTCCAGGGCGCAAGTGTTGCTTCGGGGTGATTCTTTAGATGGCTCTTTCTTGCTCCTCACTTGCTGCCCCCCTATTGACTTCAACACAGCCTGAGTTACCAGAGGTAGAATTTGAACTGAGTGCTGCCAGACATCTGAATTCTTATTCCTAAGCAAAGGGCTGTCCAAGCAAAAAGTCTGCTCTCTGTTTTCATGAATGCTCTGAAAAGGGACAGTGACTTCTTGGCTGCTCTGAAAGCCAGAGGCTTTTCTTATTTAGCACCTTGCCATCATGCAAGTGTTTGGGGACAGGACTCAAAGCAACTGTGTATAGCTTCCAAAAAATGTCATCTTTCTGAAGGGTTCTCCTAAGTTCTGATGCTGCTGTGATTTTGGTGTGGCACATACATGGATTGTGTAGCCAGGTATCCAGGCAGAAAAGCTGGGAGTCTCGAGATGTGGATTCTTTCCTTGTGGGCTCTTGTTTCAGCTGCAGGGTTTGCTATGGTTTGCATAGAGACATCTAAAAGAGCCTCAGTTTGGCTGCTGTCAGTCTCTTGACCTTCCCTGCTGGGATAACAGCACAACCTATTGTATCTCCTGTGTCTGTGCTGCTGTTATGTACAGGCTGGGGAATGGCATTTTACACAACAAAATGTGAAGGCTGAATCCTGAAGGCAATAACTGCGACCATGGAGCAGATACTGCTTACTCAAACTGAGACTCTGCCTGCTGTGTCCATAGCTTTCTGTAATTCAGGTTCCAAAGGCACCAGTTCCTCTCCATTTGCACAGCAAGCAGCAGTCTCCTTAACCTGTGGCACTGGTTTTGCAGGTTGTGAAGCTGAAGGGCCAGGTGCTGTCTGTAATGTACCGCTTTCGCACCAAGAACCGGGAGTGGATGCTCATCAGGACCAGCAGCTTCACCTTCCAGAACCCTTACTCTGATGAGATTGAGTACATCATCTGCACCAACACTAATGTCAAGTATGTGCCTTTCCTTGTGCTCTCCTGGGTGGTTTTGAAAGAATTTGAGCCTTGCTTTTTGCTGTGAAGCACATTCAGAATCTCTGGGCAGCCTGTTTGGAGCTGTGTTTGTTCCCCTGCAGCAGTGCAGCCTGTCACAGGGATTTTCTGCCTCATGGGCTCCCAGTGTAGCTGTTTGTCTGTCTCATTACCCTGTGCTGTTTCCAGGGCCTGGCTGCACTGGGGGAAACGTCACTTATCTGTGATGTCATTAGACAAGCCCATTGATCTCAGTCCAGGCTGCCTTCAACTAGCACAGAGCTTCCAGCAGCAGGCCAGCTGTCCTGATACTGGAGGAAGGTTAGCCTAATTCCTAAGCCAAAGAGAAAATTGAGTGTTCATGTTCATTGTGATCATACCATTCCCTAATCCTGGGAGTCTTCTTGAGCTGTGTCTACTCTTCTGGCCTGTGAAAGCTCACTAGTTACTTCCCACTGAGTGGGAAGAGTTCCTGCTACTCACTTAAGATCTGTTTGATTATCCCCAAGTGTGGGGACAGATCCAGCCCCTTTTTTAAGGGGGGAAATAAATCATCCTGTCTTTGAATTAGTATTTTCTAAATCCTGTCATTGGACCTCCTAGGAGGAGGTCATCCTGGGAGTGGAGTGGAGTTTGTCACAGTGTGAGCAAGCAGAGAGGCTTTTGGAGCCTGCTGAGTTCTGAGCCAGTAGCTGCAGAAGCTAATCTGACCCCAGTAAAGGCATTGCTTTTTACTCTCTGTGTATGTGTTAAGAATATTTCTTCTTTCCAATATAAACTTAAATCTATTTCTAAACCAAAATCAGCTTCTGGTCTGCCCAGAGATTTTATTATTGTTTTTTGCCAAGTTTCTAGCTCAGAGGAAATGATTGGGTTTAAGATCTCAACCTGTTAGGCTGTGTAATGGAAATGCTGAACAAGCAGTCTGCTAGTGGAGATGCATGCTGAGCGCTTCACTTGCAAAACCAAACCCCTGGGGCTCTGGCATTTGAACTTGCAAAGCTGGTAAGTGCCTCTGGGTGTTCTCTTGCTTGCTTTTGTGGGCATGATACATAGCTGGACTGGAAGGGCTCGCTTCACTCACTTGAAACCCAGCATCACAATCATGTTTCTGGTTTTTCTGCATACCCAGAAAAGTCAGACTTAAACAGCTGAACAGCTAAGCTCCCTGCAAAACAAGCAAATGTGCCTTGAAAGCAGACAGCTGAACATCTCCCTGTCTGCACTCTGCATCAAAACAGATATTTGTACATTTCTGCTGCCCCATACTGCTTTTCCAAATAATTTCTATATGCAGAACCAGGCCTGCAAAATAAAAAGCTGCTTAGGAAATCAGTCCCAGGCTGGCTTTATTGTGCTTTGTTCCCAAGAGCCCACAGATCAAAAAGTGGGGCTGCAGACTGGTGTTGACACTGGAAGTGATTTTCTCCAAGCCTTCACTCTAGTGTTCAGCTTGGCATGCAGCAGTACAGTGCTGAATAGGACTGTGCCAGTTTCTGGCTCTTGTAGCTCTCCTGCTAGGTTTGAATAACAACCCAGCAATGTTGACCTAATATGGCAGCTGCCTGCTGCTCCTTTGACAGAGGATGTTCCCTCTCTCCTATCATGGAGAGAATGTTCTGCTCTTGTGGCAAGATGCAACCCATTATATGTCTGCTTCTGAACAGCAGAAGGAATACGTTATTCAAACTGTTCTCTGTTCTCTCCCACTTCTCACATTTGCAAAGGGGACTACTGTAATGTGCTGCTGTTCCTCTCTGCTTCTGGGTTTGGTTTGGGGTTTTTGGTTTGCACCTTTAGGGTCATGTTTTGATTTCTGCTTCCCTAGGTGCCTCGTGGAGGTGTACATCGCGGTAACTGTTGTTTTCCACCTCCTCAGTCAGGTCCTGCTGGGGCTGGATGTTCAGCACTGACCCCAGTGTCTGTGGCCTTCTTGACGTGTTGATGGATGCTCTCAGCTGCTCTGGCTCCAGCAAAGTGCAAGCCAAGCACTTGTGCTGTGTGGTTGTAGGCAGCTCTGCTCTGTCTGTGGCCACGATAACCTAGCCAGGTCCGGAAAATACAGCTCTGAGGCGGCTAAAAAGTCAGCACGGAGTTGTAAAGATAATGGAGCCCAAAGCTGCAGGTTTCAATCAGTTTTTAACTGTGGGTGGTTTAAAGGCACATTCTGTAGGTCTGTGTCCAGCAGTGGCTCCCTGGGCTTGCATTGGTCAGTGAACAGAGGTCCTCCCAGAGGACTGCAGAGGGCACTGCTGGCTCCAGTTCGGGAGGGACTGGGTATTTCTGTGGTGTTGGATTGGTTTGGAGGGGTTTCTTTCTTTCTCTTTCTTTTCCCTTTCTTTCTTTTCCCTTTCTTTCTTTTCCCTTTCTTTCTTTTCCCTTTCTTTCTTTTCCCCTTTCTTTCTTTCCCCTTTCTTTCTTTCCCCTTTCTTTCTTTCCCCTTTCTTTCTTTTCCCCTTTCTTTCTTTTCCCCTTTCTTTCTTTTCCCCTTTCTTTCTTTTCCCCTTTCTTTCTTTTCCCCTTTCTTTCTTTTCCCCTTTCTTTCTTTTCCCCTTTCTTTCTTTTCCCCTTTCTTTCTTTTCCCCTTTCTTTCTTTTCCCCTTTCTTTCTTTTCCCCTTTCTTTCTTTTCCCCTTTCTTTCTTTTCCCCTTTCTTTCTTTTCCCCTTTCTTTCTTTTCCCCTTTCTTTCTTTTCCCCTTTCTTTCTTTTCCCCTTTCTTTCTTTTCCCCTTTCTTTCTTTTCCCCTTTCTTTCTTTTCCCCTTTCTTTCTTTTTCCCCTTTCTTCTTTTTCCCCTTTCTTTCTTTTCCCCTTTCTTCTCTTTTCCCCTTTCTTTCTTTTCCCCTTTCTTTCTTTTCCCCTTTCTTTCTTTTCCCCTTTCTTTCTTTTCCCCTTTCTTTCTTTTCCCCTTTCTTTCTTTTCCCCTTTCTTTCTTTTCCCCTTTCTTTCTTTTCCCCTTTCTTTCTTTTCCCCTTTCTTTCTTTTCCCCTTTCTTTCTTTTCCCCTTTCTTTCTTTTCCCCTTTCTTTCTTTTCCCCTTTCTTTCTTTTCCCCTTTCTTTCTTTTCCCCTTTCTTTCTTTTCCCCTTTCTTTCTTTTCCCCTTTCTTTCTTTTCCCCTTTCTTTCTTTTCCCCTTTCTTTCTTTTCCCCTTTCTTTCTTTTCCCCTTTCTTTCTTTTCCCCTTTCTTTCTTTTCCCCTTTCTTTCTTTTCCCCTTTCTTTCTTTTCCCCTTTCTTTCTTTTCCCCTTTCTTTCTTTCTTTTCCCAAGCTACTCCTCTGGAGCTTCAAACAGCCAGCTTTCCAAGCTTGCTTTTGGTGCAGAAGGACAATGAATAGTTAGGTTCAAATGTCCACTTTGTTCATTGCAGAAAGAGAAAAGAAAACTTCTCTCCCTTTCACTTGGGGGTAGGCATCCAAGAGAAACTTCCTGGAGAAATGAAGCATTTAAGGTTTAGCATTTGTGCTGGGTTTGGCCAAAAAAGAAGAGTTTCCCCACTTGACAAAATCTTCCTGTGTGGCTGGGTCTGTTGGGTTTCCAAAAAGAAATGATTCTTGCAGCCAGTGTTTGTTTAGCATACACCTAGAGCAGCCTTGGAATGAAATCATCTGTCATGGTGCTAGAGAAAAACCTTTGCCTGCATAGAAGGAAGATGCTTCCCTGACCTGGAGGGGAATGTTGGTATTCCACTTTTGTGAGCCCCCATGTCCTGTGCTGCACCTTGTGCATCTGTGAATCCTGACTCTCAGCATTCCAGTCTGGGAGCGAGCTGGCAGAGGCTGCTGCTGGAGGCAGGCTGCTGGGTGAACCAGCCCCTGCCTGTGGGAGAGTTGCTTTCTGCTGGGGATTCTCATGGGCCCAAATACTAAAGGAGATCATCAGTTCTGATAACATTCCAGCCCCTGGTGGTGCCGCTAAAGACTTAGCCTACAGATGGCAAGAGGATCATGAGAAACGATCTGATCCCTCAAGGCCAGTGTGTGACAGACATCCTCACAGGGCTGACTTGGAAATTGTAGGATAAAAGAGGGAGATTTGGACAGTTTGTGCAAGAGAGTTTTACAAGAGAAGCCCCAAGGCTTTTGTTACTCCCTTTTGTCCAAAGCAGGCACAGGAAGTGTGCATGCCTGTCTCACATAAAAATAGCTGGGTAGGGATGCAGTAGTCTTGTTTCTCTCCCACCACAGAGACTGCATTTTAAAGTTCAAGTCCTGGTTTTGGTTACTTTGATGCCTGGAAAGGGAAGGGGTGAGTTCAGTGTTCATAGAGAGCAATGAATTCAGCTGAAATCCTCTCTGGGGCCAAAGGAACTTTCACAGAGCCTTCCCTTTCCCCCAGAAGGCATTTACTGAAGTAAATTTGAACTGTCAAACCCTTCAGATTGATGGGGGTTCCATGAGCTCCTGCAGGACAGGCAGTGCTCAGGTGACCCAGACAATACCTTACTCCTAGGCTGGGTATCCTGGAGAGCCAGGAAGGTTCTTTTTCATTTACTCCTTGAAGCTGTGAAACTGAAATCAAAACCAAGGAAGGCTTTGGGTTTGGTTTCAAAATCAGAAAGCAGGTTGAGTTTTGCCTGAACTGGTAATGAGCTCTGGTTTTGTTGCACCTGTACAAAAATAATAGAATAGAATTGAATTGAATTGAATTGACCAGGTTGGAAAAGGCCTTTGAGATCATCAAATCCACCCTATCATCCAACACCATCTAATTGGCTAAACCAAGCACCCCATCCAGTCTCTTCCTAAACACCTCCAGTGATGATGACTCCACCACCTCCCTGGGCAGCACATTCCAATGGCCAATCTCTCTTTCTGGGAAGACCTTCCTAACATCCAGCCTAAACCTCCCCTGGCACAGCTTGAGACTGTGTCCTCTTGTTCTGGTGATGCTTGCCTGGGAGAAGAGACCAGCCCCCACCTGGCTACAACCTCCCTTCAGGGAGTTGGAGAGAGCAAGGTCTCCCCTGAGCCTTCTCTTCTCCAAGCTAAGCAACCCCAGCTCCCTCAGCCTCTCCTCACAGGGCTGTGCTCCAAACCCCTCCCCAGCTTTGTTGCCCCTCTCTGGACACCTTCCAGCATCTCAACATCTTTCCTAAACTGAGGGGCCCAGAACTGGACACAGGACTCAAGACGTGGCCTGACCAGTGCTGATTACAGGGCAGAATGACCTCCATGCTCCTGCTGGCCACACTGTTGCTGATACAGGCCAGGATGCTACTGGCCTTCATGGCCACCTGGGCACACTGCAGGCTCATGTTCAGCCTACTATCAACCAGTACCCCCAGGTCCCTTTCTGCCTGGCCGCTCTCCAGCCACGCTGACCCCAGCCTCTAGCACTGCCTGGGGTTGTTGTGGCCAATGTGTAGCACCCAGCACTTAGATGGTGACTGCAGAGCCCTGCATGTGTTGAGTGTTCAGTCAGGAAGGCTGAGCAGATGGCAAGGGCCGTGTGTGACAGCAGCCCTAAGCTCTCCGTGGCTGGCTGGCTGGCCCAGGAACTGCTGCATCGCTTCTTTCAGGTTTCAAGCATCATTTGAACTGTTTACACAGAGGCAGCAAACAACAGCAGAAGAATTTAACTTGGCTTTACATTGCAGTGTTAATTAAGTGCAGAATAGCTTATGCAGAGCTCAGTGAAGATAGGAACTGGGTTTGGGAGGCTGCTCCCAAAGTTCAGTGCTGCGAACACAACATGGGAAGGATCTTGTGCTGCAGCTTCGTGAGAACTGGAGATGAAAGATAGAGGAGGGTGAAGGAGCACTAAGCTAGAAGTGCCTGGAAAACAAACACCTAGTGAGTGTGCTGTTTTGTTTGGCTCAGCTGTGTGTGTGGCTGCACCAAGAAAACATGCTTTGTACAGGGCAGCAGAGACCTAATGTGCTGTTTATTGACACACACACCCAGGCTTTGGAGGAAAAACAAATGGAAGGTGTGATGAGCTTCACCTTAACAACAGGAGTGAGGGGTGGGTGCTGCCCACAGGGTGGTATTGAGGAGAACTTCCCCACAGATTGGCCAGAATTAAACTAAATGAAATGACCTCCTATAGTTCTGGTGGAGAAGTATGCATTTGATGTTTGTGAACAAAAACCTTCTTTGCGTTCCAGAGGTAATTTTTAGCAATTTTCTGTTGGCTACAGTAACATGGAAAATCCCTGGCATTCCAGTGACCTGCAGCACTGGCTTCTTTGCATGTTGCTAATAGCACTGAAGTGACTCTGTGTGTCCTGTGTTCTCACACTGTAAGGCTAGCAGAAAGCTTTCTGGCCATCCACTCTGAACTTCTGTTTGTTGCAGGTTACAGATTTTTGTCCAGTTTGCCCAGGAGCCTAGGAACTGGTGTGTGAGCAATGTGTCTCCTGGAAAAGCATCTTAGCCTGGAGAAGAGGAGGCTCAGGGGAGACCTTATTGCTGTCTACAACTACCTGAAGGGAGGTTGTAGCCAGGTGGGGGTTGGTCTCTTCTCCCAGGCACCCAGCACCAGAGTAAGAGGACACAGTCTCAAGCTGTGCCAGGGGAGGTTTAGGCTGGATGTTAGGAACAAGTTCTTCCCAGCAAGAGAGATTGGCCATTGGAATGTGCTGCCCAGGGAGATGCTGGAGTCACCATCACTGGAGGTGCTTAGGAAGAGACTGGATGAGGCACTTGGTGCCATGGTTTAGTTGATTAGATGGTGTTGGGTGATAGGTTGGACTCAATGATCTCAAAGGTCTTTTCCAACCTGGTCTATTCTATTCTATTCTATTCTATTCTATTCTATTCTATTCTATCCTATCCTATCCTATCCTATCCTATCCTATCCTATCCTATCTTCTATCCTTCTTGGTTGCATGGTTTAGTTGGTTGGGTGGTGTTGCATGATAGGTTGGACATGATGATCTTGAAGGTCTCTTCCAACCTGGTTTGGTCTATTCTATTCTGCTCTATCCTATCCCTATTCCTATTCTATTCTGTCAAGGGATGGAAGTCTCTTACTGACCTCAGGAGCTTGTTTGAGCGGTCCCTCACATTGCCATTAGCCTGTGCCCGACATTTGCCATTTGACTTTGTGAAGTAGTCTCTCAGTCTCCTGACCTCTGCTGTTACAGCAGAGCTCTTTGTGTGCCCTATTATATTGCTGTGGTGCAAGATTTCCCAGTGAAGAGGCTTTGCAAACCCAGGGATGTGCCAGGGAAGGGTTTACCCAGGCCTCTGAGAGACGTTGCACCGGCCTCAAACAGGAGGCTGTGGCTGTGCCTTTTTGTGTCTTAACTGGTAACTAAGTCATTTTGTCTCCTTTGCAGACAACTTCAGCAGCAGCAAGCAGAACTTGAAGTACATCAAAGAGATGGGCTGTCATCCTATGACTTATCTCAGGTGACATTTCTCAAGTTGTTCTTTTTGTGCCTCTGATCTTCTCAACTGTAAAGCAGTGGCACATCTCAGCAAAATTAAAAAGACATTGGGACTGTCCCTGAATTCCTCTTCATAAAAACATGATGGAGGGAATTCCCTTCCTCTGTGTATCTCAACAGGTGCCTGTTCCAAGCATACCAGCCAGTGTTCACGAGGGTGGAAAATCTGTGGAAAAGCCTGATGCCATCTTCTCCCAGGAGAGAGATCCTAGATTTGCTGAGATGTTTGCTGGAATCACTGCTTGTAAGTGAATGCCTCTGCTGTTGAATTTTTAACGCTACCTGAAGTCTGGTTATGTGATGTGGAGCACAGCTTCAAGAGAATGAAGAGAAACTACAGCATGGCAGAGAGATTCCTGAGCAGGACTCTTCCTGGAATTTGCCTGTGCCTGGTATTTCTCTTAAAGATGAGGAGTAAATTCAAAGGGGAAGGACAATTTCTGTGCCACCAGAGCTACCTAGGTTTGGTTTCTCTTTTAATTTCAGAGGGGCACCTTAAGCAGTGTTTGGACATGCTAAACACACTGGGCAGGACTTGCCATTTCTGAGCACATATTTTCTGTCTTAGGCAGCAGCTGTGAGTTCATCTCTCTAAATAACCATGGCTTACCAAATTTACCCTGTTTCTTAAGATCAGCCTGCAGATTGTTATCAAGCCATCAGCTTTTGCACTGATGCTTTCAGAGGCAAGTGCTGCTTTGAGGTGCAATAATGTACTGGCCTTCTGGTCAGCTGAGGCCAACTGTTACCAGTTGGTGAGTCCTTGCTCTTTTCCCCACAGCATTTGAACTTGTTGGCAAGCTCTCTGGAAGAGTGATGGTAGCCTCAGAAATAGAATGTCCTTCTGTATTTTGTCAAAATGACTCTGAGGACAGAGTCCTTACTACTGATTGCCCTCACTAAAGGATTTCCCATTCCTCTTCTGTGAGGTAGCAGCCAACTTGTCAGCTGAGCAGACAGCCCAGACTCAGATGAGCCCCAGCCTATGCTGCCTGCTGCTCTAACAGACAGAAGTCCCTGAAAGGACTGGCAGCTGAAGAGGAGGCATTTGAAGTGTATCTGTAGGAAAGCAGGCTCATGAATTGCACAGCTCATGGAAGAAGTTGTTAATTGTTTATTGTCCTGAGCTGTCCTCACTGCAGAGGAGGAGTTCTTACACTCCTTTTAACCAAGTCGACGTGCAAGGGTCACACAGCGCAAGGAGGAAACAACCCACAGGCTTTAGCTCCTGGGGTGCTGGGAGGTGACCTCACTGCATTGGTTTCTTATGTCTGGCTTGGCCTTTTCAACTGGAGAAAGCTCTGTAACTGCAGGATAGACTTGATCTTCTGTCCCCTATTGCTATGACTTCTCTGTCCTTCTTGTCCATCCTTGTCTGTCTACTCTTAACAGTGAAGTCAACAACTGAGGCCATAAAAGGGGTCAGTTGGAAGGTAGGAAGACTCCAGCCCTAAACACCACAATATGTTTTTCCAAGCAAGAACATCTTGTTTTGGGGCTGATTTATTGGCTCTTTTTCAGGGAGCTCTCAACTGTTTGTGGGGAGGGCTTGGGGTTAAGGGTCTAGCATGCCGTGGGCTAGCTGGGAGGTTATGTTCTTGGAGATGCCATTTCTCTTTTCATTCTTATCAATGTACAGGCTATGCTTTTTTTGGGCCATTCCCCCTGTCTGAATTTCTCCTGGGAGCTGTGATCAAGGTCTCTGAATGATAAAAAGAGCTAGTTCACAGTTAGAGATGAGAGAAGCTGTCCAAAACCAATATTGACAGACCTGCGTGCTGCCTGCAAGCCATTTGCATTATGTGGGTCCCCGGCCTCGTTCTCTGCTGTGCTCTGTACAAACACAGCTCTCATAGAGGGAGGTTGTTGCCACAATTGCATGCAGTGACCACACATCATTAGGAAACAAAGGTGGGGAAAGAAAGCCACTGATTCATGCAAGTACCTTGAAGCATGAGATGATGTGCTTACAGAGATCTTCATTCTGTAGGCAGAAGCAGAGGTCCTGCCTGGAGAAGGGCAGATCACTGACCAGGACAGTGATGGGGTGCAGAGACAAACAGCTCTAAAGGTGCAGGCAAAACACACACAAAATAAAAGGCTTTCAGTCCTGTACCAGAGGTGAGAGCAGAGAGTTGTGTGTGCAGTCCTGAGTGGGAGCACAGCAGGAAGAAAGATGTGTGTCAGATTCAGAGGGTGAAGAGCATTCCGTCTGACTCAGCAAAGGGATTTGAAAGCTGGTTTAGCTGTTTGAGATTAGTTTAGCTGTTCCCTTTGCCTTGGCCTCACCCCCCCTGGTAACTGCCATGGCAACTCTGCTGCACTTGAGGAATTCCAGTTCATTTAGGGTACTCTCAATTTGGCTGGTGAGTTGTTCTCAAATATCTAAAGTACCCACAAGGGTTTGGCTCAGTCTCTTCTAGCCCTGAGAGTTTGGTATCCCTGCAGAGGGTGGCCTTAGGAAATGGGACCTCTCATTGCTGCACAAAATGGCACACTCATCTGTTCTCCTTAGAGGTAGCCCAACCCATTCTCAGTTCTTCCTACTACACAACCTTCTTGAGACCTTGTCCTCATTTCTCCTTGTTCCTTTAATAGGAGAGCATAGGTTTGCAGCCCATAGTGTCTGTGTTGGGCAGCATGTAGCCAGTGAGGGATTTCCACAGATTTCTACACTGCAGAGGAAAAGCAGTGACAGCTTGCAGGAGTGCCATGCACACTGCTCCTCCAAGGCTCATGTGAGCTATTTTGGGGTGACTTTGGGGGCTTTTTGTGAAGGTGAGCTTAGGTTCTTGTGGGAACATAAAGCGAGAGCTTAGATAACAGGGAAGGGCTGCTGTGTGTTGGAGATCTTTGGTGAGCCACACTCACAGGGGCTCCAAAAGCTGGGGAAAACTAAAACCCACTTCTGTTCCTTGTGAACTGAGTTGGCCTTTTGCCCAGAAGAGCACCTTGTGAAATGAGTGGGAATCTGAAAGGAGCAGAGGGGAAAATGAAGAGGCAGGCCTGACATCTAGGTCTGGCAGAGGTGCAGAGAAACAGATGACTGCAAAGCCATCAGCAAGCTGTGCAGTGCTTTGTGCTTGGAGCAGGTAATAAGGGAAGATGAGGGAAGCACATGATGGTGGAGCAAGCCTTTAAACTATTGGAAGAAAAGCAGTAGTAGTGAGGCTTCCCTGGGCTGTGCAATGATCCAGTGCCAGAAAATCAAACTAAGGCACCAAATGGCACTGTTCAACCAATCTGGTTTCATTCAATTAGAGGCTGATCTCCAGTTGCCACAGTAAGAGTGGACTATAAAAGTTAATGGCATCTCCATGTGTGTGGTGTTCACTACACTAATCTGTCTTACACCCCACTGGGATGTTTGCTCCCTTAAGCCACATACAGGACAGCAAAATCCGTAGGAGACCAGTGCTTTGTCTTGCTGAGGCACTCAGAAGCAAAGTGAGATTGAGATGCAGGAAGGGGCTGAAGAATCACTCAGGTGTGCAGGGGGTCACCTGGATCTGCAGTCATGCCACCAGGCTGCCTGGGAGGGTCAAGCACTACTCTCTGGTTGTCCTGGGGGGAAGCAGGTGGTCAGCTGGTTAGGATGGGACTCTTGCACACCATTCCTAGGGATGTTTAGCCCAGCAGTATGTAGGCTTCCAGCTGCTCCCTCAGTGCAAAGAGACTAAAATAACAGCAGCAGAGCATCTTCTGGAGCCAGAAGCATAGCCTGCCTGAGGCCATCCCCAGGAAGGCCGCAGAGGAGCACCTGCATCAGACCATCTTCAAGCCGGGGTGGTTTGTGTGATGTTCCTCCATTCTCCCAGGCAGGCTCTCCCCTCTTTCTTCCAGAAAACCTTTGTTCCTCTTTCCAGTCCATAGCAGGATCTTGTGCAATCCTTGCCTCAGCTAGAGCCAGTCTGTGTCTCCCATTCTCCCTGCTGCCTGCCTGATCAGGAGTGGGCACAGAGGAGGTCTGGGCTGTGTGGCTGGGGGACATGTGCCAGTGCTCTGTTCCATGCAAACAACAGCATTTGTGAGGTGCAGCCTGGGAAGAGGGTATGAAGTAGATACAAACCAGCTGTGCCTCTGGTTTCACCCTGGGTTGACACACAGCCCTCCTGTGTCATTCTCAGTGTGTTCCACAGGGCTGCTTCATACAGCTTGGAGAAGCCCCTGCTGTGTGTGCACCTTGAATAACTCTGCCTTCCTTTTCTCATCCCCTAAACTTTACTTTCCCTGTGATTTATTTTTCTTTTGCAGCAGATAAAAAAATGATGGCCTCAGCATCCACAGCAGGAAACCAGCAGCTCTACTCACAGGGAAGCCCCTTTCAGCCAGGGCATTCAGGAAAGACCTTCAGGTACGGTAGTCCAGATCCTGGATTTAACAGCTTCTGTCCAACAGTGGGAGACCTTTCCCCTTTGACTGGTGGAATCAGGACTGACCTAAGATGCAAGGGCTTTCTTTGCATGACTGAGCTTTGCTTTGTGCACACCCCTACATGATGCCTTACAGCTGAGATGATTTGGATATCTCTGTTAAAAGTAGTGGCTGGTAAGTAGCTACTTGTTGCTGTGATGATGTAATTGGAAAGAAACTAAGCAGCAGCAACAGATTGTGAAGGGAAATAAATCTGAGAGGTGCTGGGGCAAGCCCAGAAATCTGAGGAACATTCAACCAAGCTAGGAAGCTGCAAAGGTTTGTTTTGCTCTTACACTGTCAGTACTTCTTCAGGCTGCCTTGAAGGGCATTGGTGTGGACACCTTGTTATAGGGAACAGAGGGATGCTTCTCCATAGTCCCTGGTGTGGGCTGACACCTGGGCATGGAAAGTTCAAGGCAGCTCCCACATGTGCATAGGATGGTGATCTGGCATCTTCTGAGGCATTTCAGTTATTCCCAGGTGTGGTGTTGCCTGCCTGCTGGCAGTAGAGAAGTTGAAGTTTGCCTTCATTTCCATTCACTTCCTGAGAGCAGGCAATGGAGGCTCTGTTGGCCTTGGTGCCTTTTATATCACTGTTCTGGGATTGTCATACTGGAGTTTTTCATCTGGTGTAGACAAACCAAGGTTGTGAAAGTGAAGGAGCAGCCCTTCAGGGGCTGGCAGTTCCAAGAACTGGAAAACATCTGCAGAAGATAGTTTTATTTGAAACCAATGTATTCTTAGAGTTGTTCTTGCTAATAATCTCAGTAAGAAGCAATAAAACCCCTCTGTGTGTTTTGTCAAATTAAAGCCAAGAATGACTTGAGGGAGGATATGACTGTAAATGAAAATGTCTTTTAATTGGGTCTTGGCTCTTGCTGAATAGTTGACTTGCCACCTTGGGCTTGGGGGGTGTGTTTTGGTTGTTTCTTTTGTTAAGTCTTGATGTTTAACTGCAGCTTTTTTCCTTACTGCTGCATCAAGCAATTACACATCTCCAGCATTGCCACCCTCAATGACCTGTCCTCCCTGAGTGCTCTCCAGGCTGGTCCATTCAGTCCCTGCACCTGGGCAGCCTTTAGGCACTGTTTTACAGACCCCTGGTTTCAAAGGACATGTTCTGGATGCAGTCCAAGCCCCTTCAACGATGGGATTTGCCAGCCCAGCTGGGAAGGTGTTAGCAGTAGGGCCAGCTGCTGTGTGCTTCTGAGTTCAGCCACACTGAGATGGACTTTCTGGTCCACATAGCCCTCTTGGAGACTCTCTGGTAGTGAAAAAGAAAAAGGAAATTTGGAGAGCAAAAAAAAAAGGGGAGGAGGGGAGAGCAAAGAAATTGTACAAAGACTTTCCAAACACACACTTTGCTTTTAGGCAGCTTAACAGAGAATAACAGCTCCTATATTCAGATGCCTGCCATGTTTTGTTACCACTCTGGGAGGGATTTTTCCTGTTCTCAGAGGATTCAGAGCCTTGCACCCTTTCTGCTCAGCCTTGTTTACTGCTTTTCCCAATCTGCTCTCTCCTTTCTCTGTAGAATGATTGTGCAGATAGACAATGGTGAAGGGGACTGGAGAGAGGAGCAGGCTGTTGCAGTGGATGCACAAAGGCATTTTCAGATGTTGAGTCCTCATTGATACTCATTTCTATGGCATGTGAAATAAGAAATATGTGGGTTTATATATATAAAGCTCATTCCCAGTGTGTGGTCATAGATTTCCTTGTTCAAGACTTGCATGAGAACCAAGTGGTAAAGTAGAGCAGTCCCTCGTAAGAATTTACTTCCCATTACAGATTTCTGGGAACTTGCTCTGTAATGAAGTTCAGTTAGAAGAAAACAGCTAACTTACAAACAAATTCCTTTGGAAACAGTTTGCTGCTTGCTGTAACTCCAAAGCTGTTACAGGAGTTTGACTTTTTGTCTTGATTGTCCCTGTGTGTAACTGCATGCTCCTGTTAAGCAGTTGGTGAGGATAGGAATTAAAAGCTCCACAATTTAATCTGGCAGCAACACACACACTTCTTCATTTCCCAGGCAAGAAACTAATTAAGTACTTACTAGTAGCATCTTTTCATGTATCTTAATTTAGGGTGGCATTTATGCAAATGCTTAAATACTTCTGACTTTAAGCACAAATTTGAAGTGAAGTAGCTGCTTGGATACTCTCTGCAGGCAAGGGGTTTTAAATGCATTAAATAATAGACTAGTGGGGAGCTCAGTGTTCATGCACCACATGTTAGCCTGAACTGATTCCTGCAAGCCCTTTCAAAGAGACTGGAGAAACCTAACTCGCAGTCATTTTGCCTCTGTCGGAGCTGACATTTTAGCCTGCCAGTGTGGTTCCCGGTTTTGGGGTGCTTTGGAGTAATTTGTTCTCAAGACAGACTGAGCAGTTAGCTTCCATGTGGGATGCTGTTTGTGCATGGAGAGTGTATCCTGCAGCTGAGGCACCCTTTCTGTCCCCCTAGCTCCTCTGTGGTGCACGTGCCCGGCGTGAACGACATCCAGTCCTCTTCGTCCACAGGCCAGAACCTGACACAGATCTCTCGCCAGCTGAACCAGGGCCAGGTGGCCTGGACCGGCAATCGCCCGCCGTTCCCAGGACAGGTACTGATCAAAGGTGGTTTACTGCCATGCCCACTAAAGATTTGCAGTCTCTCTGCTTGGGGTAGCAAACCCCATTTCTGTTCACTGTACTTGGTCATTAGCCTTTGTGGTCAGAGAGGAGTAGTCCCCCTCCTTGGCAGGTGGCAATGACTTAGCTGCCCTGTGCGTGCCTGCATTTAGTTTGTGACAGTGTTCATGAGAGTGGCAGTGGCCATGCTGCCATAAAGTCCAGTGGAAGGTCTCAGGCACTGAATGGAAGTGCTGTGATGCTTTAGTGGTAAGCCTGCCAAGACCTTGCACCCAGCACTGTTACCCACAGTCAGCAGCAGTTATCAGACAAGGGTGCAAACAAACCTAGGCATGGATTCAGAGCAGAGGCTGCTCAGCTCACTGCCCCTCCATTGGTGCTGCTCACACTTTGCTCTGTGCACATCCTTCCAGGAGATGCCCTGCACTCAACAGTGTTAGCCCAGAAATTACCTCTGGTTCTGTAACAAGAAAAGAAAACTGGTCTGAAACTCTGTTAAAGACAAAGAATATGAAATGCTCGTGTTGGTGCTGTCATTCGTGGGGCTGTTAACCACTCCTGGCTTTCCTTTGTTAGGTAGAAAGAATGACACCAAATAATTCTTCAGTCACTGAATTATTTCCCTGTTACTGTTTCCAGCCCTCAGTGTGCCCTGGTTACTCTGTCACACCTGTTCAATGAAATCCAGTTGTAACACTGACTGTTAACAGTACAGGGTGTGCTAGAGATGACTGAAAAATGCTCCCTCCTCTTGCTGTGCAATTCTGTCCAAGTCAGCAGAGTGCAGGCAAATTGGAATTCACTCACCCATCGTAAATGAAGTAAAACAGAGCCTTGCAGGAGCTGACACACCATGCTCTCACTGGCATTATGGAAGCCTTCAGAAATTTAGCTTGGAACTGAGCTGAAGACTTCACAGCATCTTCAGCATGTTATGTGCCTGTTGGGATCTGTTTTCCTCCCCCAGTTCCCCTCCATTTGTCCAAGGGAACAGTTTCACTTGAGTGCATTGATTGCCAATAGCAGTGCACATGGTTAGAAGGATCCAGAGATGTAATCACCTTTAATTTCTATTTGTGGAACTGGTTGGGCAGGGAGTTTTTCTTGGAACTGCTGGAAATGGTTCATAAGCAGATTCTGTCTGCAGCATTCTACATGGCTGTAGCACAGGACTTTGGATGAGCCACTTCAGCTCCCTTGGCCTCACTGTAGGTATTGTCCATGTCTCAAAGCAGTCTGCAGTGTTTATTCATCTCTGTCACAATCTTGGAGAATCATTGATGAAGCCACTATGTAGATGAAAATACCAGGAAGGTGGTTTTAATGCCCTTGAATCAACTCAGCAGCCCAGTTAAAGCAAAGTTGGACTTTTTCTTCCCTGTTCCCAGGACTGGTGACTCACACTCCCTCCCAAGCCTTTCACAGGGCAAAGGAACTTTGCTGTCTGTGCCTTCTTAGGCAATAAAAGAAAGCAGCTTACTAGCTTTGAAACGTTTTTGGCCCTTCAGCCCCAGGCACTGGAAACTCTGGTCATCTGGGGATTGCATGTGTTCTACCAGACAGCTTACTCTGGCACCGCCAAAGCAAAGCACCTGCCAAAGGGAGGCAAATGCGTTATACCTGCTCAGGGTGTAACAAGAGGGGAAGGAAATGCTGTTTCCCAGATAGCTCTGATATTGAGTACTTGTGAGTTAATCAGCAGGAGAGCCCTAGCTGCGTTTGCCAGGAGTGCAGCGTGGCTGGGGCAGGAGCGCCGTGCCGAGGCACCGCCGCACCGCTTGCTCGGCCTTTGCCCGAACGAAACAGTGCCTCACTGAGAGACTGGAGGTGGACAGCCTTTTGGTTTCGTCCTTCATTGGCTTTTCCCAACCCCTTCAGTAGGAAACAACATCCTTACAGATGGGAATAGAGAAGCTTGGGGAGAAATTATGACTGTGCTTATCCCAAGAAAGGTTGGACCAGACGATCCTTGGAGGTCCCTTCCAACCTGTGTTCGAGGATTCTAAACACAAGGGCTGCTGTGCTGCTCAACAGTAAAACTTCTTTTACCCCTTGTTCCTCAGCAAATTCCATCGCAGTCTGGCAAGGCTCAGTCATCTCCCTTCGGGATTGGGACAAGTCACAGCTACCCGGCCGACCCGTCGTCCTACAGCCCCCTGTCCAGCCCAGCCACCTCCTCCCCCAGCGGCAATGCCTACTCCAGCCTGGCGACGCGCAGCGCCGGCTTCGGTAAGCTCTGGCTGCTGCCGCGCAGCCCCCTGCACGTCAGCGTCTCTGGTGGTGGCCTCAGCACAAAGCCTCCAGCCTGTTCTTTTCGTGGGTTGATGGGGAAGCCCAGGAGGTAAAAGAACTTTGCTTTGCCCTCTTGAGCACAGAGGACAGAGGAGACCTTATTGTGGCCCTTCCAGGATCTTAAGGGGGCCTACAAGAAAGCTGAGGAGGGGCTTTTGGGACTTTTTAGGGTGTCAGGTAATGATAGGACTAGGGGGAATGGAGCAAAAATAGAAATGGGTAGATTCAGATTGGATGTTAGGGAGAAATTCTTCCCCATGAGGGTGGTGAGAGACTGGCACAGGTTGCCCAGGGGTGTGGTGGAAGCCTCATGCCTGGAGGTTTTTAAAGCCAGGCTGGATGTGGCTGTGAGCACCCTGCTGTAGTGTGAGGTGTCCCTGCCCATGGCAGGGGGGTTGGAACCAAATGATCCTTGAGGTCCCTTCCAACCCTAATGATTCTCTGATTCTGTGAGAGAAACATGTTACCTCCATGGTGCACCTCCTCCACATAGGCCAGGCTTCAGAAAATTGAGCTGTTTCATGGCAGGAGAGCACATTATGTGTTGGCAAATGATGTCATGAAAGATTCCAAGTTGCTTACATCACTGGCACACATCCTCTCAATTTGTGGTCAGCAGGTTCAAGCAGGTTTTACTTCTCAGGAGAACACTTAAATGGCACAAATCCACATTCTTTTCATTTTTGAACTTTCCTGCCTGCATGGTGATGTCCTCCTGCCCAGAGATGGCTTGTTGGACTCTGGCTAGACAGGATGGTTTTGTGCCTTTGCTGCTACTAACCTCATCAGAGTAGGTGCCGTATCTTGCAGTTGTTTTCTTCTCCTATTACATCCTGATTCAGTGGCTTTCAGACCATGACTTAAATGGGTGACCCCTTAGCAACTTTCTGCATTCCAACAGCAAAATAATATTCAAGGGTAAAACCAAATATGGATTCCTCAGTGATAAGCACCCATGGGGTCCATGAAAAATGCTGCTGGCTCATAACAAGGTGCAATTCTAAGCAGCATAGGTAGCAGAGTTGTTTTTCTCTTGTTCCCTGAGAACAGACTTGATGCAGAGCTGCTGCAGCTCAGCCTCGCTGAGCTCAGACCTGTGCCGTGTTGCTTGGGAAAAGGCAGCTCTTCCCACAGAGCTGATCCATGCCTCCATTTCCACCAGGCTTTGTACAGTTGTTTATGAGACAGCTTTGCATTTCAGGCCTAAGCTACTTGGCAAGAACTCTCTCACCTAATGAGAAACATTTCCTGACCTACATCAGTTTGGATGCTATTAATAACACAGCCTTCACAGGGACAAACCTCTTGAACCTCCGGCTGGCAGCAACCACTCTGCTGAGAAGCAGCAGCATTTGCCTCACTGAGTTAATTTCAGTGTGTTGTTCTGAGGGGGAAAAAAAGAGTAATTGATAAACACAAGAATCACAAACAACCCCACAACCAACCCCAAAACCCAGCAAAACCTTTGCAGCATTCTCTTGAGGGGTAACTTCCCTGAGTTTTCTGGCCCGCAAATGGCTGCAGGGTTTCTGAGTCAGCTGAGTTACTGGTGGCTGTAATGTCAGTGAGGAAGAAGCTGTGATCATCTACTTCAGATGTGACAGAAGCACGTCACCACAGCCTGCTCCTTCCCCTGTGGAATGCCCAATGGATCTGTTTTGCATGGTTCACTGGTAGCCAAAAGGATTGGATTAAGCAAATGTCTGTATTTTCTGAAGCCATCACTGAGAGTAGTGGCTGATTTGCCATCACTGAGTCTTGGTTATCAGAAACCTTAACACACATGTGGAAACTTGGCACCCTTGGCATAGGGCACTGATAACTGGAGAGTACCAGATCTACCCAGCTTGATTCTCTACAGTGAGGGAGAAATAGGCAAAAATGGTAAGAGTGGTTGTGTAGGGGCAAAAAGAGGGGAGGAGAAACAAAGAGGAGAAAATGTTTGGAGGAAAAGCATAACCCTGGTGGCAAGCTTTCTAAAATGCTAATTCTTAAAAGGAGATGCTGGAAATAACTGGAAGAAAATGGTCCCAGAACTGTGTACCCTGGGGGCTAGTCTATAGAAATGTCAGGCTGAATGGAGTCAGTCTGAGTGTGATCTGTGGCTGCACTCAGGTAAAGTGTCTGTGTGATAAGTGACCAAATTAACCTGGGCACTGTGGGGTTTTCTGGTAGACTAGTTAGAAGAAATCCATCTCCCTGCAATCATCATTTTAAGTGTGTTTACCATCAAACTGTGCTGTTTACATTACTCTATGTGAAGTTTCAATGGCCCCAGACTTTTAAGAAGCCATCACCCTAATGCCAGGACAATAATTTGCTGTAAGCCACATGTTAAATAAATCATTTTGCAGCTGGAATAAGGGAGGGCAAGATGGCTCAGCAGACAACACTCTGCATTTGGTAGAGCAGTGGCTGCATCTAGCACAGCAAGGCTGTAGTCTGTTGATCTTACTGGTTTTACATCTGCTTTATGTGCTTCTTCCACCAGCAGGTAACTGTGCAGCCAGTGCTCTGCAGGGCTTAATCTTTCAAAGAGAAAGAGCCTTCAGATGGTGCAGTTTTCAAGTCAAATGTCAAATATTCCCTATTAGGGGCTAAAAAGTGGTGGGAGAATGCTTGAAAATTGTCTCCCAGTGCCTGGTTTATGGTGTGCCTTTGGCTGTTAGCCATTCATCTGCCGTGTCTGTGCAGCTGTAGCAATGAGCTTTGCTCTGGGCTTGGCCCCCACCCTGCAGTTGGGGCTGAAACTGCCTTCAGCTTCCAGCCTGCAGGGGCAGGGCATGCAGGGTGTCACTTGGGGGCTCTTTGCTAAGATCCGTTTGCAAGCACAGGCACTGATGGGTGAAGCCTCAGAAGCAGACAGGCTTTGTGAAGGAGCTGCTCTCTGACTTGTGCCCTTTCTCCCCCCGGCCAGCTGAAGGTGGCCAGAGCAGCAGCCAGTTCCAGGGGAGGCCTTCGGAAGTGTGGTCGCAGTGGCAGAGCCAGCACCACAACCAGCAGAGCGGCGAGCAGCACTCGCACCCACAGCCCAGCCAGACCGAGGTCTTCCAGGTGAGGAGGGCTCAGCCAGCCCAGAGGGCAGCCCTTGGGCAGCTGCTCCCTGAGCTGAGGAGCCACAGCTCTCAGTGCCCGGGGTGCCGGCACTGCTATGGGTTTGCACTGCTGTGGGCTGGCATTAACTACAGTGGAGATGGTTTTGTTGCCTGCACCTTGCACTTAAGCCTTCTGTCTTTTCCACCTTATTTGTCTAAGCTTTGGCCTCCCCTGGGTCGCCCCTGCAGGGTGAGCAGGCAGCAGTTTGTGGCTGGGTGCCGTGGCAGCGGGTTTCACTGTGGTCTCTCCTTGCCCCGCAGGACATGCTGCCGATGCCGGGGGATCCGACGCAGGGCACCGGCAATTACAACATCGAAGACTTTGCTGACCTGGGCATGTTTCCACCGTTTTCTGAGTAGCTTGCCGAGCAGAGATGGAAGTTCTCCTCCACGGCCATTTCGGTGTCAGTTTGGCTCTGCTGTTCCCCGTGTTGCGTCCCTGTAGAAGCTCCTAAAGCCGAGGACACGTCTGTGATGCTCGATAGCGGCGTAGGCCTTGCTCTCTCCTCCTCGGGGGTGCCTCAGTGCTGACAGAGGAGCTCCAGCGCTGCTTAGTGGTCCTTGACAGCTCCATCTTGATTTGTGTTCTCTTTTGATTTTATTGGCATCTACCTCAGAGATGAAAAACTTTGCCTGACTTAAAACAAAACACAAACCCAACAAAAGGAAAAAAAAAAAAGGAAAGAAAGAAAATTTTCTATCTCTGAGTCTTAACTATTTGAATGTGACCAATAGCTGCTGTTCCTTGAAGGGTCGTTCTGCAATAGCTGAAGAGGTAACACAGACTAACAGAGAGGTGGGTAGGGTCTTGCTACAGTGCCTACCACTCCCATTTCGATGCCTTGCTGTAAGCTTGAGTTTTCTGGGAGCAGACAGAACCTTCTGTTTTTCCTTTGCTTCTTGGTAGCTTGGTTTTTCCTTAGGTCACTTTCAATGTGAGATTAAGCTACACGACGTAGGCCTCTCTCGCCAGCAGCTGCAGCTCTGCCTTTTCTCGGTGGCCCTTGCCTGTGTGTACATTTGGGTGCTTTCTGTATATCTCGTGCTGTAGGAGGTGCTTCCCGTACTGGTTTTCTTTTGCCTTTAGGAAGGGTCCTGCTCTGGAGTGTCCTGAGGAGGCTGCCGACGCTCGCGGGGGGTTTGGGTGTGGTGGGAGTCTCCATCGCTTCACCTAGGTGTTCTTACTTCGAATTCAGGTGGTTCTCTGTTCAGAACAAACGTTTGCCTACATAAGCTATTAGTCTGGTTTTGCACTGAATTGAGGCCTATAATTTTATACATTTCTCTCTGGCTGCTTTAATTTCTGCTGGTCTTGCTTCCCCCAAAACTACTGCCCGGTGACAAACGACTGTAAACACATCCAGGCTGCATTTTCTATATCAGCTGCATTTCCTGTCTGTGAAGTACCTTTTTATACTGTGAAACCTCACATTTGAACAGTGCAAGGTGGTGGCCTATTGCTAGGAAATCATTCCAGCTCCTTTGCTGCAAGCAGTGAGCTGCTTTTGGTAGTGTGTGATTGGTTTTTTTTCCAGTGAGTAGGTGACAGATCTCAGCTGGACTCCTGTCCACTGCGTCCACAGTGATAACTTGAACTTGTGCTTGGATTCCCAAGCAAACATTTCTGTTAAGCCCTCTCAGTTTGGCTTCCCAAGCAAGCATTTCTGTTAAACCCTCTCAACCCTATTGTGCTAAAGAGGAGATTTTCAGCTTACCAAGTATGTGGAGGCCTCTTGGTTCTTCTGAGTGCTCTCTGCTTTCCTGCAGGGGGAAGTTCATCACCTTCCTCTTGGGCAAGTCGCCTACTATGCATCTTCATCAGCGCTGTGGGAGGAAGTTTTTTGTTCAGTATTTCAGATGCATGATGAGTTACACAGGTTGGGTTGAAGGTCAGCATTTTCCTCCAGATCATTTCATCTGGGATGGGAGGAGAAGGAATTGCTCACGAGGGACAAGGAACAGAGCTCCCATATGCAGGTCGTTCATAACCTTTGAGGCTGGATAGCGGTAGCCAGCCTTTGCAGAGCAGGAAGGGGACAACTTCCCTCTACACTTGCATATTCAGGGGCCATCATGGACCTTGAAACAGCACCCCCAGGGCATGCCCCTGTCCAGAAGATCTCAATGTCCACAGCAATTCTTAGACCTCACAACACTAAGATCTGCTTTCTTGTAGTTCCCCTTGGATTCTAGAGTGCCTCTGACAGGAGGCACTCTGCATGTTCTGCAGTCAGAGGAGTATCCTGGAAAGCAGGCAAGGCCCCTGTCCTGCAGCCTGCTGTGGCTGCACAGGTTTCATGCTGGCAGGCAATGCAGGCAGCTGGGCTGCAGCAAACGTGGCCCAGGAAGGTGGCTTTAGAAGCCATACAGTGGTGTTCCCACCTGACTTGGCTTTCCTGGCCTCTCTCACAGCAGCATGGCATTTCGGGGTCCAGGGAGAACCCTTCCTACTGTTCCTCTCACTGAATCTGGGACCAATCTCTTACCCTGTGTGCAAATGGGGCTGGGGACTCTTTTTGCAGGATGTTCTGTGTATCTCTAGGTGCAGTACTGGAGAGGCCTCAAATCTCCTGGTCTGTGCTTGGCTCACCAAAATCATGCTGAGAACAAACAAAAACCCTTTTGTGTTTCTTCTCTCCCAGAAGGCAAGAGAAGCCCTTCCTTGGTGAGCAGGCCACGTGCTTCCACACTGCTCCCTTACATACCTGCATGTTCAGTCTCTTGGAGCCTTCTGCCTTCCTGCTCATGCTGTACAGATAAGTGACTGTCCATGGGCTTAGGCAGGCAAAGCTCTGCTGTCCCAGCAGGAAATCCTCAGTGTCTGTGAAAGGTGCCTGGGTGCTGAGCGAGGTGGTCAGCTCTTCGGGGCAGGGCATGCCTGCAGGAGGGGCTCATCACCAGGGGAGTGAGTGGGCAGAGGATGGGCAGTTTGTATCTCTTCACAGAGGACACCATCAGTTCTTCTACAATGCTCTAACAAATCTTTCCCTTCTCCACAAGGTGAAAACCCACTTGGAAAAATGCTGTTCCTGGTTTGTCCTACCCAACAGACTGCTCAGAGGGTATTTATAATTCACTTTAGTTCCTGACTTCAACCCAACAATAAGCTTTTTAAAGTAATTTTCATCCTCCTAATGTCAGTGCTGATAACTCCCTTAGTGTGCCGTGGGGGTTGTGCCGCTGCAGGAGCCTTTCCCTGTGCAGCAGGGTTGTGCAGTCAGAAGGGCACCCTCGGCAGGCTCTCATGCACACCTCTCCTGTTGTGGTTGGTTTTAAATGCAGTATTGTTGGGTTTCTAAGCCAACATGCCTGAGGCATCAAAGGATGGACTGCTGCTGCCTTGCAGACCACTCCTGCCTCTCTAGAGGGGAGAGGGGATGGTTGCTCTGTTAAGGGGCAGTCCAGATAGTGCCAGGTTTGGGTTGTGAGCCATGATCGTCCCCCACTGCTGTTCTGCCATCCCAAGCCAGTGCTTTTTCCTTGGCATTTCCACCCTTCCTTCACTCCCTTCCTCCCACTCCCAGCCATCCCATCTCTGCAGTGCTGTCCCACACCCACATGGAAGGCTCTGGGCTGTGAGGAGGGAGCCCAGAGTGAGCTGTGAGCTTGGCAGCTCTGTGCAGGCTGCGCATGTGGTGCCAGTGCTGGGCATCCTGCGCCGCCCTCGTCCTGCCCGCCCTTCCGTCAGGGGCTGCTCCTCTGCAGCAGCCTCGGCCCAGGTCCTGTGGCCAAAGCAGCTGTGTGGTACTGGCTGTGCTGGATCTTTTTGCCACGTGTTTGGTTCCTAAAGCAACTTCCTTACCCTGTAGCTGAAGCTGTGCAGTGCATTTGCAGTGCTGACCTTTGTGCTCCGTGCCCTTGGTGTAGCTTGGCTGGCACTTTGGCTGCCCGTGTCCAGGATTCCACAGTGGTGGATTTCTCCTTCCTTTCAGGGTTTTGAAGCTGAAAGTGAAGCTGAGATTGCTGGCCAAACTGTGCTGCAAGCACAGGGGGTCTTGAAACTGAAGCTTGGGGGCGGGGGGGTGTTTAAACTGATGGAGCAAGAAACTGCAAGTGGTCATAATGGTCTGAGGGAGTCAGTGAGCAGGCTGAGATGATGTTAGATACTAACCTACTTACCCTCATCCATTCCCAGTCTAGCAAAGGGGCTCCATCACACTGCTTGGTAGAAGTGCTGCTGGTAGTACCTATGGTGATGCTTTAACCAGATAGTTCCAGTTGTAGCTTTGCTGCCTTTTTTTTTCCCCTCTGTTGAAGTCCAGTATGGAAGTGTAAATAGTCCCTGCAGTACTGCCTTTTTAACTCTGAACTCCTGTTGGCACAGTGTTACATAGTGTTGGATTTACCCAATTGCTATGACATATATTTTTATATACATGGGTGTACTCTTTTTTCTGGAGAATACTAGAGCCATTTGGTCATGAATGCCTTACCAGTCTCATCCTGCTGTTGCTCTTTGTTTGCAAGGTGTGTTGAGTGGACTAATTCCTAGTTCAGGTATTCTCACTCTTCCTGGCAGTGCTCGACTTTGGCTTTGGGTGGTTCTGGGTCTTTTGGGGTTGTTTTTTTTTAACTATGATTAGCATACATTTGTTTTGGCCAGAGTCCCATTTTTCACAGTTGTTAGCTGTGAGGAGAATGTGGGCTTGGTTTTTGGTTTCTGTTCATGGAGCAAAGGAGGGGTGATGGCATCTGGCTGTCTTTGAAAGAGGTCGGCCTTTGCCTGCTCTAAACTGGAGTGCATTTCGTGGAGCTGATGGCTGTGGGCATTGATTACTTGGTGTAGATTGATGGTCTTCAAGAGAATAAATAAACCCCATTAAAACAACTCCAAAAATGGGCTTCTGTCATTGCTAGGCACTTGGTTATGTATCTGTTGAAACTCTTCCTATTGATGTGAAATTGTGCTGTGGATAAAGTGTATTTTGTACTGCTGAATGTTCTATATTTATGACTAACAAGTACAGAATCAGTTGTGTGTCTGTATAACTAATTACTGCCTTTTTAAAGCTCATGCAAATAAAACTGGCATCAGCTGTTGGTAATCCCTCTGTGTCTGTGAGTGAGGTGTGCTGTGGCCACCACTGAGCAGGAAATGACCCTGAATTAGAGCAGATGAGGGTTTGCCCTTTGGCTTGGAGCTCTCCTCCTGTGCTAGGTGGTTCCCCTTTTACCTGCCTTGTGCAGAGGCTGCTGAGGGGGAGCAGGAAGAGGAATGGCACTTGGAGATCTCAGCTGTCAGAAGAGGTTCCAGGAGAACATCCATCCACAGCCTGGTTCTGCTGAGGACACTGAGGTGTGTGAGCTGCTGTCTGCACTGTGTAGAGGCTTTCACTGATCAGAATTCATTCACACTCTGGGGCAGTTTTTGTCCCTCCCTGGGGTGGTGCTTTCTTTGTCCACCTTCTGGTCTCCCTGTTCAAAGCTACTCCTGCCCTTCCCACAGACACTCTGGTGTCCTTTCCAGACTTCATGCCAAGTGCATTTGCCTTTCACTGTGATTCTTTCTCATATTTCTACAGGGGGGGGGGGTTGGTCAGCTTGAGCAGGATTTCCCTTGCTGCTAAACCAAGAAGCTGATGGCTGGACCAGGCAGGGTCTGAAGATGTTGTGCTCCAGGATGTGCACTGCTGGTGCAGGGTAGGTGGTGTTCCCACAGCTCATACTCCTTTTTCAGGGCTCTGCCTGTGGAGAACAGGCATGGGCTCTGCTGGGACTGGACAGGAAACTTGTGGTCACAGCAGAGCACTGGGGTGTTCCTGATGGGATGCAGCCACCAGCTCCAGCAGCTCTGCCAGGCTCTGCTCTCCCAGGGCTCATCCCAAAGAGGTTGGTCAATGGAACTATTCCACCCACACTGCCATGCTGTGAAAACTGGGTGATCACAGGGGTTGGAAGGGGCCTCTGGAGATCATGGAGTCCAACCCCCCTGCCAGAGCAGGAGCATAGAATCCAGCACAGGTCACACAGGAATGCATCCAGATGGGGCTTGAAAGTCTCCGGAGAAGGAGACTCCACAACCTCCCTGGGCAGCCTGCTCCAGTGCTCTGTGACCCTCACAGTGAAGTTCCTGCTCATGCTGAGGTGGAACCTCCTGTGCTGTAGTTGATATCCATTACCCCTTGTCCTTTCACAGGGTGCAGCTGAGCAGAGCCTGTCCCCTGCCTCCTGACCCCCAGCCCTCAGATATTGATAAACATTTATTAAATCCCCTCTCAGTCTTCTCTTCTGCAGACTGAAAAGCCCCAGGGCTCTCAGCAAAGTCATCTTTTGGCACTTCCCCAGATGTTCATGACCATGAGTCCCATTTGGAAATCCACCACAGCTTCCTCAGGGCAGCTGCCTGGAGCTTTTGTGGTGCATTTCAGCAGGCTCCAAAGAGAAAGGTGCACAGAGAGCAGGCGCTGCACCCGGGCCGGGCAGCCGGGCTGTTGTAGCATCCCTCCTAGCACTCCTTCAGATCATTTCTAACCTGTGCTCTGATGTGCTGAACCAAGGCAGCAGCATGACAGCAGGGTGTGAGAGTGCTGGGAGCTATTCATTTGGCTGTGGAATCCAGATTCAATGACCCTGGCTGTGAAATGGAGCCAAATGTTTGGTGAGCAAGTGGGCACTGAAGCTCGGCATGGAGGACCCCACGGTAGAAATCCACACACCGAGGCTGGCATACAGGAAAGAAGTGGAGCTGAGGCTCCCTGTGTGCCTGCCCTGCTCACCTTTGGCTCTCTGCAGTGGCACTAATGACTAGCAGCAGCAGCTGAAGTCTTCATGAGATGACAGAAGTCTATTTTGCTTCATTTTTCCATGGGAGCTCATTCTTAGCTGCATTTCCAACAACACACATCATGGGTCAGGAAGTTACTCACTGCATTTTCCCATTTTCTCTCCAAGTTGGATGCAGCAGGGACAGATACAGGATGAATTCCTCCATCCTTTTTCACCAAGTTTCAGCATATTGCTGACTGGAAAAGCTTGGCACCATCTTTCTCCAAACTGCTTGGTCTGGCCCACATGAAATAAACTGGAATCACTTGAACTGTATTAATGGAGTTGGGATCAGATCCAGAGGGTGCTAGGGCATCTTTTCATTAGCTCTGGAAAAAAAAGGATCTTCTCATTATAGACTGGCACCAAATACT
This sequence comes from Dryobates pubescens, assembly GCF_014839835.1. Classification (NCBI taxonomy): domain Eukaryota; kingdom Metazoa; phylum Chordata; class Aves; order Piciformes; family Picidae; genus Dryobates; species Dryobates pubescens. Next base: position 6,413,710 of record NC_071628.1, read on the forward strand.
AACACACAAAAGGTGTCACTGGGGACCCAGCTGAAGGTAGTGTCACCCAAAGGCTCCTGTGTGCAAGATGCAGCAGTGCTTGAGTGCAGTTGTCATGGCTCCTGAAGGCAAAGATCTAACACCTGGCTGCAGTTAGTTGTGCAGGCCTAGCTCTGAGGGACAGGAGAGAGCTTGGACACCTGCCCCCATGCATGCACCCTGCTAGAGGAGTCTGGATGGCCCAAGGCAGCAACAGCAAGATGAGGAGTTAAGCACCTGGGATGCTTTTAAAGCAGGACCTGAAGCACGGAAGCATTGCACCACGGAACTGTTTTGGTGCACCCAGTCACCCTCAACGTGCTTTGGATGGCTCCCAGAGCCTCAGCCCCAGACACTGCCCATCCCTGGCTCCTTCCCTTGGAGCCCAGAGCAGTTCTGTGTGTGGCCCTGAGAGGAGGCAGCTCCAGCCTGCAAAACCACAGTGCAACTCTTTTCCACTCCACTGGAATTCCTGTGCAGCCAGACCCATCCTCACTGAGGAGCACAGACTCTGAAGATCCACATTGCTGCTTGGTTTTGTAGCTTTGAGCCCCCCACTGTGATGAGCAAGAGGAAGTGCTGCCCTGGCACATGGACACACAGCCCCCACTCTTCTCAGTGCCTATAGCAGAGGTGAAGGCTGGGCCAGGAGGCTTTCCCTTCAGCAAAGGGATTTGTGCTGAGGGATCTCTTTCAGAAGCTGCCCCCTCTGCCTTGCAGTTTCAGTGTGTCCAGGGTCAGATGTGTGACAGCCCAGGACAAAGGGTGCCAAAGCAGGAGATGTAAATTCCTTCCTTCTTCTAAATCCCACTTCCAACCAAGTGCCACAGCCTTGTTCCTGCCTCATGGAATTCTTTGCAAAAGATGTCAGGAGGCAACACTGCTCAGTGCCAGTGACTGAGGAATTCACTTTGTTAAAAGGAACTCATGATGGGTACAACACATCCTCCTTCCCTCACCTGCTGCCTCCTTCCCCAGCCCCCAGGAGGGGTGCAGGAAACTGCTTGTGAAAATTTAGGGTTGCTTGGGGTAATCTGGGTTAGTCTGTGCATGCAAGGAAAAGGTGCAGCCTGCCTGCCCTGCCATGTTCTGCTGCAAGAAGCAGGAGTGTGCATGGAGCATCTGTGCCTCAGAAAGGAGGGACCTTAGGAAACACAGCTCCTGGATCCCCCCTTGCAGTGTTCCCATGGCACTGGCTTGCACAGGTGGACTCTCAGTCCTCCGTGCACCTCCTTGTCCCCCCTCCCAGTGCTCTTCAGTATGGGACTGCTCAGCCCTCCCAAGCTCATGCAAGGCTCTTCAAAACAGCACAAACTATGCTATAACCAAGGAAGTTTGGGGCTTGGACATTGATTTTTATACAGCATCAGCTAATCACAGCCACTTCCTTTAACACCAAGCGTGTCATCGTGTTTGTCTAACACAGTCAGGACAAGTTCTTGCCCAATCGTTTATTTAGGAAGGGCTCTTTGTACCCATAGAATTGTTAGGGTTGGAAGGATCATCCAGTTCCAACCCCCCTGCCATGGGCAAGGACACCTAACACTAGATCAGGTTGCCCAGAGGCACATCCAGCCTGGCCTTCAAAACCTCCAGGGATGAGGCTTCCACCACCTCCCTGGGCAACCTGTGCCAGTCTCTCACCACCCTCATGGGGAAGAACTTCTCCCTCACATCCAATCTGAATCTACCCATTTTTAGTTTTGTTCCATTCCCCCTAGTCCTGTCACTAGAACTAAAAAGTCTCTCTTTGGCTTTCTTGTAGCCCCCTTCAGATACTGGAGGGCCACAACAAGGTCTCCTTGAAGCTTTCTCTTCTCCAGACTGAATCTATCCTCATAGGAGAGGAGCTCCAGCCCTCTGATCATCCTCTTGGCCCTTCTCTGGCCATGTTCCAGCACCTCCATGTCCTTCCTGTAACAGGGGCTCCAAAACTCCCCATGAAGCTTGCAGGTGGAGTGTTTGCACCTCTCCTGATAACAGTGTGGAAAAAATACCGAACCCTGTAACTGGGAAATGCTTTGGGTTTCTTCCACGCACCCCCAAACTAGGTGAAGAATCAGCAGAACTTCTACCTTGCTAACTTGAAGGGCTTTGGAGTTTTTTTTCCCCATTGTCTTCTGAAAGAATGCCTTTGGTGGGCAGAGGCAAAAAGGCAGGCACTGAAATTTGTGGCATCTGCTGACCAGCTTTAATTCTTGAGGCACTAGAAAGTGTTGCGCACCCCCTGCGAGCACATCCGTGGCCTCGCAGCACAGAGATGCTCAGTACCAAGGAGTTCTGAGCTGGAGTTTGTTTAGATTCTCAACATAGTTTTTGTGACCTCCATGATTTAAGGTCAGAAAGCTCAGCAGGGAGTCAGTGGCAGTTGTCGCTTTAATCATTTTAGCTCCAAAGATTCATCAGAGTTCTGTGAATTTCCAGACCCTGCTGTGGGAGTGGGGATCTGCGGTGCCCTGCCAGGGCTGCCCTGGATACACCAGCCCCTAATGAAATGCTGAAGCAAGTGTCAATCACTTAAATGAGGCTACTGAAGGACAAAAGCCCTAAGTCACAAGTGGTCATCTTTGATACTTGGAGATTGCTGCAGATCTGCACAACAGCCCAGTGCAGGCTGTGCAGCCGCTCTGAGCTCAGGCAGCAGAGTCCCTGTGGCAGCTTTGTAAAGCCCCTTCCATCCTTGCACTGAAGGGTGGTGAGGAGATTTTTTGTCCCCATGTGCCAAAGGTGTCGAGGCAGTTTGACAAGGCTGGCCTAAAATCAGCCAAGGCTTCAGCACAGAGAAGGGATGGGAAATCACTCCATAGGTTCCTGGTTTCCTCTTGGGTTTGTGCTGGTTCTCCCACCAGGAGGATGCTTCACAGCCACTTAAAACACTTCAAGCAGCTTCGACAACAAGTCCATTAATAACTCCTGCTTTCAGAAGGTTCTAAAATTGGGTTCAAGACACCCTGAAGGCTCACATTTCTCTGCTGTTGAAGTCTGCCATCCAGAAGAGAAAAATCTCTCTCAAAAAAACCCCCAAACCACCCCCCAGAAAAGGCTTTCCCTTTCTTTCAGATGGTTTCATGAGGAGAACCTGCACTGAATGCTCTGTCAGATTGTACAAACCTTTCTCCCCCACCTGTAAAAATGAATTTCAAAGCTCTGCTTGTCTCAAACATGTCCAGAATGCTGCTGAAGTGGTTGTCACCTCCCCCTGATCCTCACTGGACTGGGAGCTTGGCACTGATGAAGGAGGTCTGATTCCTGAACTGCAGGCCACAGTGAGGCTTTGCAGCTGCGGCTGTGGCTCAGGACATTCAGTCTGGACACCTGGGAAAACTTCTTCACTCAGCTTGTGTGAAGCATGAACAGGCTGCTGAGGGTCCTGCTGTCTCCATCCCTGGCTGGACAGAGCCTTGGTTAACCAGGTATGAAGGTGGGAAATGCCACACTTCCCCAGGAGCTGGCAGAGGTGGGTCCATGAGTCCTGTTCCTGGGATCCAGTGGGGTCAGCTCCAGCACTCAGTACAACCTCAGGGTCAGAGAAGGCACCGGGACCCTTCTGTGGTCACTGACCCTGAGTCAACTAAATGTCCAGCTGGCCTCATCCAGGTAGGGCAGTGTGCAGTGGATGATCTCAGTCTGCAGTGGGAGGCTTGCACAAGACCATTTCAGCTGCATCATTCAGAGCCTGGCTAATCCCCACCCATAACAGGTGGAGATGGAGAAGCAAAAGCATCCCTCTGTGGTCCCATTTGGGTGGCTTTGACACTGCACCACATCAGACCCTAGTCCTCTGCTAACACAGGGACCCTCAGCATCAAGCTGTGGCAAGGAGGTGTCTCCTGGGGACACTGATACACACACAGGGGTTAAATGCCTGCACCAAAGCCAGTCACTGGTGACCCAGTGCCCCAACGTGGGAGTTCCTGACTGCAGGCCACTGCTCCTTCCACCAGACCACTCTGCCTCCAGGGAAAAGATCTTAATGGTGTGTGCCCAGCTGTGTAAACATGTCAGGAGACACCCATGCAGGACTGAGCTGCTCCCCTGATGCAAGTGCTGGTCTATTTTATTTGTAAACACAGATCCCAAATGCCTCTTCCCAAACCATAGCTTTGCAAACAAAAACAAAGTCACAATGAGGAAACCCAAACCAGTTCCCCAGAGCCTTTTGATGTTTGGAGCTATGGGTGACACTGAGCAAGTTCATTTCCCCTTCTCCAGTCAGCCTCTTTCCCCCCCTGCCCCTCTGCTGGGCTCTGCTTTCCAACCTCTTCTGGTCTGAGAGCCAGCCTTGGGGACAGATGGGCTGCTGGTGAGTGGGGAAGGCACCTCCCTTGTCACCTTAGGAGGTTTCCTCAGCCACTGAACAACCTCTCCACTGCTTGAAAACACAGTTCCTGAAGGAATCAAAGCTGTGAGTGAGTCCTGAACAATAGTGAGGTCTGAGCACCCTCCAGGTTCAGTGTTCTGTTCTCTCATTTTGTCTCTGTTACAGGAAGACAAAACTTTGCCTGGGTGCAGGTCACAGCCAAGAGGCAGCAAGAGATCTCTCTTCTTTATTGAACCTCCTCTGCTCTGCCTGAGCACCACAGGGCACAGAAGAAGCAGAAGAGATGTGATCCATCCTCCCAAACACAGTTGTGCCAACATCTGATACAAGGACTGGTTTTTTGCTGGATCTTGTGATAAAACCAGAGGACAGGTTGCCATTTGCTGCCACCCTGAGAGGTTATCAAGCTGAGGGTTGGGGTAAGCCAAGGGCCGCAGCACTTACTTGAGCTGACTCCTCTCTGACAGCATTTCAAGCTTCAGTGGGACTGGTGTATGCCTTAAAGGAAAGAACTCTGCTGTCCTTGCTCCCCAGCTCACTGTGCAGGGCCCTTCTCTTGGTGGTGTAGGTGGCACAGGCACTCCAGCAGGCACTTTGCTCCAGTGTGTGGGCACAGCTGCACCAAAGAAATAGTGCAATGTCTCCCTCCTGCACAGGCTGCTGCAGGTTCTGCTCTTCAGGCAGTTGCTAAGTAACAGCATTTCCTCATGCCACCCCTCCACGCTCTCTGTGAAGCAGCAGAAAGCTTTGTCCAGAGCAGCAGCCCATGGCAGCATGTCCAGCCTCTCAGGCTTCCCTCAGCCATGCATTGAGCTCTTCCTGCAGCATGCAGCAGCAGGATGCTCTCTGCTCCCCTGCAGCACAGCAGCAGGATGCTCTCTGCTCCCCTGCAGCACAGCAGCAGGATGCTCTCTGCTCCCCTGCAGCACAGCAGCAGGATGCTCTCTGCTCCCCTGCAGCACAGCAGCAGGATGCTCTCTGCTCCCCTGCAGCACAGCAGCAAGATGCTCTCTGCTCCCCTGCAGCACAGCAGCAGGATGCTCTCTGCTCCCCTGCAGCACAGCAGCAGGATGCTCTCTGCTCCCCTGCAGAAAGATGCTCTCTGCTCCCCTGCAGCACAGCAGCAGGATGCTCTCTGCTCCCCTGCAGCACAGCAGCAGGATGCTCTCTGCTCCCCTGCAGCATGCAGCAGCAGGATGCTCTCTGCTCCCCTGAGGCACAGCAGCAGGATGCTCTCTGCTCCCCTGCAGCACAGCAGCAGGATGCTCTCTGCTCCCCTGCAGAAAGATGCTCTCTGCTCCCCTGCAGCACAGCAGCAGGATGCTCTCTGCTCCCCTGCAGCAGGATGCTCTCTGCTCCCCTGCAGCAGGATGCTCTCTGCTCCCCTGCAGCACAGCAGCAGGATGCTCTCTGCTCCCCTGCAGCACAGCAGCAGGATGCTCTCTGCTCCCCTACAGCACTCACAGCCCCAGGTTCCTCCGAGAGGTCCCCCCTTGCGGGGCTGGAGCTCAGTGCACTGCTCCTGTGCTGCTGACTGCATGGTGACAATGTGAGAGAGCAATTTTCACCTTCCATGTCACATGCAGCCAGCTTCTCCCACAGAGTCTCCAGTGTCCACAGAGCTCTTCTGGGGCTGGAGTCTGGAGGACAGCAGTAAGTAATGGGCTGAGCCTTGCAAGAAGGCAGAGCTGAGCATCAGGCTCTGATGGTTGGTCATGTGTTAAGTTTCTTCTGTGGGACTGTGTTGGGAGTCTGTGAGTCCCACTCATGCTGTCATGTTAGGCAGTGCATAACAAAACCAAGAAGGCAGTGTCTGTCCCAGGGAATAAATGAAAGATGGTTCAGAAATTCCAGGTGTATTGATCAGGCAGGAATGCCTGGGTGAGCAGGAAAAAAGTTTGGTGTTGGATGCTAAAGAAAATGACTCTGCTGGCAAGGCTGAGAGCAGCTGCCTCTCACAGGGCAAATCACAGGGAGGGAGGCTCAGGGGAGACCTATTGCTCTCTACAAGTACCTGAAGGGAGGCTGTAGCCAGGTGGGGGTTGGTCTCTTCTGCCAGGCAACCAGCACCAGAACAAGAGGACACAGCCTCAAGCTGTGCCAGGGGAGGTTTAGGCTGGATGTCAGGAAGAAGTTCTTCCCAGAAAGAGAGATTGCCCATTGGAATGTGCTGCCCAGGGAGGTGTTGGAGTCACCATCACTGGAGGTGTTTAGGAAGAGACTGGATGGGGTGCTTGGTGCCATGGTTTAGTTGATTAGATGGTGTTGGGTGATAGGTTGGACTCAATGATCTCAAAGGTCTTTTCCAACCTGGTTTATTCTATTCTATGCTATTCTATTCTGTGCTATGCTATTCTCTTCTATGCTATTCTATTCTATTCTATTCTCTGGGGTTCATGCCTGGACCATCACTTCCATGATTTTCCCCTTCTTCCTTGCCCTCCCCTTCCCCTTTCTGGTCTGGACTTGTCTCCAGGTGGCAACCCCACTGGCTGGGTGAGCAAGGGCCTCTCTGCACATCCTGAGTGTGAGACATGCCCTGTGTGTAGGGGCTTGGAGCTGACTTGGCTGTAGTCTCCCAGCCAGCCCTGGATGGCAGTGGAGTTAATTCAGCTTACCCTGTGGGGCAGGTCTGGGGCTCTGCTGGCTGCTGCAGCAGGAACAGAGGAGCTTTACACAGGTGTGCAGCCTCTGCTGGTGTGGCCCTGCACCGGGTGGGCTGGGGGGGATCCGTGCCATTTGCTTCACCATCCCCAGCCTGCCAGGGCATCTGCTGGCAGCTGCAGGACGTTCTGGTGGGTCTGCCAGACCCAGCTTTCTCACGTGAGGCTGCTCTGCTCTCCGCTGCAGGGAGGCTGGAGGAACAGCACCCAGCTGCCTCGTAAGCCGTGGACTGGCTCTGAATGTGCTGACGAGGGCTGCGGTGCAGGGGCTGTGCAGAGCCCCCGGCTCGGGGCAGGGTTTGAGCAGGTGTTGAGGTCTCCCTGAGGCCAGTTTCCGGCAGGCTGAAAGCAGCCTTTCAGCCTTAGCAGTGATGACATTGGAAGAGAAAACATTCTTCTTTAAACAGTAGTTTCTTCAAAGTAAGAGGTGAAAAGCAAAAAAGGCCTCCTCGAAGCAGCATTTGCTTCCTAGAGCAGAGCCCTGCAAACTAATGAAAGCCAGATGCCTTGGGCTGGCCCAGGGACGGGGAGGGGAAGAAAACCCAACCTCAGCAGCCTCAAAAGCTACAGTTACAGGAACCTGCTCCTGCACCCAGGGTCTCCCAAGCAATAGAAGAGGCCAGGAAGGGCCAGGAAGGGTTTGTGGCACTGAACCATGGTGTGTGCAGGCAGCGGAGGGGACTGCTACTGCTGACACAAAACAAAGCAGCTTCCAGGGGCTGGCCTGCATCCAGGACTTGTCCAGAGCTGAGGGGAGGATGATGAAAGCTGCTTCAGGATGCTGGGGGCTCTGGTGCCCTACACAAAGCCCTGGTGAGCCTGAGAGCCTGGCCTGAAGGCTTGTTGCAAAAGCTGTGTAGGTGTTTAGGATCCTTCCTGACCCTTCCTGTGACAAGCTGCACTACACAAGCACCAAAGACGAGCCCAGTTTGGCCACCTCTTGCCCCCTGCTCTTGTGTGGTGGTGCCAGTGTGTAAGGCAGCCCTGGGCTGCACTCCCATGGCGTTCACCCTGCCCCTCTGTGGCATCGTTGTGCAGCAGAAGAGGTAAGAGCTGTAGGTTGTTGATGGCAATACCTGAGTGTGGCAGAGGTGAGGCTGTGCCCTTTCTGAGGACCCAGGGTCACCATACAGGTGTGTGCCTGGTCAGGAGGTGTCTGAAGCAGGGGATGTGCATGTGCCAAGGCACACACCGTGTCTGGGTGTGCAGGTGCTTGAGCAAAATCTGCAGAGGCTGGCAAACGAGCCAGCCACGAGGATGATGAAGGGAGTAGAACATCTTCCATATGAGGAGAGACTGAGGCAGCTGAGGGCTCTTTAGCTTGCAGAAGAGGAGACTGAGAGGTGACCTCATCAGTGTTTATAAATATGTAAAGGGCGAGTCCTGAGAGGCTGGAGCCAGGCTCTGCTGGGTGGTGCCCAATGGCAGCACAAGGGGCAGTGGTGGAAGTTGAGGCATAGGAAGTTCCATGTGAATATGAGGGGAAAATTTTTCCCTGTGAGGGTGACAGAACACTGGAACAGGCTGCCCAGGAGGGTTGTGGAGTCTCCCTCTGCAGAGATATTCAAAACTCACCTGCCTGTGTTCCTGTGTGAGCTGGTGTAGGAGCTCCTGCTCTGGCAGAGGGCTTGGACTGGATGATCTTTCAAGATCCCTTCCAGCCCCTGAAATTCTGTGATTCTGTGAAACACTTACAAGGGCTACAAAGAAAATTGGTGTGGTGGGCAAGGGAAGGAAGTGCCTCCTGTCCCTGAGCTCCCACAGCCACTCCAGCTCTGTCAAAGACAATGGCAGGAAGCCAAGGGGAAAGAACGGGATGGGGGGGAGCCCAAGCAGGCTGGCCATTCTCTGCTTCACTCTGACAGTACAAACACTCAGGGCTGAAGTCTTTCTGTATGAGTCTTTCATCTGGGCCACGAGGGCTTGGTGCAAGCTGTGCTCTCCAGCCATGCCTTTGGGCTCACTGCAGACCTCAGGCTGCAGATTTCACCAGTCCTGATTTTCCTGGGCGGAGGTGAAGCAGTGATTTCCTCTCAGGAAAGCTCATCTCTTCCTGGGAATGGTTAAATAGTGCTGATCACACAGATACCTTCTGGCAGGAAAAGGAGAGGAACAAACCCAGCCAGTTCCAGGCTTTGCAAGTGGTGCAGACATTGCAGAATGCTCTTCAGTAATGAGGGACTGAGAAGCACTTTGCTGCAACCACTTAGTGCTTGTGCTTGACTGAGTTCTGCCCTGGTGTCCTGGCTCAGCCCAGAGAAGGATGCCAGATCCAGGCAGCCACAAGTCTCTGTGTGCCCTGGATCTGGCTCATGCCCATGCTGCCTGCAGGGGTGGATCAGCACAGGCAGCACTCAGCTGGGGAGAGCCTCTGAATAGTCCTTTGCCTGTCCTGGCCAGCTCCTCACTGCACTGTGCTAGGCTCAGCTGTCAGACTTCGGTGATTGATCCACACCAGCAGCATGCCAGTCCCCCAGTTACAGCTGATTTGTAAATGGCACAGGCCAGGGGACACATGGATGCTGTTAGCACTGTGAGGCCAGCAGAGAGATTCTCATTGTAGCCATTTTTGAGCCAAGATATTAGAGCACAGTTTCCACTTCCTGGCACTTAACTCAGTCCTTCCCTTTCACCACCAAGAAGCACTAGAGACAGACAGGTCTGCAGAGTTTGGGAGCTTCTTAGTCCAGTCTGGAAGCCCCAGAAAATCACTGTGACAAAGCACTTTTCCTGGCATTTTGACACAAAGCAAATGAAAAGGCTTCAGGAATCTTCCTCAAATAGTTAAGTTTATGTCCTTTCTCTTTCTTACCCCCCCTAAATGTAGCACAAGGCTGCTATCAGCCCAGCCAAGCACGCACCAATGCCTTTGAAATTCAAAAGCAGGCTTGGTTGGTGATGGCAGCAATGGATACAGATGGGTATCTGACAAAGCTTCTCTGTAGATCTGATGGAGCTGGAGGCTTTCCTCCAGCTTTGCTGCTGTTCTTTCAGCTACTGCCTCAGTAGCATCCTCCAGGGCTGGCCATGGGTATGTCAGACTCGGCCTAGGTTGGGCAGCTTGCACAGATCCAGGGATCCCTGTGGCCCTCACCAAGTGGGAAGAGCCAAGGTGCTCGGCTGCAGGTCTGCTGCTGAGGCAGGCCCTGTTTGTTCCTGGTGATGGGCTCAGCTGCAAAGCCTCTGCAGCCAGGACTGTTTTCAATCTGCTGGCTGTGCCCAGAATAACAGGAGCAGGATGTCAGCAGGAGCCTCCTCCAGAGCTGCCGCAGCACAAATACTCATCAGTCCTAGCAGATAATGTTTCCTGTCTGCAGCTTCTGAGAGCCTTGTGGGCCAAGGGAGCAGAACTCTTCCTCTCTGTGTTGCTGGCTGTGGTCTCCAGCTCAGGCAGGTACAACAAGGCAGTGCTTATTGGTTGCTCTTTCAGCTCTGGAGGCTCTCACAAGTGCCACTGGTGGCTCCTGGGATGCCCACAAAGCTCACCAGAGTTATTGTCCATCCCACACCTGGGGAAGGCAGTGCTGTCTTTGGCCCTGCCTTGAGGAAGCTGGGCAGGGACAGGGTAAGGGCCAGGCCTGGGTAATGTGGCCAGGAAGAGCAGGACGAGGGAGCCAGGAGGAAAGAAATGAAGTCAGCCTTGTGCTCCACACCAGCAGCACACTCACACCTTGCTATGGCCTCACCACCCCCTGACCCCCAGTTACAGCTGCTGGGGGAGCTGCCAAACCTGGTGAGGATCTGACCCATTCCCAGAGCTCCCTTTGAGGCACTTGGCAGCCCTGTGCCCAGGGAGCAGCGAGCAGCGCAAGACCCTCCCTGCCCGGCCAGCCACAGTGCCAGGGCATGGGGGGGTGCAGGCACTGGGCAGATCCCTCTGGGCTTGTGTGGTGCCTGATGGATGGCCAAGGCTGAGCAGGTTGGGGGGCTCATGGCCACAGAAAATGCCTGCATGGTTTATCCTGGGCTGTAAAGGCTGCATCCACTGAGTACAGCCAGGAAGCAGTTGCTTAGGACAGCCTGCTGCTGGGACAGCCAAATGGTGGCCTCAGGGCAAAGAGGGGAGAAGATCCTGTTCCTCACAGGTCTGTTGCCTCTGTCCAGACCTCCTGCAGGACCGGGATGGAGGTCAGAGCCAGGCTCTGAGGGCTCTTTAGCTTAGAGGAGACTGAGAGGTGGCCTCATCATACGTAAAGGGTGAGTCCCGAGAGGCTGGAGCCAGGCTCTGCTGGGTGGTACCCAATGACAGGACACAAGGGGCAATGGGTGGAAGTTGAGGCACAGGAAGTTTCCTGTAAATATGAGGAAAACTCTTTTCCCTGTGAGGGTGACAGAGCAGTGGAACAGGCTGCCCAGGGGGGTTGTGCAGCCTCCCGCTCTGGAGATACTCAACGTTCGCCTGGGTGCGTTCCTGTGTAATGCGGTGTAGGTGCTCCTGCTCTGGCAGGGGGCTTGGACTGGATGATCTTCTGAGGTCCCTTCCAGCCCCTGAAATTCTGTGGTTCTGTGCTGACTGTGACTGGTCCCAGGGGCTGTGGCCAAGGAAAGAGCAGGCGAGCTCAGAGAGGCAGCTCCGCGGGAGGGAGCTGCTGTCACCAGGAGCCCAGGGGAAGGAGCTGGGGCTTGGCCTTCTCACAAATCTCAGCACTGCTTTGTTTGAGGAGGTGGCAACTGGAAGGAGAGGCAGCAGAGCAGACACAGCTGTGGGGTAGGAGGCCAGAGGAGGAAGAGGCAAGCCTAGGGAGGACCACTGCTAGAAGGCTGTGTCAGCCAAGCCAGCTGCACACCTCATGGCCGTGTTCTGTGGGGGGGTTTGGATTGATTTTTATACTAACAGCCAGTTGAGCTGATCTGTTTATTTGTGTGATTCTTCTCTAGTACTGAGTCATTTCCAGGAGGGGGGAGGTAGAAAACAGCATTTTTCTCAAAGCTTTGCAACAGGGCTTAGGGTTTGGATGGAGGATTCTTTGTTTGTTCCTTTCCTTTTGTTCCATCAAACAGCTACGTTTCAAACCGTGAAAACAAAATGCCAGAGCTGGTTTTTCCTCGCAGAAATGAGTGTCCAAAGTGGGCAGCCCAAAGCAGTGTCCAGGGTGAAGGCTGAGATCAAGCCCCCCAAAGCTGAAGTGTTAGTAAATGCTGTTTGCCCTGGGGAGGCCTGGTGTGAAATGGGTGAGACTGGATCTTCTCTTTTGATAGGAGGGTGTCAGTGCAATGTGTTAGTTAGATCTTTGGCTAATACAAGTGGGCATCTGCAGTCAAGCTAATTTGCTAGAGAGAAAAGCCTCATTAACACCCAAGCAGCAAGGCTGAGCAGCAAGGATGCTGCCAGTCTCCGAGCTAAGCACACACACAGCAGCATGCACTCATCTTAAGGGGGCCTACAAGAGAGATGGGAAGAGACTTTTTAGGGTATCAGGAGGACTAGGGGGAATGGAACAAAACTAGAAATGGGTAGATTCAGATTGGATGTTAGGAAGAAGTTCTTCCCCATGAGGGTGGTGAGAGACTGGCACAGGTTGCCCAGGGAGCTGGTGGAAGCCTCATCCCTGGAGGTTTTGAAGGCCAGGCTGGATGTGCCTCTGGGCAACCTGATCTTGTGTGAGGGAGATTGGACATGGCACTTGGTGCCATGGTCTAGTTGTGAGGTCTGTTGGGACAGGTTGGACTTGATGATCCTTGGGGTCTCTTCCAACCTTAGTTATACTGTGATACTGTGATACTGTGTCCCTGCCCATGGCAGGGGGGTTGGAACTGGATGATCCCTGAGGTCCCTTCCAACCCTAACAACTCTATGATTCTATGCACTGACATCTCAGGGAGGCACTCACTGGCTGTTTGAAAGCAAACAGCAGTTCAACAGCAGTTGAAGAAGTCATACAACCACTGAAGCTCCCAAGCATCAACTTCACTCTGTCCCATTTTGCCTGTGGCCTGGGGACAGGAGAGCCACCAGCCATGGGGGAATGAACAGCAAAATCTTCCATTGGCCCCAGTTGGTCCTGGACTCATCTCATGGCATTTTTTGTTTGCCACACACGTCCTGTAGTGCCCAGGATGTTTTACACACAGCTTCTCAGGCAGAAAACACACACTGATGCAGTTACTGATTCTGTGTCAGGCAGCTGCCATGAGAGGCACTGTTGCTCCTGGTGAGCATTGGTGCAAGTAAGCTGGAGGTCAAAGAGAATCAGTGCAGTTCCCTGAGATCCTGAGAGGCTCATCTCACTGCAGTACTTCACCAGGTACCTTCCCATAAAGGCAGCAGTGGGAGAAAGGAAAACCTTTAAAGGTGTGCTCAGCAAATATGGCAGGAAACCACAAGGTATGTTGGGGCCATGCACAAAGCAGACATGGTTCTGCCTCTACCCTCAGTTTCTCATGTCTGTCTTTCAAGGTGCTGATGCTAGGACCCTTAGCACCACATGATTCAGAGCAGCACCTGGAAGTAAGTGCAGGCCTGAAGCACTACCCCTTGGAAGTCAACAGGCACTTACTTGGTCAACATCAGGCACTTGTAAAACAGAGCCTGGCTGGTGATAAAACAGAGCCTGGCTTGGTCTCTTATTCACAACAGCTTGCATTAACCCATTCTCAGCTAAGCTGGCAAGAGGCAGTGATTTAACCTTTTCAAACAGAAGGAAGCAAGAGGACCCTGGTGACTCATTTCCTCCAGGTGACATCACTTGGGTCATCTTCCTGACTCTTGTTTGTTTTGCTGATTAGTCTTTAGGTAGATGCTCATATAGCAGCTATTATTTTCCACTGTGAGCTGTGGTTTTCTGCCCAGCAGCAAGTCCAATTTCCAGGGAACTTGGGAGGCCAGCTCCTTCCTAACTACGCACGAGCCGAACCCTGCTTCCTGCGGCTTTGGAGCCTCTGATGTTAGCGGTTGAGTAACAGCTGGACACAGCGGTGTCTTCTCTAAGGAAATGTGCCAACAGTTGTTGTTTAGAACTGAACAAAACTTACTCTTTTGACTTTTTTTTTTAATTAAAAGGCCCTGTTTGGAATGATTTGGAGCTGCAATAACTCCTTTCCAGTCACAGCTTACCCTTTGCAACACCAGGACGTGTTGCTCCCCTTAAGCAAGTGGTAGCATTGGTTTTAGTCACTTTGCTTCCTGCTGGTGTTGCACAGAAACGCTAGCTCCTTGCACTCAGATAAGTCATTCACTGTGCATTTTTACAGAGATGTTTCCTACTGCCATCTGTGTGTGAAGACAATCTCTCTCTCTTTGCACTAAGCTGGGGTAATCTCTTTATTGGCTGCAGGAGCTGCAGCAGAAACAAGGAAAGCAGCCTCTAGAAGCCCGGGTGGCTCTGCCAGCACTAGCCAAGCTGGGGTGTGCTCAGGGTCTCCATGCCTCTGGCTTACAGTCAGAAAAAAATGACTGTCACCAAGCGTTCATTCTGGTTGTACAAAACCTTTCCCCTAGAAACTCCCAGTTGCTTGAAAGGCAATTACTGGGAGCAATGGCAAGATCTAGCCTAGGGCCTTCTGCGTTTGCCCCCTGCTAATGACCTGCTGGGATTCTGTCATCCCCCAAACATCAGCATAGCAGGAGCCATTCTGATGTCTGTCACTGCTTCCTTACTTATATTAACAGTTTATTTCATGGCTGACTTCCCTTCTTGCCAAGCTGATTTCTCCATGTCAGGCTGTACTAATGAATAGAGAACAGACTCTCAGCTCTCTCTTCCAGGGAACAAAAAAAGGCAGAAGCTGGGAGAAATCAGTGGAGTTGCTCTGCCTTGACCCTGGCTGAGGAGGCTCCTTGTCTGCCTTCAGGTAAATGCCCTGGGGCTTTGCTTTCAGGCGGGCAAGCGCTGCTGCCTTCTTTCTCCTGGAAGCAATTAACATTTCAATCCCCCTTGTGTTCCAGCGGCGCAGTCCCTGCCACAGTGCTGAAGCGGTAGGACACGACCGGCACTGCCCCATGCCTCCACACTGCGAGGCTGAGCCCTGCGGCGGGGACAGGCTGGAGCTCCTCAGTTAGTGAGATGCTGGGCGAGGAAACACCTGGGAGCCGGTGACAACCTCTGGCATGCCTGTGTAAATGAAGGCTGTGCTGTGCTCTCCGCTGTTTGATGGCAATGTAGCAGTTTGTATCTGTCAGTGGAGGGGGTTAATCAGAAAGCAATCAGCGTTTGCAGAGGCAGGCTTTCAGTCCTAGGCTGAAGTCAGACTGAACATCTGCCAGCCCAGCCAATTGTTCTAGCATCTTCCTGCTGAGCTATCCACTGCTGGGAAGAGGAAGGGGGTGTTCAGCCACCATCTAACCCCAAGGGTCAGGTTTCCTTGTTGGTGTAAATTGGGAGCCTCCTTTCAGTCCAGCAGAGTCAGAAACGAAATCCCCATCAGAATGGGCTCTGCTTTTGCCCAGCCAGAGCCCAGAGGGGAACTGGGTCACACTAACAGTGCACATGAAGGGAAGGAGGCTCAAGGGGAACCTTGTTATTGCATTTCACCTTCCTCTTGCCACTTGAATTCTAGTCCTTGAACACTTCATCTCCAGCTGTGCTCAGCTTCTTTATCACTGACACCCCTTTCCCATCCTGTTTGTTCCTTTGGCCAGAGCTTTCACTGTGGTTCATTGACCTGGATTCACTGATTGCTGTGAAGGCCAAGCCTCCCAAGCTGCAGAAGTGGGTCACCGTGCATGGCCTACACCACGGCTTCAGAAGGAGATTGCCTTGAATCCCTCTCTGCTGAGAGCCTTTCTGCTGACATGTGAAGCTGCCTTTTCACCTCTGTGTCACCAGACTATGACTGGCTTCTGCAGGAGGAATGCCTGGGAAGTGGTGTGAGGAAAAGGAGGGCCTGGTGACTCAACATCTGTGTGAAGCATGGGTATGTTGTTTCAGATAAATTGAACTTGGGACTTGCTCTGCTCGAGAAGCTTCAGGCAGAAAACAAACCCAGCAGATTATAATTCCCCAGTGAGGGGCTACTGCCAAATGGATCCACTGCATCAAGTGCTTACAAGAAACAAATTTATCCAAGAGGGAAAAATAATCCTGCTGCTCAAAATCACTGCAAACAAAGCTGCAAACGTTGCCATCGCTGTGGAAATTTGAACTGTGACAGGATGTAATTTCCACCCCTCAAAAAAAAACCTGCCTTTGGGCCCAAAGTGGGGAGCAGAAATCTGTTAAAAAAAGAAAATAAACAACAAAAACAACCAACAGAGCCCAGAGGCCACAGGAGCTACCCTTTAAACATGTTTTTTCTCTTTAGACCAGGCTGGAAAGGTGCTTTGAGTTGTATTTATTAAGCTCAGTGATTAGCTCTAAAAAGACACAGGCCAGACAAACAGGAAAGTAACTTAGTGTATGTGGACAGCTGTATTCATCTCAGTGGAGGTCCAGGACTGCTTCAAGTTAAGCACCAGATTCAGTGCTTGATCAGTGCAGAGCCAAAACTCATCCCATTTCTGTAAGGGAGAAGGGAAAATCAATCCCATCGCTGCGGTACAACTGAAGAAGTGCATTGTACTTGGAGCAGTTTCCCTCCTGAAATATAGAGCACCAGAGCAGCTTGTGCAAACAGACACCTCCCAGCCTGAATCACAGAGATGCTTGGAAATGAACAATAAAATTCTGGTAGTGACATGTGCTGTGAAACAAAAGGGCCCCACTTGGCCCTGCTGCTCCCATAGTCCACTGTGATGCTGCTCCCCAGGGCACAGCTGCAAGTATTTTCCTTAGTGCAGTGTGAATGACTCAGCCCAAGGGGCTTTTTCCTCTCTTGCCCCCCAAGGGACCAATATGCAGGAAGAGGAAAATGCTGTGTTTCACATGGGAAGAGTTCCAGGATCTCCCTGAACTTGCCAGACTTTCCTCCTCTGCTTTGTAACTCTGCAACAGAATGCAATCATGGAATACTCTTACTGCAAGCTGCTAGTGGCCATAAGTGGACTGAAAAGGGATGGCTAAGTGGGCCAGCAGATGGACAGAGCTAGGTATCACTCCTGGCCCACCTATTCCACAAAGCCTTCACTCTGAAGGGAATTCCAGTGTCAATATGAAGCTAGCAGCATGTTTGGATGCAGCTCTGGCATGGGAGCCAAGAGCCTTGCTGATGGGAATCAGGCTGACAGCCTGGGGGAGGGAAAAGGAGAGGGAAAGGGGAATGGGGGGAGGGAAAGGGGAAGGGGGAGGGAAAGGGGAAGGGGGAAGGGGAAGGGAAAGGGAAAGGGGAAAGGAGAAGGGGAAGGGAAGGGGAAAGGGAAAGGCAAAGGGAAAGGGAAAGGGAAAGGGAAAGGGAAAGGGAAAGGGGTGTGTTCTCTTGAGAACCAGTGCAGAAAGACCTGCCAGCCTGGTCACCACTCTGAAGGGTTGTGAGGCATCACCTCCTATGGCATTTGCAGAAGCCAGGCTTTATCTGCTGGCAGAGTCGAGCACCAAACTCTCTTTTACTGCTGAGCAGAGCGAAAGCAGAGAGATTTGGGTTCTGGTGGCCACAGGAGATTAAGGAACATGTGCTTAGCTCTCAGCAAATTGTGACCCTCACAGAATTGTTCCACTCACACCATCATTATACAGACAGTTAATACAGGAGAGCCAAGGCAGGCAAACATATGCTTTGGGGTTTATCTTCTGCATAAGCCTCTAATCTTTGCTCAGGAAATGACCACGTAGTTTATCAGAACCTTGGCGTTCCTGTTTAAAACCTCAAGGCTTCAGCTAAAAGGAACTGGCCAGGTACTGGGCTTTCTTTGTTACAAATGTAGTTGTTACTGCCTCATTAACTATTTAGCATCCTGCCAGATTATTGCAATGAGCTTAGCTTGGCAGAACCCAGAAGCTGTAAACCCTGAAGGAAAATGTCCTTGCTCTCTGTGCCCGCCAGATTTTGGTTAGCAGAGATTTAAAAGCAGTGATAACAGAGCCTTAGTAAGATGAGTTGGGCAAGAAGATACCAAATAACCATTGAGCTGGTTTACATCTGGTTCCTTGCTCATTCATTTTGCCTTATCTAATTGCATACTTAACATTAATCTGCTGTCACAGTAACTGGGATTATTTTGTTTCTGGGTTTAGCCTCCCCCTCGCTGTCACCGAGTTTCACTGCTTCACCAGTAAATAAGGAGTCTCTTCAGCTGCGTACCCGGTCTCCTGCTGACAAGGTGAGGTTTTAAGTTATGGCAACAGTTGCAGGGGGTTGGGGAGGAAAAAAGCCAGAATGTGTCTTTTCTGCTGCCTACAGTGACTGTCCTCCTAGAGAGGAGCATCTCTGCCCATCTGCCTGTACCCTAAGCAGTTGCTCTTCCACTGGTCCCACATGCTCCATCCATCAGCCAGTGCTGCACACAGAGGGTACTCAGATTGACCACAGCACTCTGGCAGCCTCACCTCTGTCCTCCAGACTCATTTTGCCAGGGAATCTGTTCACTCAGTTCTCCCTCCACCCCCACCCTCCCAATAGGCTGCCAGGAGATAAATTCCATATCACAAAAGCAAAGAGCAGGCTTGGGACACACAGCGGTTCTTGATGTCTTGCTGTGGTTGCCACAGGAGGCAAAAAGAACATCACCAGCAACTAGTGACAGGTATAGTGACCCCCCAGCAGCACCACCACCAGAGAAGGAATTTGTTCCACAGTTCAGTTCCCTGCAGGGAGATGTGACCAGACCAGGTTTTATGCTGCCTTTCTAGGGAGAACAGGGGAGACAACAGCTGCAAGGGAAGGAAGCAAGGAGCAGGGAACACTTGAAAGTTGGGCTGTCTGGTTTGCAGCCTCAAGTGCATGCCCCAGGTGAAAACGTGTGACCAGCATCTCTGAGTGAGCCCAGGGATGGTCTAAGGCTGCTGTCACTTCTTTGTTCATTTGTTTGACTTGAGGAAATTGAGTTTGAGTGCCATTGAGAAGAGAAAATCGATACACCTCCCATAAACAAAATCCCACCCTTGGCCCTTCTGTGCTTGGACTCTTCAGAGATTCAATTCCAGCTGGTTCTAACAGCTTTATTCTAGCTGGAGAATATGGTTCAGAGCTTGGATGTGAAGACTGCCTTCACTTGACAGGCAGCTGGAAGGGTACAGATGCCTCAGCAAAGCACTGCTCTTTCTGACAGCACACAGAAGCCTAACTTATTTTGCTATTTTAATTACATGGCCAGGGCTCCTGAATGGGAGCCTGAGCTTTATTTCCACCTTGACCTTGAAAATCCCCTGGAGCTTTCTGATCAAACCAAGCATCTCTTTGCTGCTGAGTTCTAGAAAATGAAGAACCAGCAAAAAAAAAAAACCCAAACCAACAAAACCCTTGTTCTAGTCTGGATTTTCTTTTTCCAGGAAGCTGTGTGTTACACCACCAGAACTTCCACCTTATTACAGGAGGACCTGGAAGTTCTCCACTTCAGTGCTGTGACACCCATGGGCTTTGGCAGTTGTATGCAGATGCTCAGGTCAGGATTTCACACGTGCCAGGCTCTCCTCTGAATGGTTGCAGGAATGTGAACCAAATGAACAGTAGCTCTGGGTCTTGCTGGTAGATCATCTTAACAGACAAATTATTTCAGTGGATGGGAAGGATGTCTGCACCTCAGCCACAGTGACTCTGGAGCACTGCAGGCACACAATTGGCTTTTAACTGACAGCTTGATAAGTGCTCTGGGCAGAGTGACACAGAGCTCTGGCTTTGGCCAGATCTTGTGTGGTAGCAATGCCTCAGCTCCAGAGCTGAACAAAGGCTCCAGTTTTAGCCTGCACAGAGAGGTCCTGAAGAGTCTTTTCAGTGCTCCTGTAGCACCCAGGCTGAAGGCATGGATGGCAGTACAGTGTGTGCCAGTTGCCCAAAGGTCACCAGTGCTGCTGGGAGCCCAGCTGGAAGCCAGGGAGCCCAGCTGGAAGCCAGGGCTCCCAGTGAGCACCCTGGGTGTCTGTGCAGAGGAACCATTCTTGCCAGGGGATAGGGTGGGAAATCAGTGGGTAAGGGCATGTGTGCAAAGGGCAGTACAGCTCCATGGATGTGCTCAGTGGGACCTGATTTGTCTTTCACACCAAATATTAGGTGAGTACAAGGTAGAGAGATGAAGTGGGTTTGATGTGGTTCTCTACAATTAGTATTCTTTTTTCTTTCCCCCCCCCGTGGGTTTTCTATTGTTCTCTTTTTTTATTCTCTCTCTCATGCAATCTCTTCACATCCATATCTCACTATTTTTCAGCCTTCTTTTCCCTAAGGCTTTCACTGTGCTTCATCCCAGCTCTCCCCAACACAGCTATGCAGATTTACAACCCCTTTCATTTCCCACGACACTGTTTACATTCACAGAGCAAAAATCAGCCTTTTCTTCCCAGGTTAGGCAGCCTTCCTCCTCAACACTCCTGAATGAGTGCAGACTGCCATTCCCTTGAGGACTAAACTAGATTGGGATTTATTAAACCCTTAGCCCCCCGTTGATCAATGATAAATGGCCTTGGGCAGTGGCAGCAAGGTGAATGCACACTGCTGCTTTGTGAAGGCACAGCAAACAGTGCTACAGAGTGCACTGCCCCAGGCACTCCTCAGCTATCTTGTCCTGTGTCAGCAAGATGCCTTAGGAGCTCTCTATAGAGCTTTCACTGCTCCATTCTCCCTCTGCTCCCACCCTGTGCATTTCAATACAGTAAGGAAAGGATTTCATCCTTAATTGAAATTCCTTTCATCAGCCCAGATATAGCCTGAACAAAGATACTGACATGAAAAAAGCAGTCAGGAACATATCTTTAAAATGTCAATTTGCCAGTGACAGGCATAAAATGCAGTCACTGCAAATCCAGGCTCTAACCCTCACTGTGGATCACATAGCTGCCACCTCCCTCCCCCCCACACTATCCCTTCCTTAGCTTTTGATGCTTGCACATCTTTGTTTTCATTTCCACATTCCTCTCATGCTGTATTCACAGCAAAGCTGAGGAGAGCTGGGTCTTGATTAAACTCCTGCAAACCTCAGAGCAAGCTCTTGTAAACCCTGAATGGTGTCATTTATCTTCTGAAGAAATCCATCATTCAAGCTCTGTGGGTTTGCTCTGTTTTCCCCTTTTTTATTCATTCTGGTAAAGTAATTGATGCACTTTTGTCCATACAGACCTGCAAGTTTAATGCTACGTGGGTTTACATGGCAGGAAATTGCTACAGCTTGCTTGGCTGCAGGAAAAGAAAGAAGAAATCCAAGTTCTTTCCACTGGCATAATGCAGGGAAGGATACACCCAACAGAAAAAACAGAAGTATGGGCCTAAAGGATTTAACTTGCTTACCCTGGGTGACTAATTCAGGTGTCACACCTTAAAGTCTTGACAGTGCAGGGCCTGGCACTCTTGCACTTGTGGAGGCATTCGCCACTCTCCAGCTTCAAGACCATGCTAAGCACAAGGACCCATTTAAGCTATCTGCAAAGGAGGCTGCTGTCTTGTCCTGCTAAGGATGGAGAGGAGCCATGGCCCCAGTGCCTGTGCCTGCTTTGTTGATGGCCGCATCTTGGAAGAGCACAGTGTGCTGCTCTCTGTGGGGGGGACCTGTTAGGTCCTTGGAAGAGCAGCTGCTGATCTCCCTTCCTCCTGGCAGTAGGAGCAGCAAGGCCAGCCTTTGAAGGCTTGCTGTCTGGCTCTCCTTCCTTGCTCCAGCCCTTCCTTCTGCTCTGTGTTCCCTCTGCAGCAGTGGCTTAGCCTTACTCCACCTTTCTTTTTCTTCTCACAAGCACCAGTGGTGCACATCTTCAGTATGTTCTTGATGCCACCAAGCTGTTGCCCACGCATTGTCTCTTTTGGGCACAGCCCTTCCTACCTCATCTGCTTCTCTTGTGTTTGGGAGGGTCCTCTTCCATCCACAGAGCAAACGATTTGTTTCTCTTTTTGGTCCTTCCTTCAAACACCTTTGCCCAGAAACTGCAAAGAACTTGATAAGAACTTGGCTGATGAGAACAGCACCAACGTGCTTCACCCTTGTCCCTCAGTTTGGCAGACTCCAGGCCGATCTCCTGCCTCCTGCTTCACCTGGAGGAGACATTGCCTTTCAGCATTGCTACTACTTTCACATGGTCTAGAACAGGCCTGTGATACACAAACACTAAGCCATGAGCAGACACTAACTTCCATGGGCAGTAAGAACTCATCCTTGCACTCCTCACGTGTCCAGGAAGTAGCAAAAAACGCAATGAGGAACTTCCTGGTCTGCCTCTGGCATCCGTGCCCAGTCCTGCAATCAGACGACGGTCCCACGTGTGCAGGTAGTAGATGTGGACTGTTTACACAGCTGGCAAGCAGCAGCAGGAAGTCAGGCATGGTTCATGTTTAAGATACACAATCTTCACAGTGCTGCTGCCAGGTGTCTTCTCTGGCCTCAGGCTCCCTGTTTTCTTGCCTATTCTTTTGTCTATCTGGCGTTCAGGAAAAGGAAGTGGAGTGCAAAGTGCTCTGCCCTTGTCCAAGCAGGGTGAGACTGAAGGACACAGTGGGAAGAATCAAGACATAACCAGGCACTGTGTGCTCTGTTTGTTGTGTTTATCTCTTTGAAGACTTCCCTTGCTCACCTGAGGCATCCTTCCCTTCATCAACAGTTAATTAAAGGCTGATAGTAAAAGTCTCACAGAAAGCCTCTTTTCCTGTGGGTTGATTCCCATCTCTTAGTGAGTGTGAAATGTTGTTTATTATTAACTGCTTGCATGTGCCCTTGCAGGCCATACATGAACGTTTAGTGAAGGGGCAGGGTACTTGACTCTTAAGTGTTGTGTGAGTCACAAGGTTCAGCAGCAGGGCCCTCACTCACAGATAGAACAAGAGGAGTTCTTTGCTAGCAGAACAAGCTGAAATGCTTGGGTTTCTTCAGCATTTTCATGGTATTTGATCAAGAGAAAACTATGCAGATGCCTGCTGGCTGAAAAATGAAAATGAGAAGAGCAAGCAAAGGAAGTCTGGAGTTGGGGGTAAAGGGGGGACCACTGGGCTGAAGCAGCAGTACTGAGAACACAGAGGAAAGATCCAAAACAACCAGTCTGGAAGCAGCTATTTCAGATGCCGAGCACGAGAAATCCTGGCATGCCCCCTGTCTTGTGGTCTTTCTGTGCCCACCATAGCTGAGCACCTGGACATAACAATGTCACATCCTAGAAACATCCTCATCCCAGGGAAGGTGTGAGGTCTTTATCCATAGGTGGCTGAAGGAAGGAGGGAGCAAGCTATGAGGAACCAGAACTATTTATGGTGGTGGTTGTTTGGAGGGCAGTTAGGTTGTTAGGACAGCTCTGCCGCTTCTCCAGAATGGTAGAACAAACCAAGCTGCAGGCAGTGCCAGGGACAGGGGGCATGTGAGAGGCATGAAGCTGTCTGTGCCCAGCTCTGCACAGCCCAGCAAGCTGCAACACAACCCCTCAGGACTACCATGGATCTTGGAAGGGTAAGGATGTGGCTGCTGCTGAGGCAGCACACAAATGGATGGATAAAAATTCTCGGTTTTCGCTTGTGCATTACAGGCCTCTCTCAGCAGCTTGGGCTGTAGGACACAGGCTGAAGGAGTGCTCAGTTTGAGTCCTGACTGCTTTACTTTCTTGAGCTACAAACTCGTGGTTGCTGTTTTCAGTTTGCCATGATGGCAGCAGTATTCAGGAGCTCCTTTTTCTTATTTGCTGTCCTTGTCCTCCAAAGCGATTTCCATTTCAGTCACTCCCTCCTGCTCCTGTCTTCACTTTGTTCTGCAAGGCTCTGGCAAATGTCACCTTTCTTCAGGAGTCACCCACTGTGCAGGAACTGGTCTGTTGTATGAGAGACTGAGATTAATGTAAACTACAGCATGCATACAGTGAGAACAATGGAGAGACCCTGGTTAGGTTTGCACAGCCTGGTTCACTCGAGGAGCAAATTTCATGACATTTCCCCTTGGATTCAGAGAGGACACTTTAATCTCACCACTATAAACATGACCTCAGGAGTGGGCAGGGTGGAGCATGGGAAATGCTGCCCTTCTAATTGTCTATTCTTTGGAGCAGCAATCTACTGAGGATGTAACAGCTCTGCTGGCTGGCTCCAGGGGAGTCCTACAGCCTTTGAAAGGCTTCTGAGAAATGTTAGTTTCAGGAGGTGCACCATGCCCAGATTTCAGCTCTTATCTCGGTTTCAGTGTGTGTGTCGTGACACAGACATGCAGTGGCAGCACCAGATGGGCTTTTCCCAGCTCTCATCAGCCAGATCACTGCTCAGGGTATACCCTGAGCTTTCTCAGGGCTGCATCAGTTCCTGCAGAGTATCAATAGTGCCTCTTGTCACAGCAGAGGTGGAGCAGTATCAATAGTGCCTCTTGTCACAGCAGAGGTGGAGCAGTATCAATAGTGCCTCTTGCCACAGCAGAGGTGGAGCTTGGGGCCATTTGCAATCCTAAAGGAATTTCGCAGGGTTCCTCATTGTGACAGTTTTAGGCATCACTACCACACTCATTTATCTACTCTGTGGGTTTTTAATCTAGATTTCTCTATCATGTTGTGTGGAGTAGGTCTCCATTTCAACAGACACCCCAGTGCAGGGCATGTCAGCTGCTTCTGCCACCTGAAGGAACCCAGTTTCAGCAGGTGGGATGTGCTTCATTACCCCACCTGACCTCTGGGCCTTGCCCCTCTCCCAGCAGGACATGCCTGGGACACAGGGAATGAACTGGGTTTGCTTTGTCCTCCAGAGGAACCACTCCAGCATGCCAGAGGCCATGCTTTCAACCTGCTTAGATAGATACAGCTCTCATTTTCTCCCTTCAGTCAGCACAAACATGGTAACTGCTGGCTGGATTTAGGGCTCCTGAAACTGCCACTGTGAACAAAATAAAGGACTGATGTGGATGGGGGCTGGTCTTACTTTGGACATTCCAAGAGTGTCACACATGACTAAACTAACCTTAGAGCTGGCAAATGCTAGTACAGGAAGGGAATTTTCACATCTATGTTCTCCTTGAGTTGTGGCAGTTTTGTTGCTTATGGGCAGGAAGCTGGGCGACGGACACACTAGGAGAGCACCAGGAAGAGGTGGACAGCCGTGCCGTGCCCCTAGCCAGGGCGCTGGTCGGATGTTCGTGGTGTGGTAAGCAGAGCTGCACAGGTGTCATTTTCATAGTCACTTGGGCTACGTTACAAGGCACTTTTCATCAAGCACACAGTGCTGGTTAATTAATCTCAGGGTTCAGTTGTACCCTAGGTTGGTTACAGAACGTTAACACATACACATGCCCGGTTGTCTCTTGCTCAGACTTTTGCCTTCTGCCCTCCAGGTCACCGAATGCAGCACCACAACCGCTGACTGCTGGGTTCTGCCACGTGCCCTGAATGATTTGCTGATTTATTCGTTATCTGGGATATGGGTAATTAGCTGGATTTTCCAAGGAAATGAGGCTTCCATAGTTGCACCCTTTTCTTTACATTTTCTGTGGCATCTCCTGCAATCGCTAAGCAATTTCAGCTCAGTCTAACAGGTACAGAGGGCTGAACAGCGCTCAGGCCTGGGATGCACAGGACACTGGCACCAGGTGAGCGCAGGTCTGCGTGCCACCAGCAGCGGAACTGCTGCTCGCATTGCGGCAGGACTACATCGGCAATTCTCCAGGACAGCGACTCAAGGCCATCGGGTACCCCTCCTGCCATCGCTCTAGGCTCAGGCTTCCAGAGCCGCCCGGGCGGGACGCGCCGGGCCCGCCACGCGGTAGCGGGGGACTAGCGCGGACCCAGCAGCCAACAGCCCTTCCTTCCCTCGGGCTGACCCGAGCGCTCCGGAGCGGGAAGCCTCGGGAACAGCACCAGAGCATCCCGAGGGCTGCGGCAGGTCACCGGGGTCGCCCCGAGCAAGGCACAGCGGCCGCAGCAGCCAGCGCCGAGGCCCCAGCACTGCGAGCGGCGCAAAATGGCCCCCGACCCCCCGCCGGCCCCTCCGCTGCTGCCCCGGGCTCCGCCGCGCGTGCGCCAGAGTGGGGCGGACGGCAGGGGAGGGGGAGGGGGCGCGAACGCTCCCGCTGCACGTGACGGCGGCGGCTCCCTTAAAGGGCCAGGAGTCTGCTCCCGCGCGGCTGGCGGCAGCCCGGCCGGGCCTGCGGCTCCCTCTCCCTCTCCCCGCCCCGCCGTTCCCCCTGCTCCGCCCCGCCCCGCCCCGCGCACCTGCTCGGCGCCCCGGCGCCACGCCTAGGGGGCGGCCGCGAGCCGCGCCGGGCGCCGTGGGCAGTGCCGGGCACCCGCCTCGTCCCCGCTGGCACCTGCGGCGGGCGGCCCCGCTCCGCGCCCGTAACCCGGAAGCGGTGCGGCTGCGAAGAGGGGAGAGCGCCGGGACATGGCCGCTGCCTGCTCCTGCCTGTGCGCCGCAGCCGGCATGGCCCTGCCCGCAGCGACGCGCAGCTGAGCCTCGACCTTGCCTTCTCCTTGCTCTTGCTCGACGGACTCTTCTTCTTCTCCTGCCGCCGCTCGGACGCTGCTAGGGCCGGGCTGGGGGTGGTATCGCTTAGGGTGGCCCCTTGCTGCCGTGAGGGGGCCGTGGGGCCGGGCGTCTCGGGGCTGGGGCCGGTAGCGGGGTGGAGCCGGCCAGGCGCCGGGGGCCGCGTGTGGCGCCGGTGGGGGAAGGGCCCTTGCCTGCTGTGGGTGCATGATCCCTGCTGGGGGGCCGGCTCCGGCTGCGCTTAATTCTGCTGAGCCGTAGCATCTGGGACTTCATTTTATAAATGCATCCATGTACGTGCGGTTTATCTTTGAGGGCATCTAGGGTGGTGGTCTAGGGACGTGCGTTTACTGTGGTTGTGGGGATTTCAAGGGCTGGCCGTACTTGATTTGTATTTTGTGGGGCTGGGTGGGTTTTTTGTGGGTTTGTGGTTGTTTTGTAAGCTCGTTGTCAGGCTCTGAAGAGGCGCGCTCCTTTTGCTGAACTGTGGTTCCTCTGAGGTTATCATTGTTTGCATTTTGGGAGGGCAGCTGCTGGCCTTGCAGGAAGGTGCTCAGGTTGTGTTGGAGGAGGGCTCCGGGTCGGTTTGGTCTGACTTCCTTCCAGCGTAGGTTAGTTTTTCTCCGGTGTCTCTGATGCCAGAACAAGGCCCCAGAATGAACGGTTTCTCTCTGGGCGAGCTGTGCTGGCTGTTCTGCTGCCCGCCGTGCCCCAGCCGCATCGCTGCCAAGCTGGCCTTCCTGCCCCCGGAGCCCACCTACACCGTGCTGCAGCCCGAGCAGCAGCAGCAGCAGGAGGCCGGGGCGGCAGCCGGGGCAGGGACCCCGACGGGCTCCGGCACCTGCAGCCTGCACTTGAGCGAGCGGGCGGACTGGCAGTACTCGCAGCGGGAGCTGGACGCCGTGGAGGTGTTCTTCTCCCGCACGGCCCGGGATAACCGGCTGGGCTGCATGTTCGTGCGCTGTGCTCCCACCGGCCGGTACACGCTGCTCTTCTCGCACGGCAATGCTGTGGACCTGGGCCAGATGTGCAGCTTCTATATCGGCCTTGGCTCCCGCATCAACTGCAACGTCTTCTCTTACGACTACTCTGGCTACGGGGTGAGCACCGGCAAGCCCTCTGAGAAAAACCTGTACGCAGACATTGATGCAGCCTGGCAGGCCCTCAGGACAAGGTAAATGGATACTGGGGTATTTCTGTATCTCTGTTTAATCCTAGTAAGTCCCATGTCTGCACAGTTAACCTGCTGAGAGGTGGAAAGGAAGAGTTTGGGGGTGGTTTGTTTTGATAGCTGCACCAGATGTTCCATCAACATCTGCAATGAACTTTGCTGGATGGCTCTGTTTTCTTAAAGGATGCGCCAAACCGTCATCCTTGGGTTTCTAGATTTAGGGGTTTATTCCCCTGTATTACATGTTAGCTATTGCTTCACCATTGAAGGTCTCCATCTTGAGCAGGAGATATTGCACAGGTTGCAGTTGGAGCTTGCTGGAGCCATAAAACCTTTTGTTCAAGACTTGCCTGCCACTGGTTAGACTTGGAAGTAACCCAGGCAAGTCAGAGCTTTGACTGAAGTTGGCTAGTGCTTACCAAGAAACTGCTGGTCTTCTGAGATGCATCTGAGGTTTCATGCAAGCCTGTGCAACACAGACATCTTTCTCTTTTGGCAACTAAACAGCTGTTAGTAAGTTGGGATGACAAAGTGTTGACAGGTGGAAGCGTGGGACAGGTGGAAGCGTGGGGACAGGTGGCCATTCCACCAGGCTGACATGCCAAAGTAGGTGGCATCCAAAGGGATGGAGTAGCAACAAGAAGACTTTCACAAGGTGGCCTGGCTTGTAGGAGCAGCAGTCCTCTGGGTTTCAGGAAATCTTGAGCAGAGCTGCTGCTGCTGCTGACTCCCTGCTACAACTGGTTGCCATTTTTGGGCCTCTCTTCTGTCCACATGAACCTTGAGCTCCTTTTGCTGTTGCATAAATGGTGCTTCAAGTAGGACCTACCCTGGAAGAGGGAGTTTTCAAAAGCTGAAATGGCTGCAGTAGGGCAGGAGGCAAGAATGGTGGTTGATTTCCGTGCTTCGCTCTGGAGTTGTGCAGATGAACTTGGCTTATGTGAAATGAGCATTTAAGGTCTATCTTGGGGATACGTGTCAGCTTCAAAAATAGTGGCAGGAGTTGTTACTAATTTAGATAATTGGCTTTTCAAGGATCTGGGGATTGATCAGCCCTGGAGTCCAAAGGGCTTTTGAGATTGGTCTGCCCAAGTCAGGTTAAAAGCATGGGGGTGAAAGGTACAAGGGGAGCTTCCCCTCTTATAGCATGTGTGCTGGCTGTTTGGGGAGGAAACCAGATTCTGGGTTTGGTTTACAGGATTCTCAAAGCAAATGGGAATTTTGCTTCAGTATAAAATGACTTTGTGCAAAGAACTAATTTTGATATGCTGTATGTAAAATCAATCACAGAATGTCACTATTATGCATGCAAATTAAATCTGGTTGAAGGGAGGGAAAAGTCTACAGCTAAGCCAAGTCTGCTTTGGCCTTCAGATACTGTGTCTTCTGTTTCACTTCAGTTGATTTTGGTTTTTCTTTCTTTAAAACCTTCTGCTTTCATGGCTGTCTTGACAGGCACTTAGTGTAAGGCCTACAAAGGTCCAGAAACCAGGGGTTCCCTTAAGTCTTGAGAAGCCTGATCCAGTGCAGAGTGCCAACACATACCCAGCATGCTTGGAAAGGATTGGTCTCCTAATCTGAGTGTGACTGGAGGAAGTTTATAGTTTTGTATTGATGTCCTTTCTGTAGATTATGCAAGATGTAGCTTCTGCTCTCCTCCTCAAACTCAGAGATTGAAATTTGCCAGCTGTTACTTGGCCATAGGTGTCATCTCAGTGCTGCCTTGAGAGTAATGTGAGAGTGGTTGTGTTACTGTTAGTTAGATTCTCAGCAGCCAGAGGAATTAGTGGAGTATTTTAGGTGCCTAGTAAAGAAATTGGCTACTGCAAAATGTGAGCTTATTAAAAAAAATATGAATCAATCCTATTACAGATGACTGTCTTCCTAACAGGTGGGAACTGCAGCATTCTCTGAGCAGTAGTGTGAACTTTGAGGCTGATCATTTCCTATCCCTTTTTAACAGCCCCAAGTGGCTCACAATTAAGTGAAGTACTCTGCTGTAAAAACACAAATCTGCCTCTTGAGGTAAAATGCCATACTATAGCATTTCTGCTGCAGCACTTCATTGGTAGCTTCCAAAAGTTGGTCTGTGCTTTCATTCCAAGTGCCAGTTCCCAACACTTGGGCTGTAGTCACGTGGCATTGAACTGTAGTGCAAAGGTAAAAATGAAGCCTTAAAACAGGAGAGGTTCACTCTGCCACTGAAAGCATTTAGTCAGCCCTGCTAAGTTCTGTGGGAAGCTGCTGCTCTTCTGAATCCAGCATAAGGCCCACCTGGCAGCAGTGTGTTTTGAAAGTTGCCCTGAGTAAGGCAGGAATTAACCCATCAGCCTCACACTTGGACAAACCAGGTGGCTGCAAGACTCTGCAGCTGAGGGTGACCTGCCTGTGGTTGCAGACGTGGCTGCAAATATTGACTGTATCTGTTTTTTTCCCAAGGTACTGAAATGAGGGTCTTGCTGTCACCATCCAGTTTAGGTATCAAGCTTCACATAACAAATGATTATAAGACTGCCTTGGAAGCAGTGGATGAAACCAAACATGATTCAGGGGTTTAGTCCAGTTTCATTGTCAGCCTGGCTTCGGAGAATCGGTGTCAACTAGTCTCTGGTTTTAGTCCTTGTGAAGAGCAACTTCTTTGCCTTAATTCCAGTGAAAGGATTCTGTGTCCTCATGTATAGAGTCTGCTCTTAAATGATAATGGTACTAATTATTAAGGTTGAATGCTGTCTTTCAGCCAGGGTAAAGACATTGACACAATTTTATTCCCCTGAAGCAAATTTTAGATGCTCTTTCAGCCATCTAACTGTAGCGTTGGGTGCTCTACTTTTCAACATCAAGTATTAATTTGTGTCTTTATTTCCACTTGATTAGCAGATTTCCATCTGGTATTTAAATGTTTCTCAAAAATAATCTTCTGTTTTGCTGCTTCAGATGACATTTTCTGTGAGTGTTTTATTTTAGGCAGGTTGATTGATTTCTGTTGTGTTCCAAAACCAGAATCAGCTTGAAGAGAAGCTGTGTTGGACTCTGTCTTCTCTGATAGTCCATCTGGTTTTAAGTTGCTGGGTTTTATTCAGATGTGGTTAACTCTTATCCTAAGACCTGGTAGACTTAGTATGACATCTGCACAGAATGATTCCATTGTCATCCTCCTCCCTCCTTTCCTGATTTCCACATGGGAAGGTTAAACTTTCTAACACTTTTATGTTAAGACAATGCACAGTACTTAAAAACAGGATACACACCAAGGTCTGAATGCAGCACTTGAGCACAAACCCCTGACTGCTTTGTTGACTGCATGTTATGTATGTAAAAATTAACCTGTGAAATGTTTTAACATTTCAATTGAGGTGAGGGAAGGCACAGCTCCCCCACTCTGCTCCTGCAGTGCAGTATCAGAGAGGGGAGACTATTGGTCTGGCTTTTGGGTATTGAAAGGAGCTGAAGCAAATGGAGTTAGCAAATAGAATCACCCTAGAATGGCTCAGGTTGGAAGAGGCCTCAGAGATCATCTGTCCCATGGGCAGGGACACCTCTCAACTAGACTTAGCTGCTCAAGGCCTCACACAACCTGGCCTTCAACACTCCCAGCCAGGAGGCAGCCACAGCCTCCCTGGGAAGCCTCTTCCAGAGTCTCGCCACCCATTTTATTGCTGGTGCTGATTATCATTCTCCTGTTAATGCTGAAGTTGGTAGAAAAGTATTAGTTTGCATTTGAGTAAAATTAGGCAACACACCTGATTGGATTAGACTGGAGTGGTGACTAATCTGAGGTTGTGTCAGTTGAGTTCATCTCCACTCGGCTTTGCGGAGGTGGTTACTGCTTCCTGGGTGAAGAGCAGCTTCAAGGGGTTCTGCCTTCATTTATCTAAATGCTTGATTCCTACTTTGATTCCCTTTGCAGCAGAGTCTTCTTTCATTAGCACTGTTTCTGGGCATGATCTAAGCCAAGCTGACCTTTCAGTGCTGGGTCAAAGGTTGGACTGGATGATCTGAGAGGTCTCTTCCAACCAGATACATTCTGTGGTTCTTTAGATTGAATGCTTAAAGATACTGGTAAAAAGTTACCAACTGAGCTGCTGACATGGCCAAAGGCAGTGCTGGACAGAGTCATGATGAATAGTCTTGGAGTAAAGGGTTCCTCTTTGTAGATGCTGGGAGGTTTTCCTGTCACTGGACCCCCATAGCCTATTTCCCACTTCTAGGTTTTTTATGATGTTGCTGTGCTGCCTATAGAGGATGATTTAAGGAGGCTGTTCTCCAAAGCTTATCTTCTCCTTCCTGCCCTAGTCAGTACTTCAGGAAGGGCTGTCTGCAGCTTTGCTCAGGAGCAGTGGTACACAAGAGTCTCCTGTTTGTGCAGTGAGCAGAGACTACTGCCGATGAGGAGCGGTGCAGGCACAAATACCAGCAGCTCTTGAAAAGAGGTGCTCTGATGTTCAAAGTGACTCCAAACGTTTGCTGAGCTTGGATGTCTGTTGCAGAGTTTAGTCACTGAAGGAGAAGTACTTCTGATGAATGTTTCCTGATTTCTGTCAGAGCTGCAAGTTCAAAGCCTGTTCTCAAGACAAAAAGTTTGACTCTCAAGAATGTTTTGCAACTGGTGCTAGGTGGGCAGAAAAAGAAGCCACCCAAGAGCCTTTGGCCAGCAGTGCTTGTGATCCTCTGTGTGTGTAGTCCTGACACTCAGCTGTCTGAGCTAGAGGTGTTGGTTTACACAACAAAAGGTATAAGACCTGGTTCTCAGCATTGTCAGAGGTCTCTAGGCAAATAATGTTGAGAGTCCCATGTGCTCTAGTAACTAAGAGTCCCTGCCTGCTTTTCCCCTTCCCACAGAAGTGTGTCCCCTTTGAGACTGAGCTGAGGCTTCTCACACAGTGGCTGTTTGACCTGAGCACGTTGCTGGCAGCACTTAGATTTGTTCAGTGTGCTCTTACCCATGGAGCATGAGCTGGGCCATGGAAACCTTGGTGGGTTTGCTCTAAAGCCAGGGTTGATCTGCAGTCCACTGCCAGCTCAAAGCCAGAAAATAAAAAAATCCTCCAGAATTCAACCTCTATCTTTTATTCTCTGCTGGTTGGGAGCATTTCCAAGTGCCAGGCTAAATTTACAGCAGTTGGTTACTTGTGAGCAGAAGTGAAAACAACAAAGCCATTAGCAGAGCTGTCCAGGGCTGTGGATTCCTGTTGGTATAGGCAGCGGACATTTCAAAGTGTGGAAGGTAGTTATCTGCCAGCAGCTGGTTTTGTGAGGAGCTCTGACACTTCTTGAGCAAGAGGGTGTTTGTATTTTCAGACTGAGTGAAGGAAAGAGGTTCCTGGTGTGTTTTCTGGGGTTTTTGGTCCTGTGGTGCTTCCTCATGTGGACATAGGCTCCAGAAGGATTGGCACTGCCTTTGCACTAGGCTAACATCTGTAGCCTATGTCTGAATTTCACATTTTGTTTTAATATGACACTTGCCTGGTGGAGAGGGCAGTGTGATTATGGTAACCTCTAAATCCTGCTCCAAAACCCACTTGTAAGCAAAGTAGAGTGCAATAAGTTCCTCAGTTGCCTTCTCTGTGGACTTTAAAGGCAGCATCGTCAAATAACATAACACTAATAAATGAAATTAGCAAAGAATATAGCCCTTGGGTTTTATCCTTAAAGCTGGTAATAAATGTAATGAATAACTAACACTCTTTGCTCTCCCTCACAAACAGAAATCAATTGCAAGGCTGCTGTGGAAGCAGTTGGAATGAGTCATAGAATAAGCTGGGAGTGTGTTGTAACTAACACGCCTGTGCACACACAGGCTCACTGCTACCAATTAGCCCCTTCCAAAAGGGCAGAGATCTCTCTCTGTCAGCTGGGGGATAGCTCCAGTTCCCACTGACCTGGAGAGAAATAGAAGGCACCTGCCTGTGTGCAGGAGCAAGGGCTCCTTGTGCTTCCTTTCATTTAGGAGAGCCAGGTCTTTGCAGGAATGCTGGTGCCTCTTCATCGTCTCTTGATGTTAGTTGGAGTATTCACTGACTGTTCATATTGATCTGAAACAAAACCCAATTCTTAATTATTTAAATACTCAGGTTTGTGTGGTGGACAAACCTCACAGTGGATGGTGGGTAGCTGGGATTGCTGGAGACCAGTACTTGTGAACTGAAGAAGCAGTTTCAGTGACCCATTCATTGCTGCTGTATCTTGGCTGTCCTGCTTTCCAGTTTGTAGATGAATGACTTACCCTGGTGGTGCATGCTCAGCCTGGCACCTGATGATGAAGGTGAATTTCATTCCTGCTCTCAAACTGAGTGTTTTGTTGGTGTGGGGTTTTTTAAGGTGGCAGGTTTTGTGAGCAAAGGTGTGATTGTAAACTCGGGAAACTCTGGATGAACAGAGGAATAAAGGTGTCTTTAATAAGAGGCTAGCCATGGAGAATGGAAAGAACAGTGCACAGTGTCACAGAATCAATAAGGTTGGAAAAGACCTCAGAGATCATCAAGTCCAACCTGTCACCCAGCACCTCGTGACTAACTAAATCATGGCTTCAAGTGCCACATCCAGTCCCCTCTTGACCACCTCCAGGGATGGTGACTCCACCACCTCCCTGGGCAGCACATTCCAATGGCCAACAGCTCTTTCTGTGAAGAACTTTCTCCTCACCTTGAGCCTGTGTCCTCTTGTTCTGGTGCTGGGTGCCTGGGAGAAGAGACCAACCCCCACCTGGCTACAACCTCCCTTCAGGTAGTTGTAGAGAGCAATAAGGTCTCCCCTGAGCCTCCTCTTCTGCAGGCTAAGCAACCCCAGCTCCCTCAGCCTCTTCTCATAGGGCTTGTGCTCAAGGCCTCTCCCCAGCCTCATTGCCCTTCTCTGGACACTGTTTCAATGTCCTTCTTACATTGAGAGGCCAGCTTAAGGCATTCTGTATTCCAAAGGCTAATTGGAGAAAAATGGATCTTTGGGGAGTGCTTGCACATTAACCCTCACAGAAAGGTGCAGGTGTAGGCCAGCTGTGTAAGGACAGTGTTATCTATAGCCATATCTTCCTTCATTAGGTTTGCAACCTCCATGTTAGCTTTGCAGAACAAAGCTTCTCCCTTTGAACATTGTGGTTGGATTTGCTGACTGTGAGACCTAACAATACCGAGACACAAAGCTGCCCTAAGCAGCAGGATCTGGCTCAGTGCTCCCTCCCCCCTCCACCTTCCCATCCTTGGTTTGTGGCTCCTGATGAACACAGGCACATCTCTGGGAAAATCCCTACAACCATGACAGAAATCTTTGACATCTCAACTTTCCAAGAGGGGAATTCCAGGTGGGTTTGCAAATGAAGGATGATGCTGGTGTGGAAGATGAGATTTTTAAAAGTTAATACACCAGCCTCACAGTCCAGAGGGAAAAACTTAAATCAGAGGTGATGCTGAAGTGTTGCTGCAGGGGGTTATTTAGGTGTGTGGCAGAATTTATCATTGAATGATATAGTCTTGGTGCTTGAAATTCTTCCTGGGTACAGCTCTCAAGAGAAAAAGTGCTTTTTTCTGACTGTTAAATTGAAATAAATTTTTGGTTTAGACAGCTGTGGGTATCTAAATCATCATCTGTGGTACTGTGCTTGATTAAAAAATCCTGCTTAAATATAGAAGTGTTACTTTAAGAACCTTGACTCCTCTGGGCCTTGTTTATCAGCCAAGGCGTGCTGCTGAAACAAGCTGCATACATCAGTGTCTGGCAAACAAGCCTTCCATGGCATGCAGTGGCACCTGCTAGCTCAAATTGTTGTTCTTTTTCCCTTTTTCCACAGGACACTGCCAGATTTAACAGGTCTGACACACCTGGGAGCTTAGCTTTGTGACATGGCACAGTCAGTTCTTTGTGTGTGCAGCAAATACACACGTATGGAGCAGTGGGTGATGAGAGCCAGCAAGCCTGAGCATTCTGGGGCCAACTTCAGCATGTTTCTGGAGAAAGCAGCCTTTAAGTAGGGTGCCTGGAAGTGTTTCTCTTTTAATAAGGTTGTTTAGAAAGGGGTTGCTCAGAGCAGAGGGTCACAGAATGGCTCAGGTCAGAAGGGAGCTCTGGGATCATCTGCTCTAACCTCCCCACGATGGCAGGGACACCTCTCAGCTAGACTTAGCTGCTCAGTGCCTCATCCAGCCTGACCTTGAACACCCCCAGGGAGGAGGCAGCCACAACCTCCCTGGGCAGCCTGTTCCAGAGTCTCACCACCCTCCTGCTGAAGAACTTCTTCCTCAGATCCAACCTAACTGTGCTTTCCCTCGGCTTCAAACCATTCCCCCCTTGTCCTGTTTCTAGACAGCCTCACGAAATGTCCTTGTTTCTGGACATTCCACCTCTCTAATGACTTTTGGTTAGCTTTGCTATGGATGTTCTCATGGTACATCCAAACTGGTGTTCAGTGTTGGCAAAGAAGCAAAACCTTCCTTTTGTTGTTTTTTTTTTCCCCCCTAATGTAGAGATAAACTGAAATAAAATTCTAAGATGAGAAAAGCAACATGGCCAGAAATGGAGGAAGGGGATTCTGCCCCCCTGCTCTGCTGAGACCTCACCTGCAGTGCTGTGTCCAGCTATGGGGTCCCCAACACAGGAAGGACATGGACCTGATGGTGCAGGTCCTGAGGAGGCCACAAAGATGGTTGGGAGGCTGGAGCACCTCTGCTACGAGGACAGCCTGAGGGAGCTGGGATTGTTCAGCCTGGAGCAGAGAAGGCTCCAGAGAGCCCTTAGAGCAGTCTCCTGGGTTGCCCAGGGAGGGGGTTGAGGCCCTTTCCCTGGAGATATTCAAGGTTAGGCTCAACAAGGCCCTGGGCAGCCTGCTCTAGTTGGGGATGTCCCTGCTGACTGCAGGGGGGTTGCACTGGATGACCTTTGGAGGTCCCTTCCAGTCTGGACCATTCTAAGATTCCAGTACCTGAAGGGGTCCTACAAGAAGGCTGCAGAGGGACTGTTTGCAGTGACTGTGCAATGAGGGGTAATGATTTGAAATGAGAGCAGAGGAGATTTAGACTGGATGTGAGGATTAAGTTCTACACCAAAAGGGTGGTGGACTACTGCAACAGGTTGGCCAGGGAGGCAGTTGGGGGTCCTGTAGCTGGAGATATTCAAGATCAGGCTGGACAAGCCTCTGAGCAACCTGATCTGGTGGAGGATGTCCCTGCTGCCTTCAGGGGTGTTGACTGGGTAACCTTTGGAGGCCCCTTCCAACCCCAACTATGATTCTATGAATAAATGGCAAGCCTTAATAATATACAAAGTGAAAGGCAACAGTCAGGTGGGGGGAGGCTTCTGCTCAACGTTTTCCAACCAAAGTGGTGCTATGGAACCACCTCTGTCAGGGAGATGCTGAGTAGTTAACTTGCTCCCTGAAGCACTGGACTGGCTTGTGTATAGAGATCTTAATCTTTGTCCCATCTCTCTGCAGTCTTCCCCAACACCTGCTGAATCCATTGAAGGTGGCCAAGGAAATGGGCATGTTTTGGAAGCAGGTTCTGCAGGGCTCACCTGCAGAAGCCTTCTCCAGCATGCTGTTGGTTCTTGATGGCTCCATTGCTCACAGCAGTGTGTGTGTGTGCTCAGATGTGTTGGTTCAGGGCTTGTGTTTTGTGTGTGGTTTGTAATGAAATGGCTAATTCTGTGTAGTATTTATTTTGGAGGTGTTCCTTGGACAGCTCTTACCTCGAGGCAGCCGATCAAGAGGAGCCAGCCTCCTCCTTTCCCTCAGACTGCAGTGTACCCCAGCTGGCACACGAAGCTGCATCACACATGTTCCTCCTGGTATTGTTCTGTTGTCACTCCTGTAAAAGCTTGTCTGTTTTTCTAGGCAGGGGTGGTTTTAATACTGCTCCAACAAAAAGTTCATGTGTCAGCCTAGGTCTGAGCTTCTCACCACGCTGGAGTAGAAGTACCAGAGGTGTGGGAGCCTGTGAGGTGGTGTTGCAGCTACACTTCTGTTATTTTTATGCATGCTAGTTTCTGAAGGAGTGACCTTTGCCTCAGACTGGTTAATGATTACCCTGTGAGTTAGCACAGGCTGCAGGCTTCTCTTTCTGAGGCAGGAAGCAGCCTTTCAGGAGTCGATGCAGGACTTCAGGATGTGGCTTTAACCTGACATACCAGGCTTTGCCAGCTTGTTAACTCCAGTAGTTTCAGTGGTGTTTAAGCCTGACCAGTGTGCCTGTAAGATTTGACTTCTGCAGAATCTCTGCCTGCTTCCAAACTTGCCTCTCTCTGATCTCTGCCCTGTCCCCTGAACTCTTGCTCATTATTGGTGTAATGTGATGTTCACTTCTGGAGCCCCCTCTGCATAAACCCAGTACAGTTAGGTCTGTATCCTGATCTTTAAATTTGTACTACAGATCAATCTAATGGTGCAGACACTCCTGCCTGGGAAGGAACACAGGCACAGATACAGTGCTTTACCAGAATAAATGAAAGCTGACAGTTTGTGTTTGCATTCACAAGGGCAAAGATGCTGGAATGGACTTGAATTTAACTTGGATCTGAACTCAGGGTATGGAAGATAAGGCTGTCATAAATCCTCAGTGTTGTAGTAGGTGTCAGGGTTGAAAAGTCTCCTTGGTTTACTGGGTTGTTTCCTGTGCTGAGACTGAGCAAGCTGGTGCCAAGATAGAGCATCCTTCCAGATTGGGTACCCTTCTGTCAAAGCTCATCTAAGATCATTTTGCACAGAGCATTGGACAGACACTACTGATAGAAATGAGGTCTGGCACCTTCCAATTAGTGCAGGAAATCGCCCTTTCCATCCAAAAATCCACTCTAATAATGTTCACAGTGAAGAACATGAAGCCTAAGGATCTTGGCTGTTTGTTACCTGGATGTAGTTCTGACCTCATTCTGTTTTGGCAGCAGGAGAATCTGAGCCAAAGATCATTAGGTTTGGGGCATTCACAGTCATATTCTGCCTTATTATTATGAAGGGAATGATGACTTGGAATAAAGGAAGCAATGTTAACTTAAACTTAGCTAATTCTCTTCCTGAGATTTTTGAGGAGGAGAGGAGGAACTCAGTTTAGCAGGCATGGTTTGGCATTTCTCACTCTCTCTCTTCCTTCCACCCTTCCCCTTGCTTCTGGGCCACAGTTTAAAAATGTCTTTCAAGAGGAAGCCTGAGCAGCTCTGCAGGGAAGAGCAGAGCTCACCTTAAAGTCTCATGAAATACTTCTCTTTTGCCTCTTGTCTTGGAGGCTTTGTGGTGCTGCTAGGAGAAAGGGAAGCACTCTTAACTTGTGAAATGTGAGTGTGTGCAGGGCCTAACATGAAAAATGGGGGAGGGGAGACAGCAGCAGTAGCAAAAGGTTGCTCTCCAAGCTGGCATTTGGCCACACTGTAGACGCTGCTACACCTACTCTGTGATCTGTTGTAGCAGAA
The DNA here is from genome assembly GCF_014839835.1 of Dryobates pubescens. Taxonomy (NCBI): domain Eukaryota; kingdom Metazoa; phylum Chordata; class Aves; order Piciformes; family Picidae; genus Dryobates; species Dryobates pubescens. Next base: position 6,452,645 of record NC_071628.1, read on the forward strand.
ATAGAAACTCCAGCAGTCCAAGATCCTCTGTGCTGGGCTGCTGGGAGGCAGTTAAGTGCTGGTGTGGCACAGACTGGCATTGCTGACATTTTTTCCTGCATAACCAGTTGTTGTCTGGTGATAATGCAGTCAAGTAGGGGGCCTGTCTGCTTTACAAGGACTGATCCCAGAGAGGGGCTGAGTAACACCAGGAAGCAGCTGCCCTTTTCCCTTTGATTTTTTTTCCCTCTTCATTTTCTAAGATGCTTCTCCAGGTCAGTTGCTACCTTTAGCATCAGCTGAAATAATGCACTTAAGTGATTGCATTAACAGTTGTCCTTGATCCACTGCTAGGTATTTCTGCTTCTTGTGGAGCAGCTAACTGTTAATGGGTAAGAGGGGCCTTTTTTTGAGGGGGGAAAAGGGTTGCCTAGCAGGAAATCTTTCCCCAAAAAGACTGCTAAAGCAGTTGGACCTGTTAGCTGGATGTACTGGGAGAAAACAAAGCATGCAAGCATGTTGCTGGACTCTCATTAAAACCTCTTGATTTGCACAGTCTGAGCAAAATGCCTTTTATTCCATAGGAGCTTGGATGATCCCAGATAAGACAGCTGGATAAGCTGAACAAGGAGCTATGACCTGGTTTCAGGACTGAATTTCTGTTGTTTGGTTTAGGAAGGTCATGAGAAGTTAGTTAGACCTTACCTTAGTGTGCAGCAGCACTGTTCCCTTTCCTGAGATGAAAACTGGCTGCTTCAGAATGCACTTCTTGGTCCTGCCTGGGAGGAGATGCAGGTATCTGTTTCTGTAGTGAATGCCTCTTTTGTGCTGTCTTTGTAAGCTCCTGGAGAGCACAAGGCAGGTTGCAAGAGCACTTCAGCTGAACGGGAACTTTGTGCAGGAGGAACTCCCTGCAAAGTTTTGTTGTTCACAGTTCTAAGTAGTATTCACTGGGAGAAGGGAGGAGGGATTTAGCCACTTGGTTTGTGATGATGAAGGCTGTGGCTTGGAAATTTGATTTTGTAAAGCTCTGAACTAGTTGTCTGTGGTCTGCTGGTTTGGAACATCTGGTGCTGTTAATCCTGGTGATTGCTATATGTTTGTTTTAATCATCTTAGCTTTACATTGCCTGTTGCTAAGGCTTGAACATTCATTGTGCTGCAAGTTCATTAAAGGAACGTGTGTGAGAGGGAGATGGAGTCTAAAACTCTGCAGGTTTAAAGGTTGGCTTGGTAATGCCCAGGTTCTTTGGAGCAGCAGATCTTTAATCCTGATAGAGTCAAGACAGCCCATCACTGAGTGACAAGAATGGAAGAACTTGAGGTTGCTCAGGCAGAAAGGGGTTTAAAAGTCAGAGTGCCAGGATAAAAATGGCCAGAAAGGAAGCACTGAGGTTTCCTTCTTTCTGAGAAGATGCTGGAAGAATCTTTTCTAGTAATGGATTGCTTTCATGGAGTGACTGCCTTCTTCCAGCTGGCAGGAATCATTCTTGGTATTTGTTAGTGTGTTTAACAAGTCTAGCTGAGGATGGAGACCTGAGAGAAGGCAGGAGAAGACCCATCAGGAGAGTGGGGTTTCTGAGGCTGTGCATCTGCCACTTCTTTGGGGGCAGATGCTGAAGTGCCCAGGGTTGAAACTGATAAAGCTCAGTGGTGGGAGCAATTACCAAATTGGTTTGTGTTTTCCCCACTTCTCTGGGGCTGGGGGAATGTAGTGGTAAGAGTGGTGCCACTTCTCTTGTCTGTGGTTCACCAGACATGTCAGTACAGTGCTGTTCAGGTTTGTAAATCAAAGGCAGAACGCTGCCTTCCTTCTGCACCTCTGTGGGAATGGCTAGAAAGAGATGCTTTGAGAGAACAGAGGGCTGTCCAAGCAGGGTCTGCAGTTTCCTGCATAACAGACCAGGACACTTCTTCACTTGGCTTCTGCACAGAGCCCTGCAGTGTGTGAGCTATTGTATACCTGTGGAAGAAGCCCAGTCTTGTTTAGGAACTGTTCTTCTACAGGGCTTGAGCACTCTATTAGCTGAAGGGAGGTTGTAGTCAGAAGGGGGTTGGTCTCTTCTCCCAGGCAGCCAGCACCAGAACAAGAGGACACAGTCTCAAGCTGCACCAGGGAAACACATCACAAAGTCACTTCAGTGTTTGATGTGAGGAGGAGTCAGAATGAGAGTAGTGCTCAAGCCTGAGATGCTGTAATAAACAACTATAGAATAGAATTAACCAGGTTGGAAAAGTCCTTTGAGATCATCCAACCTATCACCCAACACCATCTAATCAACTAAACCATGGCACCAAGTGCCTCATCCAGTTTCCTCCTAAACACCTCCAGTGATGGTGACTCCACCACCTCCCTGGGCAGCACATTCCAATGGCCAAGCTCTCTTTCTGTGAAGAACTTCTTCCTAACATCCAGCCAAGTGTAGTGCTGCTGGACAAAAGAGCTGTGAAAGCTGGGGGAGAGCAGCAGGATTGCTTCCTTCAGCCTTGTAAACCTTCAGTCTCCCAGTGCTGAGCCAGGGATGGTGGGGAGAGTTATGTGATGAGCCTGGGAGGTAAGCCAAAATGCTTTGGCTGACTGTGACTTTTCAGCCTCAGGAATAAGGCAAGGCCCTGGTTTGGGAGTGACTGAAGTGAGAAACAGCCATCAAAGCACAGAACTTGTGGGACTGCAGAACCAGTGCTAATATTTGCACTTGGGGTTTTGGAGTTTCCTGGGGAATCAGAGGAGACTTCTCAAGCACAGTTTCTGTGTTAGCTGACCCTTGTTTTCCCTGTGGTCTCTATCTGAAGATATTGTCTATAGGGTCATGGACATCATCAACTCTTGGTCTTCACAAAACCCCTCACAGGATCACACTTGCAGGGAGCAGTTTCTTTCACTTGGCTGTTGGGTGCAGGGTATCCCAAGTGAAAGGGCAGATTTTTGTTGCAGCAAGAGGAGTGTCAGATTTCTCATGTGATGTTGTTACCTGCTGTGAGGAGCACACTCCTCTGTCAGCACTCAGATGTGTTATGAAACACAGAGTGATACCTGCAGCTGAAATAAAAATGCCACACCAGGGTGCAGAGGGTACAGCAAAGGGCTGCAAAGGTGATTAGGGGGCTAGAACATCTCTCTCATGAAGCAAGGCTCAGAGCCTTGGGGCTTTATAGCCTGGAGAAGACTGAGGAGGGATCTTCTCAGTGCTGATCAGTACCTCAAGCCTGGATGTCAGGAGGATGGGACCAGTCTTTTATCAGTGGTGCTCACCAATAGGACAAGAGCTGTTGGGCACAAACTTGAACTTAGGAAGTTCCATCTAAACATGAGGAGGAACAGGGGTGGTGCAGCACTGCAGTGGGCTGCCCAAAGAGGTGGTGAAGTCTCCAACTCTGGAGTAATTCAAAGCCTACTTGGGTGCTGTCCTGTGCAATGTGCACTGGTGGGGGTTGGACTAGATGATCTCCAGAGGTCTCTTCCAACCCCTGTCATTCTGTGATAGAGATGAGATGGGAGCTGAAGGTGAAGATAATGAATTCCTCACTCCAGAGGTGCTGTAGGCTGAGCTGCTCTGTGAAAGGAACAGGATTTCCCCTGCTGTCCCAGGCTGGTTAAATGCACCTCAGAGCCTGACTGGGTTTTGCACACTGGTTCCAGTAAAGAGTGTAGCTTGGAGTGTAGCTGACTGAGCCTTGGTACATTATTGATACTTTGGTCATAGAAGGTACTTCCCAGAGGCCAGTGAAGGCTTCCTGTCTTTGATTAATAAAGCTTAAGACTCTCTATTCTGTGTTTGTTTGCTGCAGAGCATCTTAATTAAATGCAAAATGTGTTGGTAAAGCTAACTCCAGGGTGCTGTTCTTAAAAGAGCTGCAGTGAGTGAAGCATTTTGGTGTGCTGCCTGCCAGTTATATCTTGGGACTGAGTGATGTAAAGCAAGCTTTCTCCAAGAAAGCACTTTGGGAGAAGCAAGAAACCATAAAGAGTAGAGAGTGTAGCTGCAGCTTTGATCCATCAGCTTGTGACACAGGGCTGGCTCCAGAACTCTGGGCATTTCTGTGGTTGCTAAAGCAAAGCAAGCTGGGGGGGTGTGGGAATTGCACTGAATGTATCCATGTGTGTTTAACTCCTCTTTCTGCTGTTACTAGCTGCTTGTCTTTCCATTCACAGTGGGGTTGGATTGTATTTCCTCCTGTGATGAGGGACATAAACTCCCAGCATTTAGGGGGACTTCATCTAGGAAAGTGCTCCCTTCCTCTGATTGTGTGAGTGCACACTGCTACCTTTTGCCATAAAGGAGTGGAAGGAGAGAGGTAGGAGTGCAACCAGCAGGCTCTGCCACACCGGTGCTCAGTTGCTTTGGATGTCCTACAAGAGCCTGGTTTTGCTTGTCAGTGGCCTTCTTGCTGACTTTTCCCTTGACACCAAGGGATGATGGCAGGGGCAGAGTTGTTCTCTTCTCTTCTGTCAGTGTGCCTAGGGCATGAGTTCAGTTTCAACAGGCACTTAATGAAAACTCCTTCCCTGCTATCTAGGGAAACAGCCCAAAGCACAGCACACCCTCAGTCAGGCACCAACAGCCCTTCCCAATCTGTTTGCTGTTCACACTTACAACTGCTAGTTCATGTGGTACACAAATGAGTATCCTAATGTAAACCAAACACCACAGTCCAGTGCTCTGTGGTGGTGAAGTCCTGTTACACATGCAGCTGAGTTCAGCTGGTCAAGAGAAAGTGAAGGAGGTTTTACTTTGTAGCTCTTTGTGTGTGTGTAAATTGCTCTACAAGCACAGACTGCATCTTTTCTGTCCCTTCTCTCTCTTGTATCACAGCATTTCACTGCTGGTCAGCTGGCTTGGGAGAGATTTCCTCCAGAATATGAGTTTGCAGAAGTCTTCTCCTGGCTGAGCATGAGTACTGTCTGAGTTCTTTATGCTCTTAAGTTTCACTTCTCTTTGGACTCTTTATTTCTGAGAAACACTTGAAAAATCAGAATGGGTAGATCCAGTCTGATTGTGGCTGTCAAATGATCTCTGCTGTAAGATCATTGATAGTAATTAGAGCCTGGTCTGTGAGTAAGAGCAGGCAGACTGCAGGCCGGAGCTGCTGCCTGCTGCAGCGTGTGGCTGTGGCACGGCTGGGCTGGCAGTGACTGCTCAGAATGTCTGGTGCGGGTCAGGCACATGAAGTGCTGCTGTGCTGTGGCATGAAGTCCTCTGACAAAAGGACATTGAAGGAGGAGAAAGAACTCTTCCAGTGGTGAAGCTGTGGGGGAAGGAAGGAGGGGAATGGATTTGCTGTTGAAGGGTGCTTGATTTTCCTCTGAGTCCTGAGCAGATTTGCTTTAGGAATGACATTTCCCACTTGGAAATATGACAGCTTTGGGAGCCTGTGTTCGAGGCAGATGAGCACAAGGTAGTTGGTGTCTGAAAAAGGAGAAGTGTTTGAGAGGAACTACTATTACTTGGGGTTTATCCCCAAAGCCACTTGGTTTAAATGAGCATAGTTCAGTTGGTTTCACAGGTCATTGCAGGTTTCAAAGGTCATTGCAGTCTGACCAGAGAATGCCAGGCAGCGGCCTGCCTCTGCCTGCCCTGGCTGTTCAGAGCAAACTCCAGATGGCTTCACTCCTCAGCAGTGTGCAGGTCACTTGCTGCTGGCATGGCTGCTGGAGCTCACCAGTGATACTTGATACCCTTGCTAGGATGTGGTTGAACTTTCAGCACAGTTGTCAGTATTTTGTAACAGATCGGTGACTGTGGCAAGGCAGTGATCGAGAAGGAGTTGTAGTGATTCATGCTTGGGTGTAATTAAGTTACTGCAGTGCAAATGATCATCCTAAGAAGTGCCCTGGAGCTGCTTCCACTCAGTCCACGTGTATGAAAAGAAGAGCTGACCTATGAGGAGAGGCTGACAGAATTGGGGTTGCTTAGGCTGGAGAAGAGGAGGCTCAGGGGAGACCTCATTGCTGTCTACAACTACCTGAAGGGAGGTTGTAGCCAGGTGGGGGTTGGTCTCTTCTGCCAGGCAAACAGCACCTGAACAAGAGGACACAGTCTCCAGCTGTGCCAGGGGAGGTTTAGGCTGGATGTTAGGAAGAAGTTCTTCCCAGAAAGAGAGATTGGCCATTGGGATGTACTGCCCAGGGAGGTGGTGGAGTCACCGTTACTTGAGGTGTTTAGGAAGAGACTGGATGGGGAGCTTGGTGCCATGGTTTAGCTGATTAGATGGTGTTGGGTGATAGGTTGGACTCGATGACCTCAAAGGCCTTTTCCAACCTGGTTAGTTCTATTCTGTCACTGGTTAGTGCTACAGCCACACAGTCCAGCAAGCCTGTAGTAGTGTGATGTTTGCAAATACTGAACTTCCAGAGTAGCCTTCAAGAGGGCATCTTCAAGTCATGGCTTCATTCTTTAACTCCAGTATTAGTTTGCCTGTGCTGATTCACACTGAGGTTTCCCCATAGCATAAGCAAATGACTGTCTGGTGTGGCAGCAAAATAGTAGTGATGCAAAACTCTCAGCCTCCTCTTCTTCAGGCTAAGCAACCCTAGCTCCCTCAGTCTCTCCTCGCAGGGCTGTGTTCCAAACCCCTCCCCAGCTTTGTTGCCCTTCTCTGGACACCTTCCAGCATCTCAACATCTTTCCTAAACTGAGGGGCCCAGACCTGGACACAGGACTCAAGCTGTGGCCTAACCAGTGCTGAGTACAAGGGCAGAATGACCTCCCTGCTCCTGCGCTGGCCACACTGTTCCTGACACAGGCCAGGATGCCATTGGCCTTCTTGGCCACCTGGGCACACTTTCTCTGGCAGCCACTGAAATGATTTTGAGTGTGCCCACTTGTGGAATTACTTCTGTGTTGCAGTGGTAGTGTGCTGGGATGTATGCAGCCCCCAAAGTGTCTCTGTTGGCAGCGTCGTGAGCCAGAATGCCATGCAATGGTTCACGCAAACGTGAAGTCAAAGTCTGCTGTACCTGCACTCAAATCACAGAGTGCTTGCAGACTTGCACAGGAAGGAAGAAGGGGAAGAAGATGATGACCTGGCACCACTTAAAGACTCAGTGTCAGTCTGTTCAGCTCAGTAAAACAGTGCAGATTTTTAGACCTATGTTAGTATGAATTCAGGGAAGCTGGAGTGAGGAGCTGGCACAGGGACTCTATCTGCCTGCCAGGGCTCCCTGTGCATCTTGAAGGAATTCTCATTTTTTCTCATTTGACAGTTGCTGTTGTGGTTAACACCAAAAAAAATCCTCAACCCTAATGCCTTGCTCTCGACTTACTGTTGGCTTCCAGGCTGGAAATGTGCTGTAACTTCTGTGGCCTTCTGGCTGCCGTGCTGGAGCGGTGCTGAAGCACAACCTGAAATGCAGTGTTTTGTCATCAGACTGTAAATTGCCTGCAGTGTAACACTCCTTGACAGAGCTGCTTGTGTCGACTCTTGTTCAAGGCATGCAATCTGCATGTAGGATTTTTACTGACTTGAGGCTTTTTGGGTTTCCTTTCTACCCCCCCAAAGTGGATTTTTCTGTTCGTGCCAGATGAAATGGCCACTTGGTTCTGAAAAGGCAGATGCATATCTGATGGAAGTGTCTAATGATGCTATGGAAAAGCCCCTCTGTGTTTCTCAACAAGCAATCTCAGTTCCTCTGGATTATGAAGTTAAGAGACAATGCATTTTGCAAAGGGAATAGATAGTTTGTTTTGACAAATGGGGTTGTATGGGCAGGAAGAAGTAACCTCAAAGATCTTAGGATCTTCTGAAGAAGCCCTCTGAAGATCTTCCCACTAAGCACATGTACACTCCAGTGAGAATACTGTAGGAGTCAGTGTGTCCTCCAAATGTGGCAGCAGTTCAAGAGCAGCTCTTGACAGCACTATGAAGTGGAGTTTGTGCAGTCAGAAGCTCTGCCTAGGTGTTTGCAGTGACTGTTGGGAAAACCAGCATGTTGCTGGTGCTGCATCCCTGCTGGTCTGTAGCCTTTCCAGTTCAGGCAAGGGATACTGGGACAGCAAACCCCAGAAACCTTCAAAACTGAAGATGTGAGAGGTGTGGTTAACTTCACTGTTCCAGTAAGCCTGGCCCCATAAGATGTGTTCAGCACCATGGGGGCTTGGCACGGATGCTGTGGCTGAGGGCTTCAGCTGTGTGACACCTCTGTAGTCCCTGAAGCAGCATTCCACTGAGTGAGGGAAGAGTAAAAATAGCAGTGGTAAACTTTCCATCTCTGTCACTCACAGCTGTAGCCCTGAGGGGGAGGGAATCAGTGCCTTACACTCATAGTGAAAGATGCTTTATGGTGATACATGCTCTGTACATAGTGCTGCCAGCCAGGAAGCATTAAGTGCTGTGCAAAGGCAGCTGATGCCATCACCCCTGTGCTGTGAGCAAGCTGAGGAGGGACATGGCCTAGCCCATCCATACAGCTAAGCAGACCCAACTGTCACTGTGTCCCACCCTCCTCTGCTGTGCTCACTGTCAGCAGTGTTCCCCATCTCCTCTGTCCCACTCACCTGGTGCTGGGACTGAGGCCTTGTGTTACTTAGGCAGAAGCAGCAGCCTGGAGTGTGGATTCTTAATAGCCAGCTTCCGAGTGCATGGCTCATGCTGTGAGAAGGGCAGAACTGCTGGTAAACCAGGTGGTATAAATTGAGGCAGTAACATGAGGAGTGGAAAAATCCTGTTAGTGGTAAGTGTGGAGTGTGGTGGTGCCTTGGCTAGAGGTGGCCTGGGCTGGGAAGCTGTGGGTGCAGAGAGCTGTGCTGCTTGAGAAGGTAGCTGGGTTTCTTTCTGCACACATAAGGAATGTAATCCCTACCTAATCCACATGATCTGCTCCTGGGTTATGGAGAGTAGACTAGGCTGGAGAACTTTGCCACCTGGTTAAATGTTAGTGGGTAAGAGAAGCAGGAGTGATTACATCATTTTAAAGGGCAAGAGCTCTGCACTCCTGAGTGCTTGACCCTGGGGAAAAAGCCTGCCTGCCTTGTTTTCCTTTATTTCCCCCTTTGTCAAGTCAGTGTTTTACATATGCCCACAGTGATTGTCTGAAATTGCTTCCTGCTTTGGCTTTGCTGCAGGCTGGTTTCCACATGTCAGTGATGCCCTGCTTGTTTTGAACATAGAAGTAGGAGCATCCCCCAGATTGAGCCTGGGGCTCCTGCTCTGCTGGCTGGAGCTGTTTCCACAGAGACCACAGTGTGTGTGTGTGTGGCAGGGAAGGTATTTTGGGAAGCTGATGTTCAGCTGGTGGAAGGAATTTCTTCCTTAATAGGAGAGCAGATTGTGACAGGATTCCTTGTTTCTCAGAATGTCTTTTGCCTTTTTCTGTCTCATTCTTTCCTCTTTTTCTGTGTCACTTTTCACTGCTGACTCCCAACCCATGTCTGCTCTTTCTCTGCTCTTTCACTTTCTGTATCCCTGTTGTGCAAGTAGTTAATACACAGGGGATTTTGTAGAGGGGGAAGGGGCCCAGCCTTTGCTTAAAGGACACTGTGCGTTAAAGGGAAAATCCCCAGAGCATTCTGAACCTCAGCTGAGTGGTGCTTGCTGAGTCACCAGCTGGACCATGTTGGTCAAGGTGCAGAGCACCACAGAGCCAAGCTCTGGCATTCCCTTCCAAGAACCTCATGCCCATCAGTTCCTCATGGCCCTGGCTTCTGAGTTGTTTCTTGTCCTTTGGCCTTCAATAAAGAGGTTCCACTTGTAGTTGTTTCTGCTGATGTTTGTGGCAAGCTTGATATCTGACTTTCTGATTGGTGGCCTAATGGTAAAGGGTTTAAAAAGATAAATCTGGTGCAGTAACTCTTCTGACTTGGAAAGCTGGCCTGCTTCTGACTCAAACAGCCCCTGAGCTTCTTTCAGTTGTCAGTCAGCAGGAGCAAAAGACAGAAGACATCTGAGCTAATGGCAGGCTACAAGTGCACCAACTCACTGTCTGATACCCTGGTGGCAGGGGGTGAAGATTGTCATGTTGCCTGCCTGTGGAGTTAGATGCTGAAGAGCTGTAGCATTCATTTAGTGATGAAGGGCTACTTGGAATTCAGAGATCTCTGTGTGCTTTTTAACAATGGTGTAGGCTGTCTATTTATTGCCTCCAGTTGCAGTATGAGCAGCTTGCAAAGACAGCATCAAAAGATGTGGACCAAGAGCAAACCCTAAGGCAATTGTGTGTCCCGAAGGAATTCTTGCTCCCCTGTGCTGTCCTGATACCCTGTGGTTCTCACTCAAGCATCTCTTTTCAGATCCTGCTTAGACTGTAAACCTTCTAGAGAGGGCACTCACACTGGTCATGCTACTGCAGTTGAGGATGGTGTTGCAAAACCTGCCACCTTGTCATCCCATCCCTGCTCAAGAGCCCTGTGGAGGATCTTGTCCCATTCCCATTTTCATGTATCCCCTGATGTTGATGCATCTCTGCCTGTCTTTAATACCATCAGCAGGCTGGATGCATGTGCTGCCTTCAAAGGTACCTGCCTCCAGCCTTCTTCATCCAACAGCTGCAGTGAAAGCTGTGAGGACAAGATTTTGCTCCAAGAGCCAATTAAGATGCATCCCAAAACCAGCTAGGCTCTGCTGCGTGCTGGACTGTTTGTCACAGTAGGGGAGACAAAAAATCTCCCAGGAGAGCTTCACAGCATCTTTTAAACACCTGAGGCCATGGCTGTGGTGGCAGACCACCACCAAGAGCTGCTGCCTGCTTACATTTTCCTCCAGGGAGATGTTTCCATCCAGTTACTTATTCCCATTACAGCAGATGGCCAAAGCAGCCCTGTGCTCAGCACTACAGAGGTACTGATTGCGTTCCAGCTTCACAGGGGCTACAAGCCAGCCTACTTTTACTTCATCATAAAACCAGCCTCTAGTTAGGTGATTAGGCCTGGATTATTCTGTTGCTGTTTTAATTATTATTAGTTGATTGTTCTCCCATTGTAATTCTCTCTTTTGCACATTCCCAGTTATTTAGCAGCTTGAAAGTCAGACACTCTCCAGCCCTGCCATACACCTTGCTCTCAGCTTGGCAGGGCAGTTGGAACCTTCCAGTCTGAACTACAGGGGTTTTGTGGTCACAGCAGTGACAGCAAGGCTGTAGGCAGTGCAGGGTGGCAAAACCACATTCTGCACAAACTATTTTCTACTGGAAACATGTCCTCTTCTGCTTTTGGTTTATCCTTTGTAGGGCTTGCAACAGGAAGTGGAGCTGTACATGAAACCTTCTGGGTATATATTTTATGATTGAACAGCAGCTTTGGATCTGCAGCTTTCCTACCAAACTGTGGTGGCTGAGTACCATTGTAGTCCTCCCTTCTTCCTAGCCACTATCACCTCCTCCTTTGTATTTTTCATACTTGATGTAAAATCAGAACTGGCATCATCCCCAATCTTTTTTGCAACTGTGAAACAGCAGAGAAGCTAGGACAGTTCTGTAGACTGGATGGAAATGTTAGGGAGCCATCTAGGACTCCTGAGGAGCCCTGAATTTTATGGCATGATGTGTCTATAGTTACCAAAAAAGAAGCTTGACATGTTTTAAACTGGAAAAGGCAAATGAGGAGTCACTGACACTGCTCAGAAATGGAAAACAAGGAACAAAGCCATCCTCTCGCATGGGCATCCTCCTTGGTGTCTTTGGCTGCACTAACAAGGCAGCTTGGTCTTTTTCTTCCAGCTGTGTGGAAAGGAAGGTGGTCAGAGCAGTAAGTGCCTTGTTTAATGGTGGAAAGGTTGTTAGGAACTGAAATTCCCGAGAGGGACTGGAATGTGTCATTGGCTGTGCTGTGGGGTGACAGATCAGAGGGGTTGGTGAAGGTGGGGGAAGATCAGTGGACAAACTGACATTCCTTCTTTAAGGAAAGCTCTCTTCAGCCTTTTGCTTCAGCATTTTGCTTATTTACTTTCCTGGACTGTTTTAAAGTTGCTCCTTGTAAACTGGTGTCTCCTGGGAGGAGATGACAAGGGCCACAGTGGGCAGCAGAGACGCTTTGGGGTGTTACCTCCCTCTCCTTTTGTTTGCTGTGCTTGTGTTTCGCTGTTGTGAGGGGAAATGCGTTGTGGGTTTGGGGGTTTGCTGCTTTGTTTTATTGAAAAGATGATTCTTTTCTCTGCAGGTATGGTGTGAGTCCTGAGAACATCATTCTGTATGGTCAGAGTATTGGTACTGTCCCCACAGTGGACCTGGCATCTCGGTACGAGTGTGCGGCAGTCATCCTCCACTCTCCCTTGATGTCTGGCCTGCGGGTAGCTTTTCCTGACACCAGGAAAACCTACTGCTTCGATGCTTTCCCAAGGTAAGGAATTAACACTGCCAGGGTGCTGGTTCTGTGCTCAGCACACTCTTGAGATGTGCCAGGGGACTAGGTGTGTAACTCTCCAGAGAGCTTTACTGAGCTGTCGCCTGCGCTTTAAACTGCAGCCCTGCAAACCTCCAAAATGCAAGCAGCAGCTCACCATGTAAGAAAGAGGCTGCTGTTGGTTTCAAAGTGGCATAGTCAGCTAGATAAACATAGGGTTAGTGTTTACAGCTCTCCCTTCCTGCCTGTGCTAGGGGTTGTTAATATCAGACTTTGTATGCTGTCAGTTTGAGGAGCAGTTTAACAACTGATAACACATGACCACATCCTGCACGCTAGTGGCTAACAAATCAGTGACTCTGTACTTCCCATCTCAGTCAGCTTTGACTGAGAAGGTGATAGGATATGAAATAGATTTGCTGGTTTCAATCTGCTTGTTCAAATGGTGGTATGGTTTTACCAGCTCAGCAGAGGAAAAAACGGTACAGAAAATTGCAGCTTTTAAAGGAAGAAAACAAGAGAGTCAGAAGCTGGTGGTGAGGCTGGTGGTGTCTGCATCTCAGCTTGGGGGTCTGCATTTCTTGTTTCATCTCAAGGAATGCATGTAGTGTTTCTTTGCCTTCGGTCCTTGTAAGTAAAAACCACTTCTGCACCTTTGGTGTGCTGTCCAGATAAGATCACTAATGGTGCCAAGGCTTGCATTTGTTCTTCCCTGGTGGAGGCTGTGTCATATCCTCACCTCTGTCAGCACAGTGAAGTAAGTTTGCCTTTATAGCCTAGTGCTTCATTTGAAAGCAGCTGCAACAGACCTAACTTAGAGTATCCAAATGTTTGGGGATGGTAGGGGTTCTGGGAATAGCAGACATTCAAGGAACCTTTTCAAGCTTCTCATTTGACCCAGTTTAAATTATGGGAGAGTATGGAGAGGAAGCCAGTCTCTTTGTAGCAGTGTCTGTAGACTGAGGGGGTGAGAGGAGACAGGTAAAAAGCTGAGTGGTCTATGGAAGGGAGGAAACAGGCTCACTCAAGTCTTATACAGAGTTTGGCTTTGCTTCAGAAAGTCCTGTTTGCAGTGTGTGTAGTAGGGGTATGCATGACATCTGTTATGTTTGTTCTATTTTTGTTACAACAGATTAAAATTAGAAGGTGGGGGAGGCCCTAGATACAAAATTGTGCCAAAAACAGCTTGAAGGAGTAGTGACCAAGGCATAGTGGCTCTCAGGATCTGTCAAGTCCTTGTGTTTAGAGTTCTTCCAAATAGGTTATTCATTAAATAATTACATTGTTGAACTCCAACTCATCCATCATACTCAAACCTGAAACACAGCCTTAGAAAGAGCTGCTCCCAGAAGTGATCAGCTGGTATCAGCCACAGGTTCAGAAGGTGGGAGAGGGGAGCAGTGGCAGCAGACGCCCTGTACCACTGGAGCGCTTTGTGCTTCCCCTGCTGAGCTTCTCATGGCTGCCAGGCTGCCTTCACTTGTGCTCTAAAGCCTGCACTGCTGTGTTTGCACTGAGGGGAGGGTGTGCAGCTCGACTGCCTGTCTTCACAGTGGGAAACAAACCAGTTCTGTGTGCACCTACAGTGAACTGCTATTATGTGCATTTTATGTTGGGACTGGATGAGAATTTGGTCTCTGTAGCTGTGCCTAGCTGCAGAGCAGTGTGGCTGAGAATACTAAGTAAGCCTAATGTGCAGTTTAAATGGGGCCTTCTGAGACGCTGAGCTGGCAGTGGGATGCTTTCCAGCTCTCTACCAAACACAAAAATTATCTGGCTTCATGGGCCATGCAGGGCTGAGGAAAAGGAGTTTCATTATCTGAAGTGAAAGGGGGTTCCTGCTTTCCTACAATAAATGGGAACTTAGAGCAGCTCAGGGGCTAGATACTATAAACATCTCTGTAGCTCTGTGCAGTCACATTGTGGAAATGGGAGCGCACCCTCCATGGCCTGAAGACTTCAGTTGCCATAGCGTGCTGATGATGAAGTATTGACATTTGGATAGGAGATGAGCTGGGGGTGAAAGGCATGGGGAAAATCATCTGCATTATTCTGATGTCTCTCCTGTGTTCTTAGGGTGCTTTTCTGTATTCAGCATGGGTGCACACAACTCAGCTTCCAGACAGGAAAAGCGAAATAAGGCTGCATTTTCATTTTACATAACATGGAGCCTGGGAGGGATGGGAGGTGGGGTTGGGTTGGTTCTGTTGCTGTTGTTTTTAGGAAGTATGAGACAGAAGTGTGTTTACACTCAGCTGTTGCTGGTAATACCAATGCCAGTTCTCCAGAGCACTAACTGCTGAGCTGTGTATGTGTGAGGCTCAGTGCTTCAGTCTACATCTTCATTTGACATTAATTCTGTATTTTAATAAGGCTTTTTTGAACCTGTTTTTAAGACATGTGTGTTTTGAAATCATTTTAAGCTGTTTTGCTCGTGTGGTAAGACTCCAGTCTTACCCAAATGGCATGTTTGCTTCTGGAGCAGGAAAGTGCAAGCACCTTCTGTAGACAGTGTAGAGAAACAGACTTGTCCTCCTGTCTACGGATACTCATCTTGCCTCCCACTTCATTCCATACTCTGCATAATATCCTGAGCTAATTCCTCCCTTTGTTGATGCAAGTAGAGCTGATAGGAAGCTGAGTTAATTAGCACTTGGTGTCTGTATGCTGATTTGGAATTACTGGTAACTACCAGAACAAAGTGGCTGTCTGGAAATCAGAGCTGGTGCCTGCACGAAGGCAGGCAGAGGAAGCTGCTGTTCACCACTCTGATGTGGTGCCAGGGGTTTCCTGGCCTGAACACATAGGTTTGAAAGTGCCTTGGTTGCTTCTCTCTTTCCTCTGAACCTGCTGTCCTGCGGGAGGTGATCACCAGCCACATTGGTCTGCTAAGTGGAGCTGGAAGTAGAGGGGGGAAAAGCTTACTTTAGGAGTAGTTTGGAGTCAGAGCTGGTGAAGAAGTTGGTTGCATGAGGTCTTTTGGTCTGCAGTCACATCCCACAGTTGCCTGCAGTCCTGTGAACTTCAACTAAAACCACTAGCAGAGTGGTTTTCTTCAGCTGAACTTGGGAGCTTCAAGACAGGCTCAAACCTCATGAGCTGAGGCTTCTTGTAATGAAGACTTGTGACTGGGCTGTAGTTAATTAGTTCCTAATGTGTTAAGTTGGAAGGTGGTAATGTGTAATGTGTGCAGTTCATGCTGGCAGCACATCCCGTGGCACCTTTGCCACCCACCTCCATGGGTTCTGTGATAGATATGCTCATAGTCTGGGGGGTTGCATGCTGCCCATTCAAGCTTGTCACTAGAAATGGTGGGATGATGGTGGTGGTAGGGCAAGCTCCTGCTGACTTTATGTTTTGGAAGGGAGCCTTGCTCCATGTGACTTGTGCACAATTCCAGCGTTCTGCAGCCATTTACAAGCAGGCCCTGGTAACTGGGCCATGTATCAACAGCTAAACTTTCTTTAATGATATGGAAGTTACACCCCTAAACTGAGCTGTGTTTTTTTCCTTTGCATCCTCCAGCATTGACAAGATCTCCAAAGTCACCTCTCCTGTGCTGGTGATCCACGGGACCGAAGATGAGGTCATCGATTTCTCCCACGGCCTGGCCATGTACGAGCGATGTCCACGGGCGGTGGAGCCCCTCTGGGTGGAAGGGGCTGGGCATAATGACATAGAGCTTTATGCACAATACCTGGAGAGACTAAAACAGTTCATATCCCATGAACTTCCCAACTCCTGAAGAAGCTTCCCTGGTTTTACCTCAGTTACTGTGAACGGAAGGAATGCCCTGGTTTTGCACATGCTTTAACTGGATAGCTGTCAGAGCTTTATACTATGAAGAACCACCCTGGCTCCAGGGTGTTCCAATCCAACAGCCGGTGACACTTGTCTTTTATATCTGGAAACTACTCCCATGCACACAGAATATGGTCAACTACTGTAATTCCAATTTTTAGCTTCGTTGCCCTGGAGGAAGTGGGAATCCTAGCTGCTTACAGGGACACTTTGTACCTAGTGCTGTGCTAATCAAAGATCGGTTTTCTCTGGCTCACTTCAGACCCTTTCTAATTCAGTCCTACAAAGACTTTTCCTCCCCCCACCCCCTCCCCCCGCGGTGTTCTCAGGGCGGAGAACACGACTGTTAGGAGCTGCAGCTTGTTCTGAACAATCAGTCATGGGTTCAATCCAAGGGAGTGCTTTCTCTGTAAAGTTTCTAGCTGTGGTATTGTAAACTGGAAAGTTATTGTGATGAAGTTTCCCCCTCCTCCCTTCTAGTGTTCTTTTGTTAACTTACTGATCTTCCCCAGTAAATTATTTAAACATCCTTTTTTTTTTTTTTTGTCCCCCCTACCTCCCACCCCTGAAAACAAACAAACTCCTCTACGGGGCTGAACTCTGGCACCACCTCTCCGTTGTTGTATAAAGGTAACTGGAAGATTCTTAAAGGAACTAGGGAGAAAAATTGCTTCTTTTCTTTTTTGGTCTAAAAATAACTGTGTAAATTTACTACTAGAGAGGGGGGGGGGAAAAAAAAAACAAAACCCCAACCCCAACCCAACTCATTTTTAACTATTCAGCTTGTCTGAATAATAGCCATAACAGCCATTTCCTTCTGTAAAGCATTCCTGTAGACTTTTTAAAAGTACTTGTACATATTGGAATTTACCTTGTGCATAGGTTCTTAATTGGTAGTTTTAATTTAAGGAAGCCTAGCTCCAAGAAGCTGCAGAATTCCAGTTTGTATATGATTGAATACATTTTGTTAAGATATGGTTTTTAATCCCTACATTATTTTGCTATTAAGAAGTTTTATAAAGGGTTTCCAGGACGATAAAATAAATAATAATAAAAAGCTTAAAAAAAAAAAAAAGGTTAAAAAAAAAAAAAAGATACACATTTCTGTTTTGATGACTTTCTGTAACTGAACTTTTCATTGAGCTGATCTTTTTAGTTGAGGAAACTAAAGTTGATTTTTGATTCTCTTGACACACTGGAATCGCACAGCCGAAGCCTCAGAAATGCAAGACACTTACCAATTGTTACACTACTAGCATAGGTCGGGTTCTACTCCAAATTTCAAGGCCTTAAATGTACTGTAAAGCCTCAGATCGTTGTATACATTGATCATGGTCGACTGCAGTTTGTGTCCTGTTGCTGGAATGCAACACTAGTGATTGTAATGGAATAAAGGATGCATGGATTAGAGCTTGGCGAATGTTTGGATCTTCTTTGGGCCGCGACCTTCGCGCGCGAGGAGAAACGTGAAGTACAGCTGGGCAAGAGTAACTTGGATGGCATTAATTGCTTCCTTCCAGGGAAAACTTCCCTACAGTGCAGAGCCACATTTTTGTGAAGCTTGGTATGTAAATCACATGTAAAAAGAGATTTGCTTTTCAGTGGTGCTCAGCTGGTTTTATGTAATGAGCGACCGTGATTCACTGCCTAGAAGAAATGTTGGCGCGCTGCTGCCAGCAGTCCTCACCAGGCCTGCAGTTAATTTCCAGCACAGTGTCTATTGTCTTTGACTGCTGGCTTGGCCCCATCGCTGTGAAAGGAGACAAACTGGTATTTGCACTTACAGTAGGGGCAAATGAGGACACCCCTCCTACTGCAGGGCATCCGGGGCCTTAGGATCTGGATCGGTGCTGTCCAGTTGTCGGTTTGAAAGGTCCCGAGCAGCAGGCCCCCAGCTGTTCTCATGGTGACTGTTCAGGCACAACTGGCAGGTTTTGCCTAATCGTAGCCTCAGAGTTGCTGCTCCTCTCTGCTGCGCTGTAAATAAGCAGCCGGGTGCGTGTCTCACGGCTGCTGTGGTTTGCCATCTCTGACAGCTGCTGCAGCCGGGTGATGCCCTGCTCTGGCAGGAGGGTAGGATGTGGACAGCTGTGCCTCTGTCAGCAGCTGTCTGCTGGTTGCACTTTGAAAAAGCTGGAGGAAGATACTTGTTACAGCTTTCAGGGCAGCATTTTCTGAGGGATTTGATCATTTTGGGTATTCTGAAACTGTTACAAATTTGTGTTCACTCCGAGCTCTGTTACCTGTGTTGCTGCTGCTGCGTTTTCCCTGCTTTGTTCTTCGGTGTCATTCCTGTAACTTGTGGCAGCTCTGCTCTGGGTGCCAGCCCTTCAGCCTTCTCAGTGCCCAGAGCTGTCTTTACACTGGGTGTTGCAGCTTCTTTTATGCATTCTGCATGGTATTTCCTTTTTCTAAAGGATGCTGAAGACAGGAGTAGAGAAGCAATGCACTTTCTGCCTCTGGTTATTTATTTAGCAGTGAAACCTTGATTGTTCTCCTTTGGAAAATGTTTTCTTCCCTAGGTCTGTTGTCGTGTTGCTGATCTTGTTTAAGTCCATTCGACTGTTTTCTCTCTATCTCTCTTTGTGGAATTCAGCAGGCTCGTTTTAGCTCGGGAAGTTCTTGTGCTGCAAAGGCAGCGTTTTGTACTCACAGCGCTGGTTAAGGGTAGGGTGGCTCTTTGCTGGTGGGCACTCTGTTCCTGGGAACGAGGTCAAGTACAGAAACTGCCTGCTTAGTATTTATTGCTTTCAGAGTCTGGCAGTCGTTCTTAGATCCAGGTGGGTGTGAATTTCCAAGCAGGAGGTTGTGTTTCAGCTGTGCAATATTTGGGTCTCATAACTTCGCTCGTTCTGGGCTGGTTCACTGGGTCCCCTGTGCGTCGCCTGTGTCCTTGGCTGGGGGCTGCTGAACCCAGAGGTGTGTCGGCTCTTCTACTCGGCGTGGGACGTGGCTCGAGTGTTTCCCTTCGGCACAGCCCAGAGCATCTCTGCTCCTCCTGTGCCACGGGGCAGCTTTCGACGTAATCGGCCCTGGTGTCCAGGTGGGGAAATCCCTCCCACCTGGGCTCCCCGCCGAGAAGTCCCTCCCGCTGGGCTCGCAGCGGGGCCGGGCAGCCGTGAGAATGCCGCCAGCGATGCCGCTCCGCCGGGCGCAGCCAGGTAAGGAGCCGCCGCAAGCGGCGGCGCGGGCAGGGGAGGAGCTGGGCGAGAGAAGCTCTGCGGGGCTAACCCCGCTGTTTGTGTTGCAGGTGCCCTCCCCGGGCAGGGCCCCCCGAGGAGCTCCGCCGCCGCCCGGCTGCTGCCGCCGCTGCTGCTGCTGCTGGCGTGCGCCCGGCGCGGGGCGCAGGCGACGGGCGTCAACAGTCAGTAGCGACACAGCGGCGGTGTCCCCGCGAGTGACGGGCGCGGGGTGGGCAGCGCTGGCGGAGGGGAGGGGACGGCGGTGCTGCAGCCGCCCCGGGGCCGAGCCCAGACTCCCGCAGCCGTGGCCCCTGGGATTTGTACTGGCGAGGCTGGGGCCGGAGGTGCCGCCGTCCCGGGGGAGGGGAGGGAGCGTGGCTAGGAGCGCGCAGCTTTGCTTTTTGTTCGAGGCACGGCCGGAGGGAGAGCACTCTGCTTCCCGGTTTGACTTCAAGACATAGATGGCATGGCTCGGCGGTGGCTTTGGCAGTGACTGCATGCCATGGGCTCTGAATTTCTTGTCTCCTTTAGACCCTCAGGCTTGTGGGGTTTTTTTTTGCCATTGAAGACAAGACATTGATCCCCAGTTGTTTTGTTTATTCTAAATAACTTTTTTCCATAGCAGCTTCTTCTCTAAAGCTTGCAGACCCACTAAAAGACCGAACATTGCTTGCTTTTCAAGCTATTCTGCTGCAGCACTGCTATTAGGTGCAGTTAAGGACACTTGGGGTCTACTCTGGAGCCCTTTGGCTCAGCCTGGCACCAGTCAGACGGCAGTGGCATGTGCAGCCCTCTTGCAGAGACCTTCTGCCACCCTAACACATCTGTGCAGGGCAGGTAACATGGACCCCCTATTAGTAGGGTCCTCCTGGAACAGCTCCTCCATCCTCTCTCCCTGTTCCTCCGGAGGATCTCACACAGGCAGTTTGCTCCCCTCCAGGTCAGCCCATCGCGGGCAGAGCTGCATGAGCACAGGGCCCTGGCAGCAGCTGTTGACGGCACCTACTGACAGCCACAGTCGAGGTGCAAAATGCTGCTTCCACTAGGAAGTTCTGAGTTACTCGCTGACATCTACTCCTAGGAGTAACGGTTTTCAGTTTCTAAGTGATTAATGGTTCCATTTCAGGGGTGAATTGCAGCCATAAATGTGCATTATGATGTGCACAATTCTAACATAATAGCAGAATTCTTCGTGCAGTTGCAATGCACAAGCAACCCCCTGCACTGTAACTCACAACTGCTTGAAGCTGATCATCTTGAATCAAATTTCAAAACACGTACCTGAGGCTTCTCAGGCAAGCTGGACTGGGCTCCACCTCACCTCTGTCTTTAAAATCTTCTTCTCTGCTTAGAAATGAAAGGGAAAGCTGCAGGCACATTCCAGGGCTCCCATGAGGTGACCTCCAGCCTTTAGCTACAACTTTAACTCTTTCCAATGCTTTTGGCAAGATACTCTTAAGGGTTGGGTTCTTTGCCCCTTTTCACTATGCAAGCTTTCTTGTGTATTTGCAGCCCTAGTTATCAGGAAGTCCCAGCTTACTTATGTTGCATTTGACTGTTTTATTGATCAGTTCTCAAAGTGGAAATTGAACCCTCAGGCTCAGCCTGGATGAAGCAGAGCTAGGTAGGGGCACTGCCTTAGAGACAGATTAAAACCCCAGAGTCCTGTTTCTCTCAGGCTGGTACGTTCTTGTCTGCAGGATGAAGACACTGTGGGCTTTGAGCAGCGACAGCTTAACCCTGTCACACCAGGCTGATGGTTTAAATCAACAGGCAGAGACCAGGGAGATCACCTAGAAATCAAAATGGAGCCTTTTGCTTAAACCCAGCCGATATCCACTGGAAACCTGGAGGCTCTGCTGGGCCCTGGTGCAGGACCCAAAGTGCAGATGGCCCAGGAGGAGTGTGAAAGTTGCCTTTCTTAGTCATGCATGGAAAAGGCTTTTAGAGACTCCAGAAAAAGCTTAACAAAAATAATGACTCTCTCTGAAAAATGTCCATGGGATAGTACCCGCTCTGGTGGCTGGGGTTGTCCTTAGGAGTCTGTGCACTCTGGAGCGTGGAGAGCGCTAGGAGTTTCCCTGAGCATTAGAGGAACTGTTAGTTGAACTGAAAACTTGGAAATACCCATTATTGCATTGCAGTCCCTAACCCCTGGCCTATGGCACATCTGTTACTCTGGCCTGTCAGAGCACTCAGCAAGTGCAGCAATCTGCACTGTATCCAAGCTACAGCAGAGCACTGATAGATGTGAGAGATAAATATCTTAAAGAAACAAAGCCCCTGCGATCCTTTGCTGTTTATGTTTCATGGCTTTTACTGTATTTATCTGATTATTTCAGAATATAGCCTGAATCCCAACAGTTCTTTGTGGGACATGGATTATGAAAGGCTGCTGCACAGTAAGAAAACCCTTCCTGGGACCACAGGCTCTTATGAGCCCTCCAGCCTGTTCAGGAGCAGCTCTCTCCTGAGTCACCGGGGAAGAAGTTTGCTAAGTCAGAACCTGGGCCAGAACCCACAAGAAAAGCAGCTTTCCTGTGACGTGCTCCTTAAATTTTCCAGGTATATTTTAAGGGATGCCTTTGGACCTAGCCTGGCCTGGAACCTCCTCCGGTTTTATAACTGTGATCAAGAAGCCAGCTGGCCCAAAATTCAGATCCGTCCTCTCAGGCTGGCCCAGCACAAGGTGAAGCCATTCCTGCTGCGCAGGGTGCTGCAGCTCCTCCGGAGCAGAGGAGTGTTGTCTGAAGCACAGCAGTCCAAGGCCTTCTCTCTGCTCAAGGAGGAGATGTTTGAACCAAGAGAAACACCGTTAAAGCCCACAGAGGACCAAAGTGGTAGGTATACAAGGAGGAAATGTGGTTTGGGTATTTCACGTGCATTCCAGTGCTGGCTGAGTGACAGGACCAGGCTCCTTGTTGCCAGGGCAAAGGGTGCTGGCAAGGGTGGACATCACTGGGTGCAATCCAGTATGCAGTGGTCCTGTGCTGTCCTGAGAGCTGTCACTTAGTATACAGGCTGAGCTAGGGCCAGGTCTGAGCCCTAAGCAGGTGGTCTGTGTTGAGGCAGGGAGAAGGCAGCTGCTGTTTGTGGAAGAGGAGACGTTAGATGAAGGCTGGTTTGGTGTGAGAGGGCAGCTGCCACAGATGGGCCATTATAGGGAGACCTCTGTCAGGCACTAAAAGCCCTATTGTGGTAATGAAGTACTTGGCTTGGTGAGGCTGCCAGACCCACAGCAGCCCTGAGCACAGCTGTAATGCCAGCATTAGCAGGGTGTTGCTTGCTGCTCCCTAGGGCCAGTGTTCCCAGCTCCCACCAAAATCATAGAACCCTAGAATCATTTCCAGTTAGAAAAGACCTTTAAGATCATTGTGTGCAGCCATTATCTGCCAAGCCTGGTGCTAAACCATGTCCCTTAGCACCACGTCTGTGAGTCTTTTAAACAACTCCAGGGATGGGGCTTCAACCACCTCCGTGGGGATCCCATTCCAGTGTTTAATAACCCTTTCAGTAAAGAAGTTTCTTCTAATATTCCGTCTAAATCTCCCTTGGTGGAACTTGAGGCCATTTCCTCTTCTCTTATCACTTGTTACTATGGAGAAGAAACCAACCCCCACCTCACTCCAGCCTCCTTTCAAAGAGTTGTAGAGAGCAATGAGGTCTTCCTTCAGTCTCCTCTGCTCCAGGCTGAACAACCCCAGTTCCCACAGCCACCCCTCACCAGCCCTGTTCTCCAGGCCCTTCAGAGGGTCGCTGCCCTTCTCTGGACCTGCTCCAGCCCTTCAGTGTCCTTCTGGGAGTGAGGGACCCAAAACTGAACCCAGGACTCCAGGTGTGGCCTCACTGGTGCTGAGTACAGGAGGACAGTCCCTTCCCTACTCCTTCTGACGTACACCATTGCTGATCTGGGCCAGGATGCTGGTGTCCTCCTTGGCCACCCGGGCACACGCTGGCTCATCTTCAGCCGGCTGCTGACCAACCCAGGTCCTTCTCTGCCAGGCAGCTTTCCAGCTACAGAGCGGATGTGCTCCGCTCCCCTGCTCCGTGCCGGGAGCAGCCTGTGGCAGCACCCCTCTGCCGTGCTGACATCGTAAAACGAATGCAGAAACCAGCAAGGCGGAGCGCTGGCGGAGCCGTGGCTGGGAACCTGAGTGCCACCCGGCAGAAGTCCCTGGCCTGCCAGTCGGGGCAGCGCCGGCGCTCGGGGCCGCCCCGCGGCCGGGCCGCCCGGCACCGAGCCAGGCCGGGGCGGGCAGCTCCTGTGCAAGGGCGCCACCCCCCGGCCGGCCGCGGCGCCGCAGGAGCCGGTGTGGCCCCGCCGGTCGCTGCCCGCGGGCGTGGGGAGCGCTCCGGGCAGCGAGGGGCAGGGGCAGCTGCTGCTGCGGGCACTGCTGTTGTCCCGCTGCGCCGCCAGCTCCCTGCGTGGGAATGGGAGGTTGCTCGGGGCATGCTGACTCCTCGTCTCCTTCCTTCCCCTGCGGGTGAGAGGGCAACAGGAAAGCCGCTCGGCGAGGGAGTGTGCCCGGGAATGGCACCTGCGGAGGAGGAGCCATCCCCCCTGCTCCCTCGTGCGACATCAGTGGTCTGGAAAGAGCTGCCTGTGCTCAGGGGCTCCGGTCGCCCACCGTTGATTCATCCGGAGCAGATTCGGTTTTCTGCCCTTGACTTGAAACGAAACCTCTCCAGGCGAGGGTGTTTGTTACTGAAGGCAAAGTGTTAGGGACATTGCGACACGCCGGGTGAGGTTGCCTCATACCTGGTAGCCCATTACAGAAAATGACCCGGGTTTGTGTGTGAGGAAGGTAAATGTCAGTTTATAACCAGCAATAACACTCGAAGGAGGATTTGGGTTGGTTATTTTTGCGAGGGAGAGTTACACCAGCCCTGTATTGCAGACAGCAAGCGTTAGTCATGGTTTCCCACTTGCAGATGTGAGGATGTTTGGGAGTGTTCTTGTGCTGTGGTTGCATCCTGTAACTGAGTGCTGAGGTGTAAGCTTCGAACTGGTGCTGCTGTGGAACAAAAATCACCTGGAAAAATGGCATTTGGAGAAAAGGGGAAAGAGCTCAGCTCCTGAGCACCAGGCTGCAGGTAGCAGTAGGTGCTTTGGCATTTCCCTTGAACAGAGACAGGAGTCTTTAGGGGAAAAAAAAAATCCAACAGAAGGATATGTCCAACCTCATTTACTCTGAAATTGTCTTTGTCAGGCTACTGGAAGCCTATTATGAGGGTCAATGGCACTGAAATAATTCACCTGAAAATTCTTTCAGGGAAAGAGTGGCACCGGTGTATTTCTGTGCATCCTGAGGCTACAGGGAGGCAATGGCTTTGGAGGATTTAAACAGAGCTCACAGCTTTTCTTGTTCAGGAGAAGTCCATGTGAACAGGCGTGACTTTAGCTTTGCTGATGGTTTCGTGAGGCCTAAGTTCAGCCCTAAGCAAAGCCTCTGTTGTGTTCCTGTGCTAGTTTAACCATTGCTGCCTCTATTTAGATTAGTCCATGAGATCTTTTGCATGGAGTAAACACTTTAGATAAAAATGCCCGAGATTTCTAGGGCCCTGGCAGGTGTAACATGAAGGCTTGAGATCTCTTCTGTCTCAGATTCCACACCTCTAGAACCATCGAGTTCAGGGAATTTAGTCTGGTTTTGGACAAAATGCTCCTGTTTGTCTTGTCTTGCCTGAAACTTCCACCAGCAGATAAATCTTTCTTCAAGAAAAAAAGAAATAGAGCACAGCCTCCTATACCTCTGATAACAGCTCTGCTTTCCCATGACCTGCATTCATATATGTCATACTCAGATAAGGAGGAGGCACAACGCTGACTAACGCTGCTTTTTTGGAAGGAAAATGACAAAAGCTATTCGAGACAGGAATAGAAGTGCCAGCACTACATGATAGATGAACAGCCGGTAGCAAAGGTGGCAGCTCTAACGTTTCCCTGTATTTATGGAGCACTGAAATGACAAGTGTGATCCGGATTTGTTTCTCTAGGCTGGATGCTTATCTTTAGATTCAGCAGCTCTGTGGGTTCTAGGACAGGGTGTAAGAGAGTGGATGGGTTTTGTTTAGCACAAGTGAGTGCTGCTGCCTCTCTGGAGTCTGGGGTGTGGGGCATGCTGTGTCCCTCACCAGCCTCCCTGCTTACAGTCTGTTCCCATATTTTGTCTGACAGCCCTTGCTCCTTATTAACATGACTATAGCCTCTTTGTGCCCTCTGTCAGAAGAAATCCTGCACCAGAATAAATTTCAGAGGTGACAGATTGGAACGGTTTGACCAGATGATGGCACACAAATGTCTCTGAGACTGGCAGCACCTGTGGCTTTGCCCCTCTTTGGCTTCAGCCCTGGGCAGGGGCAGCAGTTGGCACTGTTGCCGTCCCACTGTCCTCTCTGGATGTTGGGCTCTGGAGTGGAGATGATGTGCAGACTAGAATGGAGCAGGCAGGGGCCACAGTAAGGAGTTACCTGTCTGTATGTCACCTGGAAGCTCAGTTATTGGTGTAGTTTATGTGATATTCAGGTTAATGGAAAGTGTAGTGGTCCTTCCATAGGCAGTGCCATGTCCTCTGAGAATGGAGCTCAGACAGGAACCTGCAGAAGCCAGGAACAGAGTCCCAAGCCGTGGGGATAGAAGCACATGGGTTTATTTGAGGCCATGTCTTGTCAGAGCACCTTCTAAGGCTTTTCCTCTTCCACTGCAGGCTCTGATTACAGGTTGATTTGGCAGGTGATAGGAGGTGAAGTGGCAAATACCTTTCTGCTCACCTGCTCTTAGAGCAGCTTTTGCAGCCACTCTGTTGCAGTGTTCTCTGTGCATCTGCCAGATGCAGGACAGCACAGAGCCAAACGACCCCTTGCTGGAGGGGCCACCTGCCTCCTAAGAAGGGCCGAGGTATGCCAAACCCTGGTGACCACATGGGGGTCTGGTACGCCACAGCCCCCTGCCCTTCTTGGGGAGACAGCTGGCATCCCAGCCGCATGGAGCTTCCGCGTCCAGCCGGGTGCTGTGCGGATCTGCAGTCCCCAGGGCTGAGACTCGCCCCTCTCTCCGTGACCCTGGGTTGCCCAGCGGGGAGCTCTCAGTTCCCAGAGGCTGGGACCTGGGGAAGACCTTTGCGTGCGGGCAGCGGGGCTCCTCCCGGCCCCGGGCATCTGGGCGCCGGTCGCAGATATACGTCCAGGCTGGAAGGATCGTCCCCGGCTGGGAGGAGCCAGCAGCTCCGTTGCTGTAAACAGTGCGGGCAGCGCCAGCGGTTGGAAGATGGATATAAATAGGGAGGCGGAGGGGAGGCAGCCGGAGCGGAGGAGCGGGAGCTGCCTGCGCCTGCCTGCCCCTGCATCTGCCGCCTGCAGTCGGGGTGCCCAGCAGCCCGGATCGGGAGCTCCCGAGAGGCAGCGTACAAAGTTTGCGGCTCGGCGCTGCCGAGGATAGGTAAGCGAGCTTTGCAGCCGGACTTTGAAACCCGCCGGTGCTTTTCTTCGATCTGCCGCCGGTGTTTCCTCCTCGCCGGCTCGCTCTTCGTACTGCTGTTGTGATTGCTTCGTCGTGTCCCGGGTTATGTGGAGCCGGGGAGCGGGTGTTCTGGTTTCGGTATTGCTACGTTAAGTGGAGGAGGGGAAAGGAGTGGGGAAAAGAAAAAAGAAAAAAAAAAGAAAGGAAAAAAATCCGAAACACATCAAAAGTGAAATATGCTTTGGCGCCGTCTCCGTGCACAGCCGCGGCCAAGGAGCCGGCGCGGCGCACGTGTTGCGGGCAGGGGCTGCCCCGCGGCTGCGAGCAGCAGGTAGCGGCTGCGGGAAGCCCCGAGGAGCCGCGGCTCCTCCTGCCCTCCGCGCCGGACTTGGACTCGGACTCGGCTCCGGTCCCGGCGCCGCCGAGGGACGCGTCGGGCAACAGCGAGCGGCGGTAGCGCATCAGGTCGGTACCGATCCCCTCCGCGCCCTTCCGCGCCCCTCCGCACCTCACCACCGCTGCCGCCGCTCCCCGTCTCTTGCAGGGCCCTGCCCGGAGGCCGCCCCGCACCTCGCCCCTTGGCGACCTGGCTCTGACACTCGCCGCGCCGTCGTGGTGGGCCGGGGGGCGGCCCTGCGCCTCGAGAGCTCCGCCGCCTTCCACTCCCTCGTCATCCGCGACGGAGGTAAGCGAGGCTGCCCGCCCCCTCCTTCGGGGCTGCCGGCTGCTCCCCGAGCTCCTGGAGTCCGGGCTTTGAGGGAGGGCGGCCCGGCTGTACTTTACAGTTCCCGGCTCCAATCCCGCTCTTTCCTCCTCGTCCCCTAGGGAGGCTGGTGTTCGCCGACCGCCCCCACGGGCCGCCCATCACTCTGCGGGTCCGCTACATCCTGATCCACGACGGTGGGGAGCTGCACATCGGCTCGGAGCGCTGCCCCTACAGCTCGCGGGCCACCATCTCGCTGTACGGGCGAGCCACCGAGGGGGCGGCCGTGGAGGGCTTCGGGCAGAAGTTCGTGGGCGTAGGTCGAGGCGGCGTCCTGGAGCTTCACGGCCGACGGCCCCGCTCCTGGACCCTCCTGGACAGAACCCTGTACCCTGGAGGGCTCCGTCATGGCCCCTACTCCTCCGAGAAGCGGTGGGGCAGCCGCGGGATCAACCTCCGCATCCTGGACGCCGGCACGGCGCGGATGCTGGCGGCGGGCCGCTTCGACACCCACCTGCGGCCCGGCGAGTGCCGGCGGCTGCGCACCTTCCTGGCCCAGCAGCCCCGTGGCGCCGTGGTGGCGGCCGCCGTGGGGGACTCGGCCGCCCGCAGCCTCACGCTGGAGACGCGGCAGCTGCTGCGGGACCGCCTGGGCAGCCGATTCATCGCCCGCCTGCGCTACAGGTGAGGTGCGGGGTTTGGGGGGGGCCGGGCCCGCGGCGCCACCATGGACAGCTCCGCGCCGCGGCCGCCGCGCTGCCTCTACCGCCCCCACGGAGGGGCGCGACCCGGGGCTCGGCAGGGCCCGGCGAGCAGGACTCGGGCGGTCCCCCTGGGTCATGGGAGACAGGGGTGGAGGGAGGACAGGAATGGCGCGCTGCGACCTCCCCGTCTGCCCAAGTTCTTTGTGGGTGAAGGGTTCGGGATCTCACTCGCTTTGCTCCTTCCCGGTCTCCTTCAGGCAGCCCTGGGCGCTGGTGGGGGTCCTCGGAGGGGATCATCTTTCCACGGCAGAAGACAGACGGGAGTATAGCGGGAATGGAACAACGGGGTTAGCTGTAGCCCAAAGAGACTTCCTCACCTACGATGGCACCCGGTTTACTGTCACTGCTTTCAGTGGATGGTTGAAAGGTTTAAAGTCTTCCCTGACAGTTGCTTGTCTTCTGTTGCTTTGCTCTTTTGTTCTTTATTTTCCTGTCTATCGGGAATCAGTGTAGTGATAACACTGACTCTCACCAACTAATGCTTTAGCTGCCTGCACAGAGATGCCACTGACCCATTTAATGGCTAGGGCACTTCTATCAAAACCACAGTTATCTAGACAAAAATGCAATTGGTGTGCTCTTCAGCTAATTGCATGAGGCTGTCGTGTGCAACTGTAAAAATAATTGATTGCTTCATTTTTTTTTTTCCCCCCAGGGGTGCCTCATAATGGATTTAAAGTGGAAGTGTCCAAAGGAATAATTCTTCATTTGGTGGATGAGGTTGCGAGTTGGTTACCTGGTGACCGGATTGTCATTGCCAGTACAGATTATTCTATGCACCAGGCTGAAGAGTTTAATCTCCTTCCTTGCCCTGAATGTAAAAGTAATCAAGTGAAAATTGATGGTATGAAACAATTTTATCAAGCTGCTCATTGGTGGTAAATATTTGCATTCCCTTGGTTTTTTAGTTTCCTTGTCCCTTCAGCTACCTTTTTGTTTTGTTGTTACATAAACTCACAAACACACGTGAGAACTGAAGGGCTCAATATTACATTGGAAGTTGAAAGTTTGGCCAGAGGCAGCAGTCCTTTGTAGAAGCCAAGGGAAGAGCTGAGCTCCTCTGGGATCAGATACCGAGCACTGGGCACGTCCCCAGCCTTGGCTGACTGCCTGAATGAGAGATGTGCTCTTTGCTTAGAGCAACACAATAACAGAGACGTTGTGCTCACCTGAATAAACCCATTTCTGATTTTCACAGGCAAACCACTTTACCTTCACATTGGAGAAGTCATTGATGGCATAGATATGAGGGCAGAGGTTGGTCTTCTGACTAGAAATATACTTATTCAAGGAGAAATGGAAGACTCATGTTATGGACAAAATCAATGCCAGTTTTTCTCCTTTGATACGTTTGGAGGGCACATTAAAGTGAGTAATTTTTAATGCTTATGCCTGTAGGTGCTTTCAGATAGTTCCTTTCCTGGCTTGTAAACAAGTAATATAATGCATGAAAGTACACTTGCACCAGGGGGGAGAAATACACTTTTCTATGGAGAAGGAGGGAAGATTTTGATGGCCTGCTATGCAAAACTAGATTTGCACGGAGTCTGTGCCAGTTTCTTTACTGCTTATGCAAAGATCTTCCTTTCTCTGGGCCAGAGGGAAGGAATTCTGCAGCATCACTGTCAGCAGGGTCAGTGTGAGCTTACAGAGTTCACAAGGTGTCACTGAAGAAACTCTGCTTTCTGCAGAGCAAACCTGCTCCCTTCATGGCTCAGAGAAGATGTGGGTCTTGCACCATTGTTCCTTCCTCTTATTCATTGCCCCACGTCTCCTTTGGTCTTTGCTGCTGCAGGGGCTTTGTGTGACATTGCTCCTCTACCAGCTAGTGGAAATTGAGGTGCTGTGCAGGTCTGGCCTAAAATCACTTTGCAGAGAGAGAGCTGCCAGGAAACGGAGGTGGGCAGTAAATGCCACCCTTTTCTGCAGCGGGCAGGACTACCTTGCCCGTAGCCATGTCACACACAGCTGTTGCTCAGTCCTGCCCATGCTGGTTGGCAGCTGTTCCTGGACAGCCTCTGGCTCTCAGGTGCGCAGCAGCTGGCACACTGCTCTGCAGGTACTGAGCTGCTGTGAGTCAGAGCAGGGAGTTGACACCTCCTTCGGGGATCAGGCTCTGCAAACATATTGCCTAATGAGAGGGGGGGTTGTGTGTGAAAGAGAAGTGTTTTTCCTTTTGCCCGTGTTTTTCTTGTAATGCCTTACCTGGATCTGCATTTGTCTCAACAGATCCTAAGGAATTTTAGCTCTGTGCACATGTCAGGAGTGGAATTAAAAAACATGGGCCAGCAAATCCTGGGCAGTTACCCTGTGCATTTTCACTTGGCTGAGGATGTGGATGAGAGAGGAGGATACGACCCCCCAACATACCTTGACAACCTGGCCATCCACCACTGCTTCTCTAGGTGTGTTGCCATACATGGAACTCATGGCCTTCTGGTAGGAAATGTTTTATTAGTACCAAGTTCATGTCTTTTTCTTAGGCTCTGCTGAACAGTAGGAGCCACTTGTGATGCAAAGAGAAATCAGATAATTGAAATGAGCCATCTTTCCCCCAGGAAATGTCCTGACTTGTCAACTTCATTTGACTGGTGTTCAGGTTAGGACTGTTGCTCTGTTAGTGCAGCTCTTGGAAATGAGATTCAGGTTCTTAGCATTGCCTTATTAATATTTTTAATGGTGTAAACAGATATGGTGAAATCTTTGCCATGGCTATTCTGGAGGATTTGTGATAGCAGGAACTTTCATGTAAACCTAAAGCAGTGGACTTTGAACGGACCTGACTGAAGCATTGGACCTTTAATTTGCAGAGGAGATAGAAAAGACAGGGGTTGTTTGGGTCAGAGCAGTGTGAAATGTATCCAGAAATATTCACATGACAAAGGGAATGAAATATGAGAGGGTCAGACCCAAATGGACACTTCAGTGCCAGAAAAGCCCTCAGGAACTTGGCTTTGGCCTAGATCCTTGCAAAGGCATTGTAGAGAGGAGCTGGGGGGAGGGGGGGGGGACGGGGAAGAAAAGAAAACCAAACCCCCAACAAGAGAAAAAAGCCTTGCAGATCCCAGCTGGGAAAAAGATTGCTGCTCCAGTCGTGACATGTCCAGTTGCTGCATGCTCTGCAGGACCCTGAACAATGCTTTGGTGTCTGTGAGCATTTCCTCATTCACTTAATACATGCTCAGACACTCCCTGAGCTGCCCATGACCTCCCACGGTTTTCCTGACCCTGGACATGGAGCAGTGCCATACGTGACAGAGATGCACCCTAGAGTGAAGGGGTCCTCCCAAAAGGATGTGTCTGTGAAAATGTGCTGCTGGACTTGTACACTGGGGAAAGATGTCCTGAACTGGATCTTTATTGTCCAGATGACTCAGAATCATTGATTGCCTTCTCATTATGTGGTGTGCTGTGGCTGGAGAGCCTGCTTTTGTGTAGAGTGCTTGCCCAGTGTGGGTGGATGTAGTTTAATTCACTTTCTCCTCCCTTTTCTATTAAACCACTGGAACTGAAGGAACCTGCCTGTGATGAAAAAAAAATTAAGCCTTTTGCTCTTATTTGTCCTGAGAGGAATGATGCACTTTACCTGAGCTGAGGTCATCCAGGGTTTGTCTGCGTAAGTGAGATGCAATAGTTGTGAAAGCAAGAATGCAAGCGTGAGATCCAGTCCTGCCACCTGTGAGTCCATGAGGTAGTGAGCAGGTTTTATAGCAAAGGTTAAGTAGGTGATTCTGTGGAAGAATTATCTGGGTTCAGTATGGTTGTTAAGATAGAGAGTAATTAAAATGTAATAAAAATACCTGCTTAAAGACAAACCCATTTGCAGCTTGAGAGCAGAGGCTGTGTATGAGAGCAAGGCAGCTGAACGTTATGGATGGGCACCTGTTTGAGCATCAGATGATGAAACCTCAGACCTTGAGGCAGGGTAAACTAGACCGTGGGGTTTTCCCCCTCCTGTCCTGACAGTTCAGAAGATGTAATTTTAGAAGTACATTGCCAGAGTGCTGTGGGTTGTGCCTTGCTGTGCAGGGCTCCGGCAGTGCTGTCTGGAGGCCTTTCTCCCATCTGCTTGCTCCCCTGTGCCAGGCTTTGCCGCTCTGTGAGCCGGCGGCAGCGGCACTCCCAGCTTGGGTTACTCAGTGCAGCCAGGATGCAGGCTGCCACATGCCTCTGCTGCCCTGGCACACGCCAGGCATA